>NW_016107363.1:6847856-6849172 GCF_001604975.1 Cebus imitator
TAGAGACGGGGTTTCACCGTGTTGACCAGGATGGTCTCGATCTCTTGACCTCGTGATCCACCCGCCTCGGCCTCCCAAAGTGCTGGGATTACAGGCTTGAGCCACCGCGCCCGGCAACACTGAACAAATTTCTAAGTGCTTTTTTGTCATATGGATGTCCTCTTCAGAGGAAACTGTGTGTGTCTTTTGCCCATTTTATTATTGGGTTGTTTGGTTAAATGTTTGCCTGTTTTTTAACTACTGAGTTTTGAGAGTTCTTTACATGTTCTAGATACTAGTATTTTGTTTGACATATGGTTTGCAAACTTTTTCTCCCAGTCTTTAGCCTGTCTATTCATCCTCTTAACTGTGAAAGGTTTTAAATTGTTTTTTTAAAGTAAAATCCAGCCCCCAGATCCCAGTCTCAGCAACATTTCAAGTTCTATTTGAGATGGTGTCTGGGTGGCTTTTAAGGTGAGGGCTAAGACAGCTTGTCTTGCAGAACAGTGGGTGAACCAGGAGTACACCCTTAGATGCAAGTAAACCCTCAACAGCACATAAAGGCTAACCACCATGTACCATGTTGAGTCTTTGAAACAGACCATCCTTCTTAAAACTTTAAAACGTTTTTAATTTTGATTTAGTCCAGCTTATTTGTTTTTTGATGGATCATGTTTTTGGTGTCAAGTCTAAGAACTATTTGCCTAGTCCTAGATCTCAAAGATTCTCTTCTGTGTTTTTTTTCCTAAAACTTTATAGTTATATGGGGCTTTTTATTTATTTGGTTTTTGGTTTGGGGTTTGCTTTAGTTTTGTTTTGCCTATGGATGTTCAATTTCTCTGCCACCACGTGCCGAAAAGGTTCTTTCATCCAATGACTTACTTTTGCACTTTTGTCAATAATCAGTTGTGCATATTTGTGTGGGCCTGCAATTCTGTTTCATTGATCTATAATTTCTATCCTTGACCAATACCACAAAATCTTGACTTCTGTGGCTACAGAGTAAGCCTTGAAAGCAGGAAGGCTGATTCCTCCACGTTGTACTTCTTTCTCAAAATTGTTTTTGCTACTTTAATTCCTTTGCCTTTCCATATATGTTTTAAAATAATCTTCTTGCTATCTGCAAAAACTTTTGCTGGGATTTTGACAGCAACTGCATCAGACCTGAATGACAATTTGAGGAGAGGTGGTATCTTTACTATTTGACTTTTAGAATTCATGAAAACATTATATCACTCCATTTATTTAGATCTCTTATTGATCAGTGTTTTTGTAGTTTTCAGCATTTAAGTCCTATATATGTTTTATTACAGTTATGCCTTTTTTTTTTTTTTTTT
>NW_016107363.1:6850346-6869799 GCF_001604975.1 Cebus imitator
ATAGAGTTTCGTTCTCATTGCCCAGGCAGGAGTGCAATGGCACAATCTCAGTACACCGAAACTTCCACCTACCGTGTTCAAGCGATTCTCCTGCCTCAGCCTCCCGAGTAGCTGGGATTCTGGGATTACAGGCATCTGCCGCCACACCCAACTAATTTTGTATTTTTAGTAGAGAGACGGGGTTTCTCATCTTGGTCATCTGGTCTCGAATCTCAGGTGATCCGCCCGCCTCAGCCTCCCACAGTGCTGGGATTACAGTCATGAGCCACCATGCCCAGCCTATGTTAACTGATTTCCTAATAGTGAACCAGGCCTTGCATCCCCGGAATAAACCCCACTTGGTTATATTGTACTTCTTCATTATATATAACTCAATTTCATTTGCTAAAACAGTCATTTGCTGCATAATGAAGTTTCAGTCAGAAATAGTCCACACATATGATGACGGTCCCATAAGATTATAAATGGAGCCAAAAAATTCCTGTTGCCTGCTGACGTTGCAGTAATGCATCGCATTACCCACATGTTTGTGGTGATGCTGGTATAAACAAACACACTGCACTGCCACCCATAGAAACATATATAGCACATATGACTACGTTCAATACACAATACTTGATACATGACAATGCTACTGGTTTATGTATTTAATATGCTATACTTTTCATCATATTTTAGACTGTGCATCTTCTATTTTAAAAAACATTAACTGTAAAGCAGCCTCAAGCAGGTCCTTCAGGAAGTATTCCCGAAGGCATTGTTATTACAGGAGACAGTAGTTCTGTACATTACTGCCCCTGAAGACCTACCAGTGGGACAGGATATGGAGGTGGAAGACAGCGATAATGATGACCTTGACTCTGTGTAAGCCTAGGCTAATGCATGTGTTTATTAAAAAAAGTTTTAAACGTACAAAAATGAAATTAAAAGTTTTAAAACACAGAAAAAGGCTTATAGAGGCTGGGTGCCGTGGCCGGTGCCTGTAATCCCAGCACTTTGGGAGGCCAAGATGAGAGGATCACCTAAGGTCAGAGGTTCGAGACCAGCCAGGCCAATGCAGTGAATCCCTGTCTCTATTGAAAATACAAAAATTAGCCGGGCATAGTTGTGGGCACCTATAAGCCCAGTTACTAGGGAGGCTGAGGCAGGAGAATCTCTTGGACCCAGGAGGCAGAGGTTGCAGTGAGCCAAGATCGCACCATTGTACTCCAGCGTGGGTGACAAGAGCAAAATCCATCTCAAAGCAAAACAACCAGTTGTCGTCCAGTTCAAGGATTCTTTTTTCTGTCCTTCCACCCTGCTATTGCACTCACCCAATGAGTTTTTATTTCAGTTACTGTAATTTCCAATTCTAAAATGTCCATTTGGTTCTTTATATCGCCTAATTTTTTATTATTTTGCTGGGACATTCTATTTCTTTGTTGAGATTTTTGATTTTCTTGTTTGTTTCACGGTTGTTCTTAATTGCTTACTGAAGCCTCTTTTTTTTTTTTTTTTTTTTTTTTTTTTTTTTTTTTTTTTTTTTTTTTTTTTTTGAGACAGAGTCTTGCTCTGTTGCCCAGGCTGGAGTGCAATGGCGTGACCTCGGCTCATTGCAACCTCCGCCTCCCATGTTCAAGCAATTCTTCTGCATCAGCCTCCCAAGTAGCTGGGATTACAGGTGCCCACCACCATGTCTGGCTAATTTTTTGTATTTTTAGTAGAGACAGGGTTTCATTGTGTTGGTCAGGCTAGTCACCTGTCAGGAGTTCCCCCGCCTTGGCCTCCCAAAGTGCTGGGACTACAAGCATGAGCCACCACACCTGGTTACGGAAGCCTTTTTCAATGACCACTTTAAAATTTTTGTCATATAATTCTAACATCTCTATCATCACAGTGTTGGCATCAACTGTCTTTGTCATTCAGTTTGAGATCTTCCTAGGTATGACAAGTCATTGTTTTTTTGTTTGTTTGAAACTGGTATCTGGGGTATCATGTGATGAGACTCTGGGTCTTCTGTAAATGTCCTTTTATAGCTGGCTTTTTATGATACCACTCTGGCAGGGGAGAGAAGGGTACACGCCTTGTTACTAACAATGGGGGAAGAAGTCTAGGTTCTCCTTTAACCTCCACTGATGCTCAAGATTGGGAGGCTCATTACTAATGCATGGAGGTGGACGTTCTGGCTGGAGGGTGTAGGAGTGCCTCATTACTGCTCCTTCATGGCCTCTGCTGACACCTTCACAGGGAGTGGCTTCCTTATTGCTAGACTGTGGTACAAGGCTAGGCTCCCCATTCACCTTTGTGGGTATAAGTGGCGAGCTACGTGGTTTTTTCTGCAGTGTGGAGCTGGAGTAGAGCAGTGATTGTTTAGAAGTTTTCTGCCTCACTGGGCTGCCCTTTCCTGGTCTGGGTGGAGAGGGCAGCTTTTGTTGGCACTTTCTGTGTTTGTGCCCACTGGTATTTTTAGGTTGTCAGCTTCTTTCTTTGGCTCCACGTCTGGGATGTATGAGGCAAAGTAAACCCCAGGAACTCAGTACTGCGCCATTCCTCAAGTCCCAAGATCCCTGGTTGGTCTGCCTCATCCTTTTTCAGAGTCTCCCTGTGTTTTCCTTATAAATATTGCCCAGGGATTTTAGTTGTAGTTAGCAGAAAGAATTAGGAAAAGTCCTTCTATTCCATCTTCCCAGGAGCAGAAGTTCAAATATTACTTTTTTAAAAAAGCTTTTTATTACAAATAATTCCAAACTAGGCTGGGTACAGTGGCTCATACCTGTCATCCCAGCACTTTGGGAGGCTGAGGCAGGTGGATCACCTGAGGTCAGGATTTTGAGACTCGCCTGGCCAACATGGTGAAATGCCATCTCTACTAAAAATACAAACTTAGGGGGGTGTGGTAGCGCATGCCTGTAATCCCAGCTACTTGGGAGGCTAAGGCAGGAGAATTACTTGAACCCAGGATACGTAGGTTGCAGTGAGCTGAGATTCCACCATTGCACTCTGTCTTTAAAAAAAAAAAAAAAAGAATTCCAAACTAACACAGATGTGGAGAGAACTGCATAGTGGACTTCCTATACCCATCCCCCAGCTTCAACAACGATCAACTCACAGCTGGTCTTGTTTCACCTTCACTCCCACCTCCTCCCTCTTCCTGTATTATTTTGACACAAATCCTAGACCCCAGATTTTTTTAGCCATAAACAATCACTATGTATTCTTAAAAGGTACTTGCAGAGTACCCACAACATCGATAAGATATTTTAAAAAATAATTCCTTAATGTCAAATGTTCAGTGTTCAAATTTTCAATTCGTATAAATTTCATGAATTTCTTACAGCACCGTGAGCTGCTGCTTTATCATGATTTTTTTTAACCATCAGTTTGAATAGGATCCAAATAAGGTTACATATTACAAATGGTTGCTAAGTCTCTTAAGTCTCATTTAATCTCTGGCTGTCTTTCCATCGCTTCCTTTTCCTTGCTACCAATCTGTTAAAAACACTAGGTCATTTGTTACTATACTCTGGATTTATATTCATGTGCCAATAATTTAGTTTAAGAAAAAATGGCAGTAGACTGTTATATAATAAGATAATCTTTCTGCCTAAAAAGAAAGGTAAAAATTATAAAAAATTAGAAATAAATTTTAAAAGGTAGTGTTCCCACCCTGCTCAGTAAGAAGTGCAAAGCAAAAAAGATACACAGTCTAACTTAGCATAGAAAAAAGGCTGGAAGTAAGTACCTCAGACTTAGAAGGCAGGAATGAGATTGGCAGTTGGGAAGTGAGCTTCAGTTTTTATTTCGTATATTTTTCTTTTGCTTAAGATTTACATAATAGTCAGATTATGTAACTGATATAAACAAATGGATTTAAACATGTACCTAATGGCCAAGCATGGTGGCTCATGCCTGTAATCCCAGCACTTTGCGGGGCCAAGGCAGGGGCTTTGCTTGAGCTCAGGATTTTGAGACCGGCCTGGGCAACATGGTCAGGCTGGTCTCAAACTAAAATATTTTAAAAATAAGCTGGGCATGGTGGTGCACACCTGTGGTCCCAGCTACTAGGGAAGCTGAGGTGGGAGAATCACTTGAGCCCAGAAGGTCAAGCCTGCAGTTAGCCATGATGGCACCACGGCACTCCATACTGAGAGACAGAGCGGGACTCTATCTCAAAACAACGAAAATAAATAAGTAAATAAACATGCACCTAAAATACTAAAAGTCCCACTTCATCTGAGTCCAGCAGCCTAAGAAACCACTTTCTCTGCAGCTTGTCAAAGTCTGGGCTTGGGTTGGTCACCTGTGGCTAACCACAGTTTGTTAGGAGGCTGAACCACACCCCCACTCTAAACTCCAGCAGAGCTTTGCTTACCATGAAAGGAGATAACTGGGGCCCCTCTGATTACCCAGATAGAAGGACTGCTCTACAGTAAATGCTTCATAGAGAACGAGATTCTTCCAAAGATTTCTGATTAGCTCATGGATGAATGCTTTTCACATACCTAACCCTGCAAGGAAGCCCACCACGAAGACCTGTGTGTGGCTGGAGGTCCGCCTCACCCCAGCCCTCTCTCCTTTCAACCCGCTGGAAAGAAGCAAGATGAGGCTCAGTGAAGGGATCGACTCATGCTAACTGGCTGGCAAGTGGCATCTATTAACCAACCAGGAAATAAAAAATAAAACAACACTTTCAAGTCTTTTAGAAACTCGAAGATGAAATGGTCTCTCTTCCTTGGGTCAGGTGGCAGAAATGAAGCAATGTGGTCACACAGCGAAGAGCAAAACGGGCCTGGCTTTCATATCACCACATGACAAGGATAATATCTCACAGCCCCACTCATGTGCCTTGTGACCCTGTCACCTAAAATGACCGATTTGTCTTCCTACTTCCTACTTTAAAAAGCAGAGTGAGGCCATTTCCTCCGTAAAAATAAGTTAAACAATAGGATTACCATATGATCCACCAATTCCCCTTCTGCGTATTTCCCCAAAAGAATTGCAAGCAGGGTCTCAAACAACACTTGTACCCCTGTGTTTTCATAGCAGCATTATTCACAATAGCCAAAAGATTGTAGCAATCCAATGTCAATCAGCAGACGAATGGATACGCAAAATGTGATATATACATACAAAGGAATATTATTCAGCCTTAAATGAAATGTTGATACGTGCAACAACATGGAAGAACCCTGAAAACATATGACAAGTGAAGTAAGCCAGAGGAAAAAGACAGAGAGCATATGATTCCACTTCTAGGAGTTACCTAGAACAGGCAAATTCATAGAGACAGGGAGTCGAATAAAGGTTATCGGGAGCAGAGGGGTGGGGAGAATGGGGTGTTATTGTTTAATGAGTATGGAGTTTCAGTTTGGGAAGTTGAAAAAGTTCTGGAGACAGCAGTGATGGTTGGACAACAACGTAAATGTACTCAATGCCAGAGCACTGTACATTTAAAAATGGTTACAATAGTGAATTTTATGTTATGAACATTTTCCCACAATTTAAAAAATGCAGAAAGCACACATATATAAATTTAAAAAAAAAAAAAAAGAGTGTGTTTCCTCCGCAACTGCATCACACTTACTAAGAGGCAGATGAAGGAAATGGCAATGACCAGCCACATTCCTGAACCGTAACAAGTGATCACTTTCTAGAAAACAGCGCCGTGAAAGGAAACTGTCTCACATTAACAATGGGGAAGCTGGACAGCCAGTGATAAGGTTATTACAAACATAATTATGCCTTGATTAGATTCAGTTCATTTGACAATCTGGTTGACAAGAGATTTATTTGGTTGTATGCAACTGTTTTGCCATTAAGGAAGCATAATCTTTAAAGTCAGAGATTCCTCATTCCAGCTACCACCTGTGGCATGCCTTAAAGAAAGCACTTTTAAAGCAAGTGAAGACATGCCAGCCTTAAGTGGCTGTGAATGGGAGGAGGACTTCAAAATCCCTAGTCCCTACATAACACAAATGATGTCACAGACCTCACAGCCCACTGCAAATAGAACCTCAAATGGTAAGGGCTCTCTGCTGTCTCAATCCTGCCCAGAACATCAGATGAGAAGCCCTGACCATTGAGGTGAGAACAGTATGTGGTCAGAACCACTGCCCTAACCATGTGTCATCTTAAGAATAAGTTGACTGGGAGGCTGAGGTGGGCAGATCACCTGAGGCCCAGGAGTTGGATACCAGCCTGGCCAACATGGTGAAACCCCATCTCTACTAAAAATGTAAAAATTAGCCGGGCATGGTGATGCATGCCTGTAATCCCAGCTACTCAGGAGGTTGAGGCAGGAGAATTGCTTGAACCGAGGAGGCGGAGGTTGCAGTGAGCTGAGATCGTGCTACTGCACTCCAGCCTGGGCAACCGAGTGAGTGAGACTCTATCTCACACACAGAAAAAAAAAGACTAAGCTGATACCAAGCAGGAAAAGGCTTTACTCAAAGGGAACATATGTAAGGAAGGAACATCCTAAAAGACACATGCCCTCATCTATTCAGAAAGTCAGTGTCATTTAAAAAAAAAAAGTTCAGAGAAATTATTCAGCATAAAAAGAGTCTAAATAGAAATAACAAACACGCACAGTAAGTGAAACTTAATCAGATCTTAGTTTGTAAAACAACTACTATAAAAGACAATCTCAGGACAATAGGGAAATTCAAACACAAACTGAATATTAGATTATATGAAACTATTATTAATTTTCTTACACGTGACAATGAATATTGTGGTTATATAAGAGGATATCCTATTCTTAGGAGAAGCTTAGTGATGTATTGAGGACAGAACTGTCACCATGCTTGCAACTTATTTTCAAATAATTCAGCAATCATACACACGAACACATACGCAAACATGCAAAAAGGACAAGAGAAAACTATTTAGCTAGAATGGTAACAACTGCCAATTCTGGGAGAAGATATACAGAATACTGTGTGTATAACTAGTATCCTACTGAGATAACATTTTCTTTCTTTCTGGCTTTTTTTTTTTTTTCAAGACAGAGGCTCACATACTCTGTTGCCCAGGCTGGAGTGCAATGGCACGATCTTGGCTCACTGCAACCTCTGCCTCGCGTGTTCAAGAAATTCTCCTGCCTCAGCTTCCTGAGTAGCTGGGATTACAGGTGACTGCCACCACACCCAGCTAATTTTTGTATTTTTAGTAGACATGGGGTTTCGCCACGTTGGCCAGGCTGGTCTCCAACTCTTGACCTCAGGTGATCCCCCTGCCTCTGCCTCCCAAAGTGCTGGGATTACAGGCATGAACCACCGTGTCCGGCCAATATTTTCTTATTTACGAAAAATGAGAAATGAAAGGCACTCCTTCCCCTCCCCATAGAAAAGGCAGTAAGTTGTATCTGGCTACGTTGATATCCAACAGAAACCACACTTTGCAGTCATGTAACTACTCTCCAGTGTGTTTGAAGTCAGGTGCCAATCACAACATCAAATGCCTTGAAATGGCTTCTGCCCCCTATAATGTTCTGAGCAAAACGGTGTCCTGCAGCTGCGTCGCAGTCATAAACAGGATGTCTTAGCAAGGAAGTGTCTGCCAGGGGTTAACAATAGCTCCCACTTGGCTGGAAATCTGAGGCAGCCTTAGCCTAACAGCAGGAGAAATGAATCGGCAGCCAGAGACCCACCCCCATCACTGACTGTGGTGATCTGGGGCAAGGCCAGACTCCCCTGACTCCCTGCCCTCCACCAATTCCTCTTCTGAAAAATGGGAGCAATGGGTTACCGCACTAAAATCACCAAGCAGCAAACTCACCCCATTCCATCTAACCAGAAGCATTTCTTAAAGCCTTAGAAAAACAAGGCAGAATAAAACGGTCATAAAATGTGTTATAATGGAGGCCTGGGGTATCTTTGAGGATTACACCCATATATTCTTGATTCTGAGAACATCACTCCTGAAGCCATAAAATCATCTCCAACACCAGAAGACACGTCTCCAATACAACACAAGAGGACAAGCACTCACCTCTGCCATAGGCCCTGGCTTTTTTCGGGTTGAGTTTGGGTTTGAGAGGAGCCCCTGGCTTGAGCTTGGCTTTCGGGAACTGGGACAGGTAAGTCATGACCGAGTGCTCGTCCACATCCGGGTGAATGATTTCTTCAGGAGTGATGACCTAGAATAATGACATGGTGGATGAACGCCCAGAACACATCACTTTGCAACCATTGAAATGTTTGCAAATGCCTCTTAAACCAAGCACTATAAATATTAAGAAACCGAGTCGGCTTCTCAATTAAGTGAAATTACATTAAACCAACACACCAAGATCAGTGTTTGGAGCTGCAGACTCCTTTGAAAGCTAGGGGAGCCCTCTCCAAAAAAGTTTGCATGTAATTTCCAAAGGTTCATTATCTTCCCCGCCCCCTAAAAGTTTAGTTACTCCTCTGGTCAAACTTTCCAAAAATTATAAAAGGATAAGCTATAGCAAGTCAGGAAAATGAAGAAACAGGCATACACGAGATTAAAGCATGGTACAAAAAAGTGCACAGGTTAACTGGCTTTTTCCTTTGCTCGAATATTCATTTTCTGTATCTATATTACCTCTACTAATTAAAAAAGGTAAATAAAAAAGAAACAACATGTAAATATTAGATACGTATCTCAATATATTAGGAGCCATTAAAAAAATAGGGAGGCCAGGCGCAGTGGCTAACGCCTGTAATCCCATCGCTTTAGGAGGCCGAGACAGGAGAGGTCAGGAGTTCGAGACCAGCCTGGCCAACATGGTGAAACCCTGTCTGTACTAAAAATACAAAAATTAGCCCGGCATGGTGGTGGATGCCTATAATCCCAGCTACTCGGGAGGGTGAGGCAGGAGGATCACTTGAACAAAGGAAGCAGAGGTTACAGTGAGCCAAGATCACACCACTGCACTCCAGCCTGAGTGATAGAGGAGTGAGACTCACGCCTGTAATCCTAGTACTTTGGGAGGCTGTGGTGGCTCACGCCTGTAATCCTAGCACTTTGGGAGGCTGAGGTGGGTGGATCACCTGAGGTTAGGAGTTCAAGACCAGCCTGGCCATCATGGTGAAACCCCATCTTAAAAAAAAAAAAAGGGAATGGATGAATTTCTGTGACATTCAGGTTAGGAGCAAGACTAGGGCCATTCTAGGCAGGTGACTTCCCTGAAGGTGCCACTACCTCAGTTTCAGTTCCATCACCTGACCCAGCCCTAAACAGCATGCAGAGTCCTCCCTGCCTCCAGTAACGGTGCTAAGAAGGTAAATCACACTTCCTCGATGAACAGAGGCTCTGTCTCATGAGCAGGTTAACCATGTGCAATGAACAACAGATGTGTCCACCTTCCCTCCCCCTGTGATAAAAAGCACCAGAAAACATTCTGACAATTGGCCTGCGGGAACGAAATAGCTACTTGGGTTTGAACAGTCGCCTTCAATAAATACATTCCATGAAAAGTAGGATGCGTGTCGATTTGGCATTTCTTCCTGGCAGCTCCTTCAACAACTTCACCCACGCCAACATCACATGAATGTCTAAAGGAGACGGTTGAGGTTTAAGTGGAGATGAAAAACATACCACACCACTTCCTGAGGGTGGATGAGCCAAGCAATGAATGGGCCATGTAGGAGAGACATGACTCCAAAACCAAACCAAAGAAACAGGCATGTTGTTCTACCCTCCAAGGGTCCCAGTTACAAAATACACTGAACTCAGACTTCAGCGCGGCCTATAGCGAGGCCATCCATCCTACGGCACTGGCTACCCTGCAATCTTCCCTGGCTGGCCTTTGAACACGGGACTTACGGTGCCTAACTGTTAGGGAGAGTTTCTGGAAAGAAAACACTGGTTTTCCTCCCTACTAGGAAGATCAGACTTCAACTCAGCAGTGTGAATACCGTAGATGGTATTCAAGTCTTATTTGATTTCCGAGTCCTCTTATTATATTCCTGTGATAGGATTACGGGTGATAGAGATTCTTCCACAGTTTCTATTAATAGTGGATTGTCCTGGCTTACATGTTTTTAAAAGTTTTAAGTCGGCCATGTGCGGTGGCTCACACCTGTAACCCCAGCACTTTTGGAGTCTGAGGCAGGTAGAGCATGAGGTCAGGAGTTCGAGACCAGCCTGACCAACATGGTGAAACCCTGTCTCTACTAAAAACACAAAAATTAACTGGGTGTGGTGGCACGTGCCTGTAATCCCAGCTATTCAGGATGTTAAGGCAGGAGAATCACTTGAACCTGGGAGGCAGAGGTTGCAGTGAGCTGAAATTGCACCACTGCACCCGAGCCTGGGCAACAGAGCAAGACTCTACTTCAAAAAAAAAAAAAAAAGTTTTAAGTCCTGTGACTTTTCATAAGGTATTGAATTAAAATTACCTTTTAAAATGTAGATTGAAAAATGGTCAAATACTAGCCATTTCTTATGGCTCAACCTAATAGTTTGGGCCCATATTTGTAGTCTAAAGATAGTCTTTAAAAACCTGGAGCAGAAATACTAGAAATTTACCAGTGTGTGACAAAGAGTGACATGAAAATTTCTGGATGATCTACATTAAACCAACACATGAAGATCTATAAGCACCTAAGTCAATGAGAACCTACTATTATGGGTAAACTGAGGAAGATGACAGAATATCACAGGCAATGCTCTTTGAAGTCTCAATGCCAAGAAGGTCAGACTGCCTGCCTGACCCAGAAAGGCATCCACAGAGTGACAGAACAAGCTAGTGGGTGGGGGCAGCCTCACAGGACGTGGCACGCTTGTGCATACCTGTGGGACACCCAGCCAGTCATCTGCCTGCTGCATAGCTTCTCGTGCATTATCTACAGGCTTCTGTGGGTCCCAGGATTCCCAGTCTGGGCACAGACCTGTTAACAGAACACAGAAGACGCTTTTAACATTAGCTGACCAAAGAGATTAAAGGAAACCATGTGCCTAAACTAACCCCATTTGTTCTCTTAGTTCAGACAATGATTTCTTTCTAAAATCTCAGCGAATCATATATTTAATAGGGGGAAAGTATCACAGGTATGAGTGTGCCAGGGTGTAAACTATCCTCCATTACTGAGACTTCTCCTCCTGGTGCTGTTTTCTTGCACGAAGACGGGGATTATCCATTCCTTGAAGGTGTGGTGTAAGAAAATAAAGAAAGCTTGGAAAAAGCCTGGTGCCTTTATGCAGGAGGAATTTTTTTTAAACTCTATTCCTGGATGTATCTAAAAAGTCTAGAATAGCATCCTATCTGATTCAAAAATTCACTTGCTCAAAGGCACAAACCTAGAATTATCTGCAAAAGAGGTAAAGGACTAGAGTAAAAACTCCCAAGTTAACATTGGAAAGAGGTATCCTAAAATGTGTCCTTAAATGGAAGTAAGGAAGAGGACACTAGGAAATCAATTACTGCTGCACTTTGAGCTTTTCCTGGTTGACACCAATTTATAGGCTCTTAAGGAAGAATGAGGCCTTCAGTCCCCCCTACTCAATGGACACTAGCTACTTCTGCTTTGAGTATGTCAAGAACCACTAACTTACTAACTACTAATGTGCCCAGTAAATAGAGAATACGCAGTAAATGGAAAATACGATTTATACCCCTTTTTTTTTTTTAAATTAAAATCAACTTTAGGGGGTGTGTGTAAATACTGTCTCTGGTCTTTCTACTGAGTGTGTACCAGCAAACTCTACCCCCCATCAACCTAAACCCTCCAGTGAGGATAATTACAACCTTCATACACACTCAACCACTAAAAAATGAGCAGCCATCAAGGGTGGAAAAGGCTCCAGCTGGATCCTGACCAAGTGCCATTTCACAGCAATGCAGAAAGAAAAGGGTGGAGAATGCCATATATAGTCAAACCAGTGGTTAATAAAGATGGGTACTTTCCACTCCATGGAAGCTTTTAGACTTTCATGCCAAGCCACCTAATAGGACCAAATGTTTCTCTAAAGCTAACGAGAAACTAAGCACCAATGTGGGAAGACACAGGATTTTGCAGTCTGGAAGCTAAACCCAAGTCTTGCCTCTAAGCACCAATTCCTTCATTGGAATTTGGATAAAAGACTCAACTCAATGCTTAACCATGCCTATGCATATACCTAGAAGATCTGCCCTTGGAAGGGTCAACAGAGCCAGTTTCAGTTCCCTTAGCCGTCTTACAATGGGCTAAGACCTGGAGAAGTAGATCAATCAAAGCAAAGACAGCATTCCCAGGAGAAATACACCAATCAAAGCAAAGATAGCATTCCCAGGAGAAATAAACCAATCAAAGCAAAGATAGCATTCCTAGGAGAAATACGCCAATCAAAGCAAAAATAGTATTCCCATTGAAAACCAGAATGTTTGGGACACACATGCCCCCATCCTAGACAGATGGTTTAGGCAGCCCTGGGCACTTACCTGGAGCACAGCTGTCAACGAGGGCTCCCAGAGCTTTGCCGTCTTGCCAGTTCTGGTTAAAGTTGGTGATAGGCAAGTAGGGGATCTTGTTCTGAATCCACCCCAGCAGCCTCTGCTTTGGCGTCTGCTTCTTGGCATCATCATCCCCTTCATCCTCCCACACAGGCATGGAGATGGAGTAGTGGAGGATCAACGTCCACACCAGACCCAAGATGAGCTTCAGGTTCCCATCCACAATGGCTTTGCTATCTGGGGAGAGAGTCACAGGCTTGGTCATTCCTTTGGGTTACACAAGTGTAAATTATATACCTTATAAAAATGTAAATGGAAGTCCAGGTGCAGTGGCTCACGACTGTAATCCCAGCACTTTGGGAGGCTGAGGCAGGTAGATCATGAGGTCAGGGATTCAAGACCAGCCTGGCCAACATAGTGAAACCCCATCTCTACTAAATACAAAATTTAGCCGGGCATGGTAGCACACGCCTGTAGTCCTACCTACTTGGGAGGCTGAGGCAGGAGAATCGCTTGAACCGGGGGAGGTGGAGGTTGTGGTAAGCTGAGATCACAACACTGCACTTCAGCCTGGGCAACAGAGCAAGATTTCATTTCAAAAAAAAAAATGTAAATGGAGTCTTCACCTATTAGAGAACCACAACGAGTAAAGGATGTAATGCTGAAATTTGCTGCAAAACACTTGAGGACAAGAACTGACGAAATATGATTCCAAAATGCCGTTAACAGGTATCACTGGATCATAGATTCATGAGCGCATACGACACCACTGTCTCTACTTTTGTGTATGCGTAAAATTTTCCATAATAATGGCCCAGTGCAGTGGCTCACTCCTGTAATCCCGGCACTTTTGAGTGGCCAAGGCAGGAGGATTGCTTTGAACTCAGGAGTTCAAGACTAGCCTGGCCAACATGGAGAAACTACCTCTCTACAAAAAAAAAAAAAAAAAAAAAAATTAGCCGGGCATGGTGGCTCACTCCTGTAGTCTCAGCTACTCAGGAGGCTGAGGTTGGAGGATCGCTTACACCCAGGGAGCGAAAGTTGCAGAGAGCCAAGATCATGCCACTGCACTCCAGCCTAGGCAACCGAGTGAGATCCTGCCTCAAAAACTGAAAGCAAAATCATTTCACAAATATGGACAATAAAAACCAGTGACTGCATCCCAGAGGCAACAACCTGCTAACCTGGTAGTATACAGTCTACCAGATTGTGTGTGTGCGTATGTGTGCGCGTGCATGTGCGCTTTGTATGTGTGTACATACATGTGTTTGCTGCCTGAATTTGTATTATTCAATTGGTATACATTTTTTTCTTTTCATTATTATGTCCCAGACATCTTTTCCCTATAAAAAGTTTGTTTCTGTTTACATTCCTATCTATAGATTTAAGAAGCCGGTTAGTTATCCCTGCAAATCTCACCAATGCTGGGTGTTATCAGTCATTTTCATGTTTGCTATTCTGACACATCAGTCATCCAGAAGAGGAAGCCATGACACTAATGCAATTGGGCAAATCTCTGCTGTGAGGAGGATAAGTGACCAGCCAAAATCATGGCCCCTTTCTAGTCCTTCCCTTGCTTAGCAGAACATGCCATGTCGCTGGCCAGCACCTTCCAGGAGTCTCATTGCTGTTTGTTTCCACTTCCCCTGCTTTTGCCTTCTCTTCAGCTATCCATCTCCCCCACCCCAGCAACTTTCTCTCTCTCTCCATTTCCCTATACTTCTTCTCCACCAAAGATACTCTGTAGCCAGCTCCCATTCTACCAGGACTCCAAGCTACAAACATCAGCACCATCTCGTACTCCTTCTCTTAAACTCGTGGTATAGTTTCCGCAATGTGTCAATTCTATCTGTACCTAAATCTTTTGGCGGCCGGTGGCTCAAGCCTGTAATCCCAGCACTGTGGGAGGCCGAGGCGGGTGGATCACGAGGTCAAGAGATCGAGACCATCCTGGTCAACATGGTGAAACCCCGTCTCTACCAAAAATACAAAAAAAAAATTAGCTGGGCATGGTGGCGCATGCCTGTAATCCCAGCGACTCAGGAGGCTGGGGCAGGAGAATTGCCTGAACCCAGGAGGCGGAGGTTGCGGTGAGCCGAGATCGCGCCATTGCACTCCAGTCTGGGTAACAAGAGCGAAACTGCGTCTCAAAAAAAAAAAAAAAAAACCTTTTGGCAAACCCTTTTTCTACACCCTCCCAGTAAACATGTGTCCCCTCCCCTCCTCTCTTGAGTCTTTGACACCTTTGAAGCTGAATCATTGTTCACATGACCCCAGAACCATCTTTCTCATCAGGAACCTCTGTGCTTCCGAATTCACCAGGGTCTCTGCTGCGCACAGTCAACTCCTTAAATATACAGCACCTCCCTACAACCCCCATCCAATTGGCTTTCCACTCTTGCCGCCCCCACCCACCATACTCCAGGCTCAAAATCTCCTTGTTCTTGGACTACATCTTGTCCTGAACCCCTGGACCTCTGCGTGTGTTCTCTATCCCTTCGATGGGAAGACCTTCACCCATCCTCCTGTGGGACAACCCCTGGCTCATCCTTCTGACGCCAGATTCTACAACTGGTGGCATTCACTCCCAACAGCATTTATGTGAGTTCTTGGCCTCCTACCTCACTCCAGAACTGAGACCACTTGTTGGGGAATGACTGGGCCATCTGCATCTTGGTGTCTCCCCAGACACCCACCAAGAGCCACCTGAACACTGGTTGAACACATGCCAAATTACACTTAATGAAACCCAACCACAACCACATGAAAAGCATACTCACAGGCTGATAAGGAGTGCATGGCATGCCACTCAAAACTGAAAGGGTGAGAGCTTTTTTTTTTTTTTTAATTAGCCTGATTATTGTTATAGCTTCTTGCAACAAAAGACCCTGTTTAAGAGCCCATGCCCAAACCATCAGATAGAAATCATCAGAAGCAATTTTGCAGTTGCAGATTCAGTCATAATAAACTCGATCATCTAACCTGGACAAAAAAAGAGTATCATGGACTGGCTGGTAAGAAAAACTACTTCAAGCAATCCTCATTCAAAGTTAAGGTTCCCAAGGACTTTCTCTGTAATGAACTGTATAAATAATAACTTCAAAGCAGGACTATCTACATAATTCATGGGACCCAGAGAAAAATGAAGATACAGGTTCCTTGTCTAAAACTTCAGAACTTCACACCAACATCCACTTTCTACTCCCTAAATGTAACACTAACATGTAAGCCAGGCCTCTAAATATAGGAAACAGATACAAATGCACTGTGTTTTCTTGTAATTTTGCTCGAGAATTGCTTTCACTACCCAATTCCTCAAGTTCCCATCCTTTGCCGTGTGTTGCTGTCTTTAACTGTTTGAATCTAGCTTCACACACAGCCTCTTGCTTTTTTAAGTTTCTCTTCTTTGCTCTCTTTTGCAAGTAAAAGTTCTGTTAATCCTGGGGGGTATAACCTGATTTTGGAACCATTTCTCAGCTCATTTCTCAGTATTACCAGAAGATACATCAATCCTAACTCCTAGGGGAGCAAGACTGCCCGCCTCTAGACCAGTGGTTCTAAAAATTTAGCAGGTGTCAGGATCACCTGAAGGACCTGTTAAACCACGGAATGTTGCACTCGCTCTTAGAAGTTTCTAATTTAATAGGCCTGGGGTGAAATCGGAGAATCTGAATTTCCAATAAATTCATAGGTAATGCTGATGCTCTTGGTCTGGATCATTCCACATTCTGTTTGTCATCTCCTTTACTGAAAGCCTTTATATCATGTGTTCTTCCTTAGTGTGCGGAACACCTGTGCCTTTATTCTAACTAACAGAACAGTGGCAGAGGTGATGGGTTATTACTCCCATGACCATGTTATGATGCATGAAACTCCACTTTAGCAGACAGGATACAGATTCTCCTGCTGGCTGTGAGGAAACAGGCAGCTGTGTCATGAACTGTCTATGCAGAAGGCCCTGTGGCAGAGACATGAGTGTAGCCTCTAAAACCTGAGGTTAGCCTTCAAGCAACAGCTAGTAAAAAGCTGAGACCTTCAGTGAGACAATCACACAGAAATTGATTATTTTAGAAACCTTAATCAGGCCAGGCGCAGTGGCTCACGCCTGTAATCCCAGCACTTTGGGAGGCCGAGGCAGGTGGATCACGAGGTCAGGAGATCAAGACCATCCTGGCCAACATGAACCCTAGCTCTACTAAAATATATATATTTTTTAAATTAGCCACACATGGTGGTGTACGCCTGTAGTCCCAGCTACTTGGGAGACTGAAACAGGAGAATCACTTGAATCCGGGAGACAGAGGTTGCAGTGAGCCGAGATCATGCCATTGCACTCCAGCCTGGCAACAGAGACTCCCTCTCAAAAAAGAAAGAAAAACCACCCTTAATGAACCTGAATGAATCTGAATGAGGTGGATTTTTCTTTCCTTAGTTAGGCATCCAGATGAAAACACACCCCAGATGGAACCTTCCTTGTACTCTCGTGAGACCCAGAGCAGAGGACCTGGTTTTAAGCCATGGCTGAACTCCTGGCCCACAGAATCTGTGAGATAATAAATGAGTGTTGTTTGAGACTGCAACACCCCACTGCCAAAAGCAACAGTAAAGCAATAAACCAAGCACAGGGCCCTTCTGAGCACACAGGTCATGTGGCCATGAAGCCAGCCTGCCTTTTGAGGTCCTGTGGTCAATCATGGAGCAATGGTCTGCATAAAACTCTGGGCCCTGCACAGAACTTGGTTATCCAAGGAATTCACCCCACCGGACCAGACATTTCCTGAGCTGAAAGTCCTTGACCATGACTGATTTTCTTGGATTAGCTATCCTGTTATTTGGTTGCCTTTTTGAAGGGCTATTGATTACAGAGTTACTACCTACTGATTATCAGAAATTCCAGATCAAACCAGTTCCCATGCTAATTTCCTTTATTTAAGTTAAAGGGAGAAGAGCAATCTTCAAAAGGGTGAACAATCAATCAATCCATCAATCAATCAATCAAGGGTATACTGTCAGGATAATGGATCTCTTGCACCAGGAGGGATTTGATGGGGCTAGGAAGTCCCATCCAGCCACAGGTATTAGTCTGTAAAACTCAAACTTTCCCAAGTTACATGTTAGACGCTTTTCAAAAGCAGACTTGCAGATTTGATTCATAAATCTAACATGAAACCAGCTTGTTCTATTTTTACCCAGCTTACATATGCTAGCCTAAAGGAATGAGACACAAGTCTTTTTCAAAAAGATTTTGGGGGAAATATGACCTAGTTGAAGTCTGAGCCAAATTTATAAAAAATACAATGCCCAGAACTTCTGTTTCCAATTGAATTCAAGGTGGGTGTCCACACGGGAAAGCCCTCGTTACGGTTTCATTGGGATAAACGATACCTTCCTTCTGCTATTCTAAGGAGCTGGAGAGAGAGCAGTTCTCATTCCAAAAGTGATTTTGACAGGTGAAGGTTCAAATGCTTCACCAAACTCTTGGAACAATAAAAAGATGGCAACTTGCCCAAAGACCTCCATCCACACGAAAGAGGAGACTCTCCATGCCTTGAAAATGAAATGTTACACAGCATCACAGGGTCAACGTCTGACCATCACACAGATGAGAGACTTTTCGGACCTCCACAGGCTCTACAATGTTTGCCAAGGGTAACATGGAGCAGAACTTTTTTTTTTTTTTTTTTTTTTGGAGATGGAGTCTTGCTCTGTCACCAGGCTGGAGCACAGTGGTGCAATCTCGGCTAACTGCAACCTCCACCTCCTGAGTTCAAGCGATTATTCTGCCTCAGCCTCCCGAGTAGCTGGGACTACAGGCGCATGCCACTAAGCCAGGCTAATTTTTGTATTTTTAGTAGAGATTGGGTTTCACCATGTTGGCCAGGATGGTCTCGATCTCTTTACCTCACGATCCACCCGCCTCGGCCTCCCAAAGTGCTGGGATTACAGGTGTGAGCCACCACGCCCAGCCGGAGCAGAACTTTAAAAGGAGGAGACGGTCAGATCAGCCGGGAGCCTTTCAGCAGGATTTCACGTGAAGAGTTGCTCAAGGGCCTCTTTAGGGAATAAAATAAACCAATGCCCACCAGGCCTGCCCAACCACCTAGAATCTGCTTAGATCTCAGTGGGTTGGAATTGGGCCATGGGTTTCTCCTCCCCAAATCCAGTCAGTCACAATTCCCACATAGCTGGTCCTGGCTCTGGACCACCCTGACCCTCAAACCACAACATTTTCTCGAACTAGTTAAAATTACTCAGTGCTGCTTATCAGTGAGTAGGGTGGGTGTTTTTGTTTTGTTTTTAATAGCTAGAAGGTGAATTTGAGCTACTGCAAATTCTGGGATAGAATGCTTTTATGTCACTTCTGTAAATCGGTTCTCTGGTCCTAGTGAAGGAGCATTCTGGAATGGATGCATTTACGGGGGTGGAAACCAGCTATTTTTAGGCAATCTTCGGAAGCATCTTGAAAATATCTTCTTTGTGGATGGGAGATGGTGGCCTTTTACCTCTCTACTCATACCAGGAGGGCCTAGATCCACGCAACCACGTGTATGCCTGTTACATTCCTGCACTAAACCATACAGGGAGTTCCCAGGGGTCAGCTCCAGCAGCTTCTCTCTTGGCTGTTACTGATTAACCAGGGTGGCGGAGGTGGTGGCCCATGAGGAGAGGCATGGACAGATACTTTTCACATTTTTGCCCTCCAGGGAAGGAATAGATCATCCTTTGGCCACAATGCAGTAGCTGCTGGGTCAGAAACAGCCAACAAAGTGACCGCAAGAATCAAGGAGAGGCCGGGTGCGGTGGCTCATGGCTATAATCCCAGCATTCTGGGAGGCCAAGGTGGGAGGATCACTTGAGGTCAGGAGTTTGAGATCAGTTTGGCCAACATGGTAAAACCCCATTTCTACTAAAAATCCAAAAATTAGCTGGGCATGGTGGTGTGCGCCTATAATCCCAACTATTTGGGTGGCTGAGGCAGGAGAATCGATTGAACCTGGGAGGCAGCGGTTGCAGTGAGCCAAGATCACGCCACTGAACTCCAGCCTGGGCAACAGAGCAAGACTGTCTCAAAAA
>NW_016107363.1:6869814-6898496 GCF_001604975.1 Cebus imitator
AAAAAAAAAAAAAAAAAAAAAAAAAAAAATCAAGGAGAGATAGGGGTATGGTTGACCAGGTAGGCCTGGTGGTTCGTGCCTGTAATGCCAGCACTATGGGAAGCTGAGATAGGAGGACCACTCGAGCCCAGGAGTTCAAGACCAGAGCCTAGGCAACACAGGGAGACCCTGTCTCTACAAATAATAAATTTAATCAGGTATGGTGGTACATGCCTATAGTACCAACTACTCAAGCGGTTGAGGCAGGAGGATAGCTTAAGCCAGGAGATTGAGACTTCAGTGAGCCATGATCACACCACTGCACTCCAGCCCGGGCGACAGAGTAAGACTCTGTCTCAAAAAAAAAAAAAAAAAAGAGAGAGAGAGAGAAAGAGAGAGAAAGAGATGGGGCGTGTGCTTGAGACAAGCTACCAAGACCACACACACTCACACTAAGACTTGGCCATCTGGGGAACAGGATGCCATGCACTGGGCACTCTGACCCCTCATCTCTACTACTTGGAGAGGGCGTGTGGCGGAGTGCTTGCAAACAGGCTCAGGAGACAGCAGCTTGAACAGATACACCGATTTGAACAATCCATCTCTGAATCTTACTTTTCCTCATCTACCAAACAGAAATGGCCATAGTCAGCTACTTCCCAGGGCTGTTGTAAGGAGTAGGTAGGTTAGAGAATGCCAAGAGTCAGCTGGGCATGGTGGCTCATGCCTGTAATCCTAGCACTTTGGGAGGCCGAGGCAGGCAGATCACCTGAGGTCAAGAATTCGAGACCAGCCTGGCCAACAGGCTGCTAATTTAAAAATTAGCAGGTGTAGTGTCAGGCAGCTGTAATCCCAGCTACTCAGGAGGCTAAGGCATGAACATCGCTTAAACCCAGAAGGCCAGGTTGCAGTGAGCCGAGATCGTGCCACTGCACTCTAGCCTGGGTGATGGAGCAAGACTCCATCTCAAAAAAAAGGAAAAAAGAGTCAAGCACAATGCCTGCCTCACAGTTGACTGCTTAATAACGTTCCCTCCCTCCTCCTCTCCATCCTCATTTTCCTAATACTTAAGTACCTGCTACGTGCCAAACACTCTTCCCTAGGGCCAGACATCCACAAGCCTTACTCCAAGTGTTCTGTGTAAGCAGCAAGAAATGAAAAGAAGTACCTTGTGAATTAATAGGCGGTTGAAACGTTTAAGTTGTCACTTCTCTGAGCCAAGCAATTCATTAGGAGGGCCATGACCACCATCTCCAAGGCTCCTGTTCTCCCGCTCCAAGGGGAGGCTGACCCGTAACACTGCAGCGAACCTGGGGCATGTGAGGTCTCTACAAGGAGGACACGTCTGAGCTGGGTGGTTTAGAAGGCCAGCATGGCCCAAGACCCTCAGAGCACCACCAAGAACCACCTAAAAAATTGAGCTACCGATATTTATCAGACCTCCCTGAAAGGGAAGAGCAGCATATATGGGTCAGGAGTCTGGCCCCTCCTTTTTGTTTTTTTCAGACAGTGTCTCACTCAGTCACCCAGGCTAGGGTGCAATGGTGGAATCTCTGCTCACTGCAACATCTGCCTCCTGGGCTCAAGCAATCCTTCCACCTCAGCCTCCTGGGTATAGCTGGGACTACAGGCACATGCCACCCACCTGGCTAATTTAATTTTTAATTTTCTATAGAGACAGGGTTTCCACCATGTTGCCCAGGCTGATCACAAACTGGCCCCTCCTTCACATCCCAGTTTACCTTGCCCCATGCTCACCTGGCCTGGAACTCCCTCAGCCCCTCTCCCGGCCTGGCTAATGTCTCTTCTATATCCAACTCTGCAAAACTAGAATAGATTCGTCCGTCTTGGCTGCTTGGGTGAGCCTACAGCAGCAGCAGCCTGTGAAGGGCTGCTGCAAGGCCATCCCATATTGAAGAGCTCAGATCACCCGCATTCAGACCCCAGGTCAACAGGACCTTGTGCCCGCTGATAGCCCAGGTCAGTTTCTCTCCATCCTTGCCTTTTTTCTGAGCCCAAACAAACCATGGCTGAATTGTAGGCTTCAGCTGTCCAAACAAAAGGGCATTCTGAACCAAAGAGGGCACAGCTAACTCTCCCCAGTTCCTCAGTCAAAATCTAGCCAGATGCAACCCATCTCCCCGGAAACCAGGTTAAGGAGGACCATGTCGGTCAGCTGCCCAGGACCAGGGTCCCATTTTCAAGTCCCAAAGCCCTTCCAACCACACAGCCGATGAACTGTGCACTTTGGCTCAGGCACCCTAGAGGCCCCTGGGTAGGATGAAGGGGACCAAGCTGGCTTATCTCCTCCTACTCAGGGCTTTTCTCCAGGGCCTTGAACCAATAAAAGACTGCATGCTAACAAGGCAGACTCAGGGCCCTGACAGCTGATGCCATGAAGATCCTTTGTCCCCTTCTTCCTTCCAGGCATGCAGCTTCCACCTAGATGGTCATTCAGCTCCCCTGGAAGTCAGTGGTAGGATGCCTGTCTTGCTAATGGGCAGCAAATGATATTAAATGAGCCACGGTTTCAGGACCTGAACAGTGGGCACTCTTTCCAATTGCCAACCAGGGGCCCAGACATCACAGTCGCCTGGCTTTGGCCTGTGCTAGGAGAGGCCCGGCAAGGTGAGGAAGGAACCTGGGTCCCAGTATCAGATGCCCTGCCAACCTGAAGACTGAAAAACCCTCACTTTTACATACTTTCCACGCTGTTTTTGTTGTGGCTGTTATTGTTTTTAAGGAAACCTCTTTGTTAGAGTAATTGAACTATAACAAAGGGATGTTCTGGGCTTTGGAAGACCTGAAGTCACATGGACTTATCTCAGTTGGTAAGAGAAAATAGAAACCACAATAAAATAAAAGTAAACAAGAGGACCGAAGTTAGCTGGATTTCCGATTCTCTTTCTTGCTCATGAACTACTCAAAGATCACAAAGAAGCCGTTTGAATTCGTTTTTATCCATCACTGTGTCAAGGGTTCAGTTAATATAAAGTTGATTTGGCAGGTCTTTTTATGTTAGTAGTTTTTCAAGAGATGATACAGTAGATCAGGAGCGCCAAGTGGTGCTGAGACACTGTGTTGAGAAGGACTCTGAGGCCACTTCTGGATTCAACCAAAAAAGACTGCTTAAATGCATTAGAAACGTCTTCCGTGAACAAGGCATGGAGAACGGAGGCGGCGAAGATTAGCCATGCCTGCCCTGGGCACGGCATGGGGGAGTGGTGGCCAGGATTTCTCTGCAACAGAATTGAGTAAACATTTCCTAATCCCCGATTTGAGATTTCTACTATAGGCCCATAACACATTCCTAATGCATAACCTCAGACTTCAAATTCCCTACTTCGCCAACTATTCCTTCTGTTCTCTCTCACTTGCTGGACAATTTTTGCCTGAAATAGTTGGAACGAATTACTTCATAAATACCTTATTTTTATTTTGGGATAGAGAGTTTGGTGAACTTTCAGATCATAGAATCTAGGATGGTGTACTGCTTCATAAATTATCCCAAACACTCTATTTTCTGGTTAACAGGCATCATTGTATTTAAAAGTTCCATTTTCATCACCCAGTGGCTTTCTTTTCAACGCCACTTTTGAAAAGGTGAAATTTTGAGAATTACTTGATATCCAACAACAAAGCCACACTGGACTAAATAAATGATAAGTGACATGGGTCTGCTAAAGGACCTAGGATATAGTAACTATCATTTCTATCCTTGGGAAACCCTTTAAAAGTTAAAATGAGGATTCTAACCTCTTGTTAGAAAGATTAAAGAAGGAAAAGAAAGGGCCGTGTGCGGTGGCTCACGCCTGTAATCCCAGCACTTTAGAAGGCCCAGGCGGGTAGATCACCTGATGTCAGGAGTTCAAGACCAGCCTGGCCAACGTGGTTAAACCCTGTCTCTACTAAAAATACAAAAATTGGTCAGGCATGGTGGTGGGCACCTGTAATCCCAGCTACTCAGGAGGCTGAGGCAGGATAATTGTTTGAACCTGTGAGGCAGAGGTTGCAATGAGCCAAGACTATGCCACTGCAACAAGAGCAAAACTCTGTCTCAAAAAAAAAGAGAAAGATTAAAGAAGAAAAAAATGATAGGCACTCCAAAATAGTCAAAGCAAAACATTCTAAACTAAGTTTGAGACCTCAAAGCAACAGGTCCCTATGCAATTTCATTCTGTTGCTGCCACACAGTTCTCTGGACAGCTGACAGTTCAACGCCCCCAAAGATGCCTGGGCACGAGCAGGAGTGGAGGAGCCCAGGGCCCAGAGCCCAGCCCCTGAGAGGCTCAGGGTAAAGCCCGCATGAGCTCTGGAGGCCTTAGCTTGATGGCGGTCTGTGTCTCGCTCATAGCTTCCAGCTACAACTGCTCAGCAAACATTTCCAGCTGAAATAATACATGCTGGCTGTGAATGGAGGTCCTCGTGACCTTTTCACTCCAGCTCAGTTTGTCATGTGATGAGGCCACCTCACCTGAAACCTCACAGCCCTTGCTTCTGTGAGCTCAGCCAGGCCCACTGTGGGGCTGTGCCACCTGCAGGGAATCCCTCGAGGAAAGGAGTGATGGGTGAAGGCAGGAGGAACCATGCCTAGGAAAGACTCCTAAAGGCCTCTTCTCCTTAGATCCACAGCAACCAAAATACAGCGGCAGCTCGTTCACTTCCAGCCCCTCTCCTGGGCCAGGTCCTCTGCCGCTGCATCACCTTGTGTAATCCTCACAATGACCCCTCGAGGGTGGCTTTTAGGGCTGATCCCATTTTACAGATGACATAACAGAGACCCACAGAGGTGAAGCCAATTGCCAAAAGTGACATAGAGGGGGAATCCAGATGGAAACCCACTTCTCTCTGTTCCCAAAGCCCAAACTCCTACTCTTGCAACTACTGTGAATCTTCATCATCTGACAACTTGATGAGGTGAGTTCAGTTACGACTCCCATTTCCGAGATGAGACTGAGTGCAGAGAAGTAACCCACACACGCGCTGTGCTCAGGAGGTCAGCCAGGCTTCTCTGCCCAGCTCAGGGCAGTGCCTCTGAATTTCCACCTGTCTCAATCATTCCCACGATGCCTAGGCTGCCCAGGCTCTCAGGGAAAGACATGGTGGACAGGCAGCGTATGAACCATATGAACACAGGGCACAAGAGGCACAGACAGTGCAGTCCTCTTGTGTCAGCCATGATTGACTCAGCCTCTACTACACCCTGAGAACTGGGGATTTTTTTTTTTAATTGAGACAGGGTCCAGGGTCTTGCTCTGTCACCCAAGCCGGAGTGCAGTGGCATGAGCACAGCTCACTGCAGTATCAACCTCCAAGGCTCAAGCAATCCTCCCACCTCAGCCTCCTAAGTAGCTAGGACTACTGCCACATGCAACCACTCCTGGCTAATTGTTTTTTTTTTTGTTTTTTGTTTTTTTTGGTGGCAGGAGAAAGCAGGGTTTTGCCATGTTGCCCAGGCTGGTCTCGAACTCTTGAGCTATAGCAATCTGCCCACCTTGGCCTCTCAAAGTGCTGAGATTATAGGTGTGGCCCACTGCACCTGGCTGGAACTGAGGATTCTAATGATAGTGGCCTGTCCCTCCACTCAAGAGGCCCCCTATGGATGCCTCACTGCTTGGCACAGGGCTGTTCTCAGCCAACTCCTTGAGAGAATCAGGGAACTTGAGAGAAGATGCAACTCTGCTCTTATTTACCCAAACCTATCAGCCTGTGTGTTTTCCGGAAAGCAGTAATTAGAGTTACTCATATAGTACTTGAAAATTCAATTTGCTGTATTTTTCTTTTGTCATATTCAATAAATATTTTCTAACTGCTGGCTGGGCGCAGTGGCTCACATCTATAATCCCAGCACTTTGGGAGGCCAAGGCTGGTGGATCACCTGAAGTCAGGAGTTTGAGACCAGCCAGGCCAACATGGTGAAACCTCATCTCTACTAAAAATACAATTAGCTAGGTGTGGTGGTGGGTACCTATAATCCCAGCTACATGGGAGGCTGAGGCAGGAGAATCGCTTGAACCTGGGAGGTGGAGGTTGCAGGGAGCTGAGACCACGCCACTGCACTCCAGCTTGGGTGACAAGAGCAAAACTCTGTCTCAAAAAATGTATGTATATTTTCTAACTGCCTACTGAGCTCCCAGCTCTGTGCTGAATACCAATTATACTTTTAAATTAGAAAGTTAAATTGGCTTTAAATCATCCTACAAAGAGATAACAGCATTATTATAAGGAAAACCAGGGTCTCCACAGGGCAAGACATTGGAGGCCTTTTTGTTTTTGGAGACAAAGTCTCACTCTGTCCCCTGGGCTGGAGTGCAGTGGCGCAATCTCGGCTCACTGCAACCTCCGCTTACCGAGTTCAAGCAATTCTCCTGCCTCAGCCTCCTGTGGAGCTGGGACTACAGGCGTGCACCACCATGCCCAGCTAACTTTTGTATTTTCAGTAGAGATGGGGTTTCACCATGCTGGTCAGACTGGTCTTGAACTCCTGACATCGTGATCCACCTGCCTCAGCCTCCCAAAGTGCTGGGATTATAGGTGTGAGCCACCATGCCTGGCCAAGACCTTTTAAAGGAAGGAAAAAATATATACTTTTGGCTTTTTGTCCCTCTACTAGGTTATGTTTCCTGAGAGTTTTTTTCCCCTTTTACAATAAAAAGTTAATAATAATGAGCGGGGTAGGTATTTATTCTTCAATTGCAAACTTATAAAACTCGAGCTTTGTTACAAGTCAGATCAAGGTGGCTTCCCTGGTTTGAAGGGAGAGAAATCCGCTTGCGTTTTTCCCCGTAACTTACCTCATGTTACAACTCATATAAGCCTGTTACAGAGATGGCAGTCTGCCCAAAGATTGAGAAGTCATAAAAGGAACAAAACTCCCAATTTAAAGTCTTGAGTAGGAACCAAGCTGAGGGAAATTCCAAATAATTTATGACCGCTGGCTCTGACCATCACCAGCAAAATGGGGAGGAAGCCACAAGAAAGGAGGCCCTCAGAGGACAAATAGGGGGACACTTTGCCTGCTTTACCGATTCTGACACTTTCTGGATGGCTCCTCCTGTGCCCCGTCTTTAGCTCAGCTGATGGCTCAACTTTATATCCCCAGATCTGGACCTTTCAACCCACAAATACGTGAGGAGGCCTCCAAACACACGTCCCACCCAATCCCAACAGAGCTCTCTGCAAAGAACTCTCTCAGCCCAGGGACTGACTCCTTCTTAGGGGTGGAATTCCATGCCACCAACATCCAGAGTAAGAAGCATGGGGCAGGGATGAACACACTCAAAAAAAGGGCAGGTAGCTGGCTGAAATAACTGCCAAGTCACCCAGGAGTCAGAGGCATTGAGTCAGTCAGCGAAGGCGCAGTTGGAAGTTCAGACGTCCTGCTTGGGCATCAGAAAAGCCTGGTTCACCTCGCAAGCACAGTGACTTATTAGCTGTGTGACACGAGTGGATCGATTCCCTGTGGTCTGTGCTTGGTTTCCTCATCTGCAAAATGAGAGTCGTAGCTGCCTCGCTGAGGCTGTGGTGACACGATGGAGTAAAGCAAGCAAGCAGCACTGCCTGATGATTGTCCCATCATATTCACGGGGGCTACTACAACCACTGTTATTGCTACTGTAGTATTATAACACACAAGTCTGGGAGCTAATGGTGCCTCCCCTTTAGCATTGTGAAAAGGACTGAAGCCATTCAATTCTGGTTCAAGATTGCTCGGAGCAGAATGCCCTAGAATTGCGCCTTCTAGCACAGATGAGCATTCCATCTGCTAACGACCACAAGGGCTGGGTCCCTTATGGGACACAGGATTAAGGCTGATAGAATCAAGATGTTCCTGCTCGGTGAGCTGCTGAATGAACTGGCAGTGTGCTCCAGTCTGCAGGCCACCCCAACTCCTCCTGCAGATTCCCCGGCAGTCTGAAGGGGCCAGGCCGGGCCACCGCAGACAGAAAATTCAACACAAGGTCCGTAAATTCAATTTGAAGTTCCCTAACATGATTTTTTTTTCTAATGGGAGAGGGGGAGCTTTTGATGTTAAAGTGATCTTTAGCCATTAAAACAGTTCATTACAAGATAATTGCGGGGGGACGGGGTGGAGGGAGAACTGAAAACGAATGCCTCCCTGACAGTAAGTGGTTAAATAAACTTTATTCAGGCAAGAGGAAAACAGGCGGCTGTGAAGAGTAAGAAAGGTTTGTTTGTTCCAATACGGACAGGCTTCTATGACGTATTAAGGGAAGGGGATAATTTGCAGAAACGTATGAATTGTACAATCCTGTTTTTCAAAAGACATGATTGCACCTGAACATAAAGATCTGGAAGCATAAACACCAAACTGTCCTCACTGGCTCCTTCTAGGAAGAAAACTAAGAAGCTGATGGTAAATTGAAGATGTGTTTGCATTTTATTGTTGTTACTTGATTCTGCATTACTTATTTTTTTTTTTTTTTAAGATGGAATCTCGCTCTGTCTCCCAGGCTGGAGTATAGTGGTATGATCTGGGCTCACTGTAATCTCTGCCTCCCAGGTTCAAGCGATTCTCCTGCCTCAGCCTCCCGAGTAGCTAAGATTACAGGTGCGAGCCACCACATTCAGCTAATTTTTGTATTTTTAGTAGAGACGAGGTTTCACCATGTTGGCCAAGCTGGTCTTGAACCTCTGACCTCAGGTGATCTGCCCCCCCCCACCCACAAACCCAAAAAAAAAGAAAAAAAAAAAAAAAAACAAAACCCCCAACAAAAAAAAAAAAAAAAAAAAATGAATTTTTAAAATCTAAACTACACATGTTACTTTATTTTTTTTTGCAGTGGGGGAGGCCCAGGCGGAAGCAGCGTCTTACTCTGTCATCTAGGCTGAGGTGCAGTGGTACAATCATGGCTCACTGCAACCTTGGCTTCAGGATCAGGCTCCCAGCTCCGCCTCCTGAGTAACTGGGACATTCACGCCCCGAGCAGCTAGAACACTCACCACCATGCCTGGCTAATTTTTGTATTTTTTGTAGAGACAGGGTTTCGCCAGGTTTCCCAGGCTGGTCTTGAACTCCCAGGCTCAAGCAATCCTCCCATCTCAGCCTCTTAAAGTGCTGGGATTACAGGAATGAGCCACCACACCCTACCCATATGTTACTTTTATAATTAATCTTAACATACACCACCAAAAAAAGAAACATGGTAATACACCTATTAAGAACTCTTCACCTTAACAAAATTGCTTGTCAGGATCTATAGGTATAATGTGGGAAAATCAACAGGTATTATCAAATGCTAAAAGCAATATGTATGGCAGGTTCAAATTTGAGTACAGGGTACCACAGAAATCATATAATTAAGTTCATCTATGTACAGAATGTCTCTTGACAAGACAAAACACTGTTTCCAGACCATGCAGTTGCTTCTGGAAGGAACAGCAAGGAATGGAGATGAGGCAGGGTAGTAGAGCCATGGCCTTTCACCTGTTTGTTTAGACCACAGGTGCAATGTTACCTATCAGCAAAGGAATACCTGGAGACTCTGTGGGTTTCCCTGATTCTCTTTCTGATGCTCCTTGGCTCAGCTTTCTCAGTGGCCATCCAAATGCCTTCCATTCCTCACCAGACACACCCATCCTGGACAAGCAATCTCCCAGCCTCAGGAGATGGACTTTGCCATTTCCAAACGGCTTGCCAGAGGAGTAGATGGTGAAGATTACATTGTAAGAAGATGGAGTCATCTGGTTGCCTTTGGGCATGTTTTTCTTTTCTTTTCTTTTTTCTCTTTTCTTCTCTTCTCTTCTCTTGTCTTCTCTCTCTCTCTCTCTCCTCTCTTTTTTTTCTCTCTCTGTCTCTCTTTCTTTCTTTCTGACAAGGTCTTACTCTGTTGTCCAGGCTGACCTCAAGCAATGCTCCCACCTCAGCTTCCCAAGTACCTGGAAGTGAGCCACCATGCCAAGTACCTGGAAGTGAGCTAATTTTTGGGTTGGCTGGGCACGGTGGCTCAGGTTGGTAATCCTACCACATTGGGAGGCCAAGGTGGGAAAATCACCTGAGGTCAGGAGTTTGAGACCAGCCTGATCAACATGGCGAAACCCAGTCTCTACTAAAAACACAAAAATTAGCTGGCCGTGGCTGTAATCCCAGCTACTCAGGAGGTTGAGGCAGCAGAATCATGCCTTGGGCATGTTTTTCAAGCCACCAAAAAAACAAAAGCAAAAAAACCCACCTACCTAACTCCCTTGTGCCCTCATTCACTTGTACCCTAAATTTAGAGAGTTTGTTGGCTGGGCACAGTGGCTCACGCCTGTAATCCCAGCACTTTGGGGGGCTGAGGTAAGCAGATCATGAGCTCAAGAGAGACCAGCCTGGCCAACATGGTGAACCCCGTCTCTACTAAAAATACAAAAATTAGCCGGGCATGGTGGCACACGCCTGTTCCAGCTACTTGGGAGGCTGAGGCAGGAGAATCGCTTGAACCCAGGACGCAGAGGTTGTAGTGAGCTGAGATTGCACCCCTGCACTCCAGCCTGGCAACAAAGTGAGACTGTCTCCCACCTCCCCAAAAAAAGAGAGAGAGAGCTTGTCCATTATGCAGAGGTCCGACCTCCTAGTGAGAGATAAAGCCCAAGGGCTTGACCCCGTGCAGTTACCACCCTGAATCCTCCCAGCATGAGGAACCGCTGTTGGCTCCATTTTCCAGATTAAGAAAAATGATGAATATGTCAATTAAACCCAAAGCCACAGAGTTGATAAGTAGCAGGGCAGGAATTTGAGCCCAGGCCACAATTCTGGAATCCACTGTTGGCCATTTCGCCCTGGAGACCCGAACGGGAGTTCACAGGAAGATGCCCAAACAAGGACATGATGGTGTTACAAAGGCTTTAAAAACTCAGAACCAAAGGGAAAAATGCTGAGGGTTACATCATCTTCCTAAAAGAGATTTATCACTGTGCCCCTGAACTCTAGCCCATGATAAACGGTCATGGCATTAAGATAAACAGACCAAGTACACAGCAGGCCAGCCTTGCTGCTAAAGGGGGAACACATTCTAACATTCCTGAGGCGCGATGTCCAAGGGCTGGGCAGGCAAGTGACACACAATGAATAGCCAAGGCATCACCCCATCCACCAGCTGCTGCCGTGGCTGCAGACACAGTCCACAGTCAGGGCTCTTTATGACCTGCTCTTCATCTGAACAGCCTGCGCCTGAGCTGCTTCCCAGATCAGCAAGATCACCAGCTGCAGTACCTGCATCTCAGAGCAGCTCTGCCCCAACCTCGCTCTGAAAAGCATTTGCCCAGCTTCCCCCTAGACCACGCTCACAGACAAGGCTCTCTCCTCTTATCACCTGGCCCATTTACTAGCGATTTTCCTTCACTCATGTTTTACTTTTTCCTTAGCTTAAGTAATTATGTCCTGGAAATCATGGGTTTGATACATTAGTTGCATTTTATAAATACATGAAAAATACATGTTAGAATTTTTTTTTTAATGGAGTCTCCTCAGATGTAATCGTCTTGCCAGGATTAAAAAAAAAGAAAAAGAAAAAAAAGAAAAATGATTAAAAAATAAATAAAAAGAAATGGAGTCTCATTCTGTCCCCCAGGCTGGAGTGCAGTGGCGCAATCTCAGGTCACTGCAACCTCCACCTCCCAGGTTCAAGTGATTCTCCTGCCTCAGCCTCCTGAGTAGCTTGGATTACGGGCATGTGCCACCATGCCCAGCTAATTTTTGTATTTTTAGTAGAGACAGGGTTTCACTATGTTGGTCTCCAACTCCTGACCTCGTGATTTGTCCACCTCAGCGTCCCAAAGTGCTGTGATTACAGGTATGAGCCACCATGCCCGGCCACATGTTAGAATTTTAAAATATGTAACTTGAGTATCATCTTCAGTACCACCTCTTAGAAAAGACTACCAGATGTTAGCTGTTTTTTTTTGTTTGTTTGTTTTTCAGAAAAAGGGGTTTCAGTGGCCAAACAACTGGGGACACACTAGACTAACCAATTTTTAAACTGCTGCAGGACTTCTCAGAGCCTTTAACATGCCAATGTACACTGACAATCTCAAAGAGTGGGCTACAGTGTCACAGGGAATTTCCCAACACTATTAGACTAGGGGACGTTTAAAAATTCTATCTCAAAAGAAACTAATGTTCTCCAGAAGATAGTTTGGGTAAGTCCATCTTAAACTGCTCTTCAGATCCTCCACAAACAAGTCTCCCAAACATTCCCAGAGCCTGGGAGGTTACATTCTATAAAACTGGCAGGAGTGAGGATGAGACATAGGCAATAAACATACACAAAAAAGGAAGACAGGAAATCAGGAACTGGAGCTTTCTCTAATCTACAACTGTTTCTGTGGCAGTGATTAAGAAATGAGAATCTCGCTTGGATTCAAGAGGTTTTGCAGATAAAGGACAATAAAAAGCAGTTTCTCAAAACACTGTCCCTAGTTAAGGATGTTAAAGGGAAGCACACCCTTTTGCGCAATTCTCAGCCACAGTGTTTACAAAATTCTGGTGACAACAAATTCACTTAAAAACCACATTAAGGAATATTTTATTGTTCCAGTGCAAACAGTAATTCTTAAACAACGGGCAATGATTTTGAGGAATTTGGGCCAAAACCAGCCTCTCCTCCTTTCTAGGTTTGCTTCAAAGCTTCTAATGGCAATATATTGACTGCAATGAAGATTTAGACAAGTAGGAAGACGCAGGGATGGAGCCCCATAATTTGGCCCACTGCTTACATCGGTAGAAAGAGGGGGTCGTCCTGATGTGGGCAACCGGAATATCAAATAATGTGAATGGGGGAAACCTCCAGCACCTCCACCCAATTGCCACTTCACTCTAAACTTCCTACATAAGAGAGATTATTTCTGTAGTAACTAAAACACATCCAAGTAGCATCCCTAATGCTACTTAAAGATAAAATTCTCATAGGCACAATAATAGCAATGAGCCTTGAAGCTTGAGTGCTAATAAAACCCACTCAACTTACATGTGGTATTAGACACAAATCTGAGATCCCATCAACTATAATGTAAGTGTCATAGGGACGGGTCCCAAGCCTGTCTTTAGCATCACTATGATCCTAGTACTTAGCAAGGTGCCTGTCACAAGGTAGAAAGAAGAAAAGAAATGGGAGGAAGGGGAGGAAAGAAACTACTACCATCTACCACCCAACCAACAACCATCCACCAACCAATCAACCAGCCAATGACCAACAACCAATCACCAACCAGCCAACCAATTACACACCAACTAAACCACAATCAACCAACCAGCCTAACCCAACAACCACTAATCAACCAATAACTACCGAGGGACCACCCACCTAGTCAACCAACTACCAAACCACCCGTAAAAACCCAACTGGACTCATCCTAGACTACTCTCTCCCCCAAAATCCACTCTCCCTGAATCCTGCTAGCTGCCTCTTAAGGTGTTCCCTAACCCAACAGCCATCAGCTAATGTCAGGCTCCTCTACTGGTCACTCCGTCTAAGTCTACAGGTCAAAACTCTTCCCAAATCTCCCCAGCGAAACCCAGAGGGTAACCTCATACCCCTCAGGCACAACTCCTTCTCAGGAACCCACAAAACATTTTTAAAGCTGGGTAGACGCAGACAGGACAGATTGGGCACAAAACATAAGAAAGTTGAAAGAAACTGAAATTAATATAACTATAATTCAATGCTTGCAAACTATCATCTTCACTAATTACTAACTTCGCTATTTATGGAAGTTCTAGGCCAGGCACATGTTGGCTCATGCACACCTATAAACCCAGTACGTTGGGAGGCCAAAGTGGGTAGATCACTTGAACTCAGGAGTTCAGGACCAGCCTGGACAACACAGTGAGACCGCACTTTCTACAGAAAATAAAAAAATTAACTGGGCATGATGGCACCTGCCAGTAGTCCCAGCTACTCAGGAGCCTGAGGTGGGAGGATAGATTGAGCCCAGGAGGTCAAGGCTGCAGTGAGCCCTGTTCATGCCACTGCACTCCAGCCTGGGTGACAGAGAGACTCTGCCTCAAAGAAAAAAGAAAATGAGTTATAGGTTAGTTTTCTCACATCCCAAGAATTTCCAGGTACACATTGGTTGCTGAGAAATTACGGTTAATTGTTAAATAACTGAGTTAGTTGCCAGGCGCAGTGGCTCACACCTGTACTATAATCCCACCACTTTGGGACACCCAGGCAGGTGCATCACCAGGTCAGGAGATTGAGACCATCCTGGCCAACACGGTGAAAAACCCTGTCTCTACTAAAAATACAAAAATTAGCCAGGTGTGGTGGTGCGCACCTATAGTCCCCGCTACTTGGGAGGTTGAGGCAGGAGAATTGCTTGAACCGGGAGGCAGAGATTGCAGAAAGCCGAGATCACAACACTGCACTCCAGCCTGGGCTGGGCGACAGAGCGAGACTCCGTCTCGAGAAAAAAAAGAAAAAACCAACCAAACAAAAAAATGAGTGAGTTAGTCATAGCCAAATAATTTTTAAAAACACAATATAAGCAAAATCAAAACTTTTTTTTTAACTTTCGAATTATTTTACATCAATACATGCCTTTTTTAAAGTGTGAAAGGTGGGTATGTTTCATGGTATTTTATATGATTGGCTCAGGGCCTAAGGTCTTAAAGCATCCTAGCATCTGGCCAGGAGCAGTGGTAAACGTCTGTAATCCCAGCACTTTGGAAAGCCAATGCAAGCAGATCACGAGGTCAGGTGTTCAAGACCAGCCTGACCAACATGGTAAAATCCTGTCTTTACTAAAAACACAAAAATTAGCTGGGCATGGTGGTGGGCGCCTGTAGTCCCAGCTACTCAGGATGCTGAGGCAGGAGAACTGCTTAAACTCGGGAGGCAGGGGTTGCAGTGAGCCGAGATCGCAGCACTGCACTTCAGCCTGGGTGTCAGAGTAAGACGCTGTCTAAAAAACAAAAAAGCAAGAAAAACAACATCCCAGCATCCAGGACAAAGTCCAAACTCCTTGGCGGAATCACAAGGCCTATTCTCTGCCTGTGTCCTCAGTTTGTCCCTGTCCCCTGCATGGCCTACCCCCAGTGCTTCAGCTGCTGGTATAACCCAACTGCAAGTCCGTCTACACCTTGGCACAGGCTGCCCCCTCTCCATGGAATGCCCCCTTCCCACCTTACACTCTCTGGCTCTTTCATAGCCATCCATCAAGATTCGGCCTCCAGGTATAACAAGACATCTTAGAGGAAAAAAGAAAGGAAAAAAAAAAATACCTAGCTTCCTCTGACACATTCTCCTTCCCTTTGGCACTGTGCTTTATGATATCTGTAAAAACTATCTCATAAAGCTGACATAAGTGGAAATTCCCATAAAATCTACTGTGAATATCCGAGACATTTAGCAAGACAAGCCACTATCCTAAACTGCCTCACATCTTCTTAGGATGGTCTAAGTCATGGACTCTTGAAGGGCAAGGGGTAGGGGAAGGCAAGGGTCCATGAACTTGAATGGGAAAAATGTCCTATCTGTGTTTTTAGTAACACCTAACCAAAAGGTATTAATAGTGGCTAGATATGGTGGCTCACGCCTGTAATCCCAGCACTTTGGGAGGTCAAGGTGGGCAGATCACTTGAGGTCAGGAGTTTGAGACCACCCTGGCCAACATGGTGAAATCGCATCTCTACTAAAAATACAAAAATTAGCTGGGCACGGTGGTGGGTGCCTATAATTCCAGCTACTCAGGAGGCTGAGGCAGGAGAATCATTTGAACCCAGAAGGCAGAGGTTGCAGTGAGCAGAGATGATGCCACTGCACTCCAGCCTGGATGACAGAGCAAGGCTCCGTCTCAAAAAAAATAAAATAAAAATAAAACTTATTAATAGCATTTCTTTCCATTAGAACAAAGACCATAAAACACAGGTGTATTAGCAGCACCCGTATTTATCACCAAAGAAATCAGATCTCCTCCTGTCATGTGACAGTGCTTTAGATAGCACAAAATATCCTTTATGCCACTGCTACATGAAAATTCTAGCAGTTATTAGACTCACTGTTAGATCTTGTTATTACACATTTTAATACAGATGTGCATTTATTGCTATATCTGAAACTTTTATTTCTGATATTTATTTCAATGTCATTGGTTTCCTCTGTAACTCCATGTATATTATGTGGGAAAAAAAGAGTACAGTCTTCAGAGAAGCTAAAGGGCTCAAGACATATTAAGTTAACAACTCTGGCTTCAATGAATAATTTTTAGAACAAAAGTAAAAAGACTTCAAAATTTGGCCCTCAGGCCATAGTTTTCCCAAGTGCTCGCCACGGCGGCACTGTCTGATAGCACCCCTGATATGGTTTGGCTGTGTCCCCACCCGAATCTCGCCTTAAATTGTAGTTCCCATTTGTAGTTCCTCATTTGTCAAATGAACCAGATTAACGGAAGCATTCCTGCCAGGGCAAGGCCTCAAGTCATCTCTCATGCAGACTCTTGGAAGTCACTGAAAATGGCTCTCTCCACCAATATGGCCCACCCACCGCCAGCAGAGTCTTCCTCTTAGGCTATAAGTACAATTATTCATGTTACTCCTGGCTTGAACACCTTCTACTGCACCCTACCATCTATAGAAGAGGTCAGCAAACTTTCCATGAAGTTTTTAAAAATGATTTGGCTATGACTAACTCAGTTTTTTTTTTTTTTTTTTGAGACGGAGTTTCACTCATGTTACCCAGGCTGGAGTGCAATGGCATGATCTCGGCTCACCGAAATCTCCGCCTCCTGGGTTCAGGCAATTCTCCTGCCTCAGCCTCCTGAGTAGCTGGGATTACAGGCACGCGCCACCATGCCCAGCTAATTTTTTGTAGTTTTAGTAGAGACGGGATTTCACCATGTTGACCAGGATGGTCTTGATCTCTTGACCTCGTGATCCACCCGCCTCGGCCTCCCAAAGTGCTGGGATTACAGGCTTGAACCACCGCGCCCGGACTCTAACTCAGTTATTTAACAATTGACTATGATTTCTCAGCAAACAATGATGTATTCTACGGAAATTAACCAGGCATGGCGGCATGTGCCTGCAGTTCCAGCTATTCAGGAAGCTGAGGCAGGAGGATAAACTGAGCCCTAATAGAAGCTCTAACTTTCCAAAAAATAATAATAAATGTCTTTCTGAAATTAATATATTTACCTAAAAATCTGTGTTTCACATTTGTTAAGGGGTAGAACCTAGACACAGATGGGAAGTCTAAAGCTTAGGTGGACATCAGATCTACAGCAGAGAGGTCAGGCTACGGGGTTAGCATCCTATTCTACCACTGAATGATCTCACCCTCTCAAAACCTCCTCATCTGTAAAATGGGCTGACGATGTCCATACCTTGCAGGAACGGAACACACTAAGCACAGTACTGAGAGGCATAAATAGCAGTTGCCTAGCAGAGAAAAATACCTCCATGTACACACAAAATGGAGGAGGCATGCAAACTAGACGGCACAGGCAGAAGTGTAAAACATGAGGGTGACCACAGGGTTTCAGTGCCAGCTGCTATATCTCCAGACAGGGCAGGGCATGCCCTTTACGCACAGCTGTGCTCCCTAACGTCCTCTGAACATACTGCCCCTACCATTAGGACCTTCTCCTCTGCTGTGCCCCAGCACTGAAGTCACTTGGGGCAGGTCAGTTCACACACCTCGGCCATCAGCCAGCCCACAAGCTGTAAAGCTGAAAGCTGCTACCCTGACCGCTCTGATGACAACCTGCCATCCACACCGGTGTCACGGCCACTGCACATTAAAGTCTGGAAGCTGCAATTTTGCGGCTTCTGGGGCTTCTCTAAACAGATAAGAAAACTGGACCATTCAGTCAGTCTGGATTTTCTGACCAAAGGTCCTGTTTCCCCTCTTACTCAGCTGTCTTACTCACCGGGCTGGGTGCCAAATGACTCAGCCATTGTTAACAATCAAATCCACCCACAGAAAGAAGACCTCAGAGGGGACTCGACAGTGGGCTGGGTCCATTTTGAAGCTGGATCCAAGAGTAGCTTTGGACCCTGTCAGTCCTTTTGGAAGAAGCTCCTGATCTGAAGACATGCGAGTCACCTCAAATGGCGGTACTAATTTACATGGAGTGTTTTTTTCCTGATCAATTTTTCCTAACTATAAAATATCCTACTGCAATCAATCCAAATTGTATTCCAAGTGTGGATATAATAAAGCAAGCGGAGGCCAGGTGTGATGGCTCACCCCTGTAATCCCAGTACTTTGGGAAGCCAAGGCAGGCGGATCGCCTGAGGTCAGCAGCTGGAGACCAGCCTGGCCAACAGGATAAACCCTATCTCTACTAAAAATACAAAAAATAGCTGGGTGTGGTGACAGGTGCCTGTTATCCCAGCTACTCGGGAGGCTGAGGCAAGAGAATCACTTGAACCGAACTTAAGGCGGAAGTTGCAGTGAGCCAAGATTGTGCCATTTGCACTTCAGCCTGGGCAATAAGAGTGAAACTCCCATCTTAAAAAATAAAATAAAATAAAATAAAATAAAATAAAGCGAGTCTCTCCCCTGACCCCATTCATATAGCGCAGCTCTCCAACAGGTCAGGGTTGCTGTGAGCTGATGCCAGGCACATGGCCTTGGTCCCATCTCAGGCAAGGCTCTGCCAACTTTCTTCTCAAGCCTCCACACTTCTGTTACTCACAAAAATCACTTCAGTCTCAATCCCTGGCTACGTATCAAAAGCTTTAAAAAACACACACACAAAAACCAACTGCCCCTCCCCAAAACAAAACAAAATCGGTATCTCTTGGGAAGTGGGGCTGGGGTATCACCAATTTTTTTTTTTTTTTTTTTTGACAGAGTTTCACTCTTGTTACCCAGGCTGGAGTGCAATGGCGCGATCTCGGCTCACCGCAACCTCCGCCTCCTGGGTTCAGGCAATTCTCCTGCCTCAGCCTCCTGAGTAGCTGGGATTACAGGCACACGCCACCATGCCCAGCTAATTTTTTGTATTTTTAGTAGAGACGGGGTTTCACCATGTTGACCAGGATGGTCTTGATCTCTTGACCTCGTGATCCACCCGCCTCGGCCTCCCAAAGTGCTGGGATTACAGGCTTGAGCCACCGCGCCCGGCCTGGTATCACCAATTTTAAAGCTTTCCAGGTAGGTGGTTCTACCTTTGGAGCCACTGTCAGCAACTAGATCTCACAGGAATCACATCACAGCAAAATCACTACTCAAGAGGACAACCCTTTATGCATATGCAGATGGACCCAGACAGACCAGAAAAGGGGAAACAAAGAAAGGGAAAGGAGAGGAAGCACTATACATGCCCTCAGAACTGGAGGCACCCCAGGCTACTGAGCTAAGCCTTCTTCAGTGCAGAATGCGGCTCAAGGCAACAAAACCACATTCTAACAAAGAAAGGGATGATTCTGCCAGTCCCTTGGAATAAATATGCTGCATTGGTGAAGGGCGAATGGGAAGGGACACATGTCTCCTTTTTTCTTCAGTAAAGAAGAATAGCCACTAATAGTGAAATCTGACACAAGGAAGAAGAAGGGTGTTATAGAAGTGAGCGGCAAGCCCATCACTCGCTGGAGAGGACTTGCCCTTGGTTCCCAGGGCTACTCCATGGCATATCAGTTTTACAGTGGGGTCAGAGAGACCCAGAGGGTCCCAATGGCCAGGCTGGGACAAAGCATATTCAAAAGCAAAAATGTGATCACGCCCAACTCTTCTGATGACACAGATTTCCTCTAAAATGCCACTTACCCAGCGAATATCACCTACTCACAGAGTGAGTTACCTGAGCACCCCGGCAGCAGCGCTTCACCCACAACAGGAACAAAGATTATCCCATTTCACAGATGCCAAAACAGACCCTGGGAGAGGCCTATTTGCCCAGGACCATATGCCAGTGAGCAGAGGGGCCCCAGGGGAAGCTGTGGAAGAAAAGGGGCCACAGAGAACCTGTCTCGGCCACCCCATTTCAGGAACTACCCAGTGCACCAACCTGGAAACTCAGGGTCTTCCAAATTCTCATCTGATATAGAATATCAGGCGGGATAGAGGCCAGGGTTTCAGAACCAAGCTCAGCGCCTCCCAGCTGCTCACCTGGGAGTCCTCACTTCAGGCAGTCAGTACTTCAGCTGGGCAGAACCCTGCCTTGGGTAATTGCTTCAGTGGAATCTCCGACAGGCCCAGAGAAATCTGAATTGCAAAATCCAGTCCATGATTGGAATGCCCACCCACCCCTTGGAACCCGTTTTTTCTAGAGCGTTTTATGGGAGACTTCAAATAAAATTAAATGGCTGTAGTTATCATACTCAGCCCTTGATTTAATTCTAGTCTGAGAGCCCACTCCTGCACAGCAAGTCACCCTTTAAAAATGAAAAAGAGGGCCAGGCGCCGTGGTTAACACCTATAATCTCAGCACTTTGGGAGGCCGAGCTGGGCAGATCACCTGAGGTCAGGAGTTTGAGACTAGCCTAACCAACATGCTGAAACCCTGTCTCTACTAAAAATACAAAAATTAGCTGGGCATGGTGGCGCATGCTTGTAATCCCAGCTACTTGGGAGGCTGAGGCAGGAGAATCGCCTGAACCTGAGCCAAGATCGCACCACTGTACTCCAGTCTGAGCAACAGAGCGAGAGTCCATCTCAAAAAAAAAAGAAAAAGAAACTTTAAAAGCATGTCTGTTTCTTCCAATGAACACGGTAAAAGAAGGTTTTGTGAGCATCTAAATCCAGAGGGCCCTCCCACAGTAGAGGGTGAGATCAGACGGGCAGCTAAGGGTAGATGCCCACAAATTACACGTTTTCTCACACTACCCAGAGCAGTCTAATGAACAATTTCCACATCAGCCTTCCCTCCTCCCCAATTTAAGGGGAGCTGCATAACAATTCTGACACCCCCTTTGCAGCTCCTGGAGTGTTCCCTGAGAGCAAGCCAATTTTTCCAGGGCATTGGGCCAACAGTGTAATCACAGGCTGTGGTGGAAGCTTCTGGTAGTTCATCAGAACTCAGAAACCTGGCTGGGGGCTGCACGCAGGCAGGAGGCTCCATTAGGCTTCCTGTCATAATAAATTCCTCCACACCCTACCTGTGAAACTCCATTCCCATTTATTACCAAAACTGGAGCCCTGGCTTTCAAGCGTTTTCCTGAGGCCTGAAAGCTGGCCCTTCCAGCTGATGACATCACTGACAAGCTTCTGACAATGGCTCCCTGGAGCCTAAACCTCTGCTAATACCTAGCAAGGGCACATTCTTCATGGGTGAGGTCATATGCAGCTAATTACTCATCTAGCCCCCACCCCAGTGCCCAAGGCTACAGCAAGGAGATGCCACTACAGTTCTCTCCTGCTCTGGGCCCTTCCCGCAGCTGCAAACACCAGCACACAGCAAACACAAATGGTGGCCATCCCTGAGAAGGCAGTGGGACGTGGGCTTGGGAGATTTTGCAAATAAAAATACAAGACATCAGTTACATATGAATTTAGATAAACAACAAATCATTTAGTATACGTATGTCTTATGCAATGACCTGTAACGTGTGAGAGCTGTCTGCCATACTTGGAACATACTTATACTAAAAAGTGATTCACTGTCTATCTGAAATTCAATTTAACTGTATTTTCTCTGGCAACCTTGGTGAGAACACAGGTGAGTCTTTAGCCCTTCATTTGGCTTATAGGATTTCCTAAACCATTACACAGGACAACAAATGCTCTACCTAAAACATACATAGAGTGAAATGTACTGGGAATCTGTAAAAGCCAATGTTTCAAATACAAATGAGAATCAATCAGTCACTAGTGACATTTTAAAAATATAAATTATATACATACACACAATTAACTGTGTAACAGACATGTGTTACCAGCAGGGGATTATAACTGTAAGATGCTATTATTTTTCCCAAAACAGTTCACCAATAAGTAAAAGCTTCTGGGAAACAGGATATTCATGTAGTCTCAAAGATGACTTATCAATTACAATCACAGGTTTCCTAATCATTACACTAGGAGAAAGGTACTGTTTCAACAGAGAGCAGGCAGGCACCACTGGAAGCAGGTGACCACACTTTAGCACCATGAAGCAACAGGACAAACTGAGATGGTGTGCCTCTGCTGTGAGGCAATGGGAAGTACCTATGACCTCAGGAAGTGCCCTAGCCAAAAATATTCAACTCGAATTTAATCACGAGGAAACAGATAGACCTAGAATGTGGAACATTGTACAGACGAAGACCAGCTGCACTGGCATTACCTGGAAGCTGGCTAGAAATGCAGACTCTCAGGCTCCACCCTGTCCTCCAGAATCAGAATGTGCATTTTTCCAAGACCCTCCCAAGCACTTAGGAGGCACCAGTTCTACAAGAAAACGGGCCTGATTTCTTCAAATATGTCAAGATAATGAAAGACCAAAAAATGTGTTAAAGAGGGGGGCTGTTCTCGATTAAAGGAAAGGTTCAAGTATGTGACTCTGAAAACAAATTCAATTGAGTAATCAATCGTTAATTGGTTCCTGGATCCAAAAACATGCCATTTTTTTTAAACTGCCATAAAGGACACTTGGGAGCATTTTGGGAAGTTTTACACGAGATGTTATTACTGTATCAAGAGCTAACCTCCTGGGTATGCAGTGACGCTGTGGTTAGGAGAACGTCCTGGGTATACAGACACACTGTGGTTAGGACAATGTCCTTTTTCTTAGAGATGTTTGTTGAAGTATGTGGGGGTGAAGGGTCATGGTGTGCACTGAGTACTTTCAAATGATTCAATGAAAAATAAGCATGTGGCCAGGTGCGGTGGCTCTCGCCTGTAATCCCAGCACTTTGGGAGGCTAAGGGAGAGGATCATTTGAGGTGAGGAGCTCAAGGCCAGCTTGGCCAAAATGGCGAAACCCCATCTCTACTAAAAATACAAAATTAGCGGGGCATGGTGGCACACACCTGTAATCCCATCTATTCAGGAAGTTGAGGCAGGAGAATTGCTTGAATCCAGGAGGCAGAGGCTGCAGTGGGCTGAGATCATGCCACTGCACCCCAGCCTGGGTGACAGAGCTAGACTCTGTCTCAAAAATAAACAAATAAATAAATAAATAAGTGGTATGCATCTTTAGAGCAAGTGATAGAGCAAGCAAATGTGGCAAAACATTAACAACTGGGGCTCTGGGGAAAGTTATATAAGAGTTGGCTATAATCTTCTTTCTATTTTTTTTTTTTTTTTTGAGACAGAGTTTCACTCTTGTTACCCAGACTGGAGTGCAATGGCGCGATCTCGGCTCACCGCAACCTCCGCCTCCTGGGTTCAGGCAATTCTCCTGCCTCAGCCTCCTGAGTAGCTGGGATTACAGGCATGCGCCACCATGCCCAGCTAATTTTTTGTATTTTTAGTAGAGACGGGGTTTCACCATGTTGACCAGGATGGTCTCGATCTCTTGACCTCATGATCCACCCGCCTCGGCCTCCCAAAGTGCTGGGATTACAGGCTTGAGCCAGGGTGCCCGGCATATAATCTTCTTTCATACTATCTGTAAGAGTAACAGTTTCCAGACTAGCCTGGACAACATAATGAGATCCCATCTCTAAAATAAATAAATAAATAAATAAATAGGGTTGATTGGGGGTTTTCAATAAATTTGGGAGTGGGAAGGAAACATATTGCTAAAATGAAAATTGTTAAAATGTCAAACATCTGGAAAATAAATATGATAAAAAAGTTCATTATAACTCTGTATCTTGAGCATCTGTATTAATTAGCATGCATTAATTTTCTTGGCAACAAAAGAAAACACACCCTCTTCCAGAAACCAGTTTTTCTCCTTGGTGTCGAAACATTTAAGAAAAGCAGCATTACCACTTAGGTTTTTCACTTAATCTCCAAATGTAGACATTGGCTTTCCAGGAAAAAACACACCAGGCAAAGTAAAAATAAATCTGAAAGCTTTGTGGCTTTCAGATTTATTTTTTAAATTTTTAAAATTATTTTAAAATTCTAATCCTACACATTCCATCACGTGGCCATAAAAAAGAATAAAATACAGATATAACATGGCTGAACCTTGAAAACATTCTGCTAGGTGAAGGAAGTCAGTAACACCAGAACACATGTATGATTTTACCATATGAAATGTTCTGAATGGACAAACCCTCAGAGACAGCGTAGATTAGTGGTTTATTGGGCCTGGTTGGGGAAGGGAAATGGGGAGTGACTGCTAATGGGTACAGGAGTTCTTCTGAGGGGATAAAAATAGTCTAAAATTGGCCAGGCGCAGTGGCTCATGCCTATAATCCCAACACTTTGGGAGGCCAAGGGGGATGGATCACTTGAGGTCAGGAGTTTGAGACCACCTTGGCCAACATGGTGAAATCCCATCTCTACTAAAAATACCAAAATTAGTTGGGCGTGGTAGCCAGTCCCTGTAATCCCAGCTACTCAGGAGGCTGAGGCAGGAGAATCACTTGAACCTGGGAAGCGGAGGTTGCAGTGATCCAAGATCATGCCATTACACCCCAGCCCCGGTGATAGAGTAAGACACCATCTCAAAAAAAAAAAAAAAACTTCTAAAACTATAGCAATGATAGTTGCACAATTCTGTGAATATACTAAAAATTGTATACTTTAAAGGGATGGATTTTATGGTGTGGGAGTTATATCTCAAAAAAGCTGTTTTTTTAAAGAAAAAAAAATCCTATAAATTTCTCTAGCCTGCAAGCTCTTATTCTTCTTAGCAGAAGGCAGTATTGTAGTTACAAGCAGGGCTAAGACAAGCCAAATCCCTTTGGTCCCTGTGACCTGGAACCAAGGAGGCCCAGAATTCTAGCCCAACCACCGCAACTCACTGTGTTACCTTAAACAGAGTCTGTCCCTCTCTGAGTTTCTATTAATATCTTTCAGTCTGTAAACCTGGCTGGACCAGAAGGCATCTTGAGGTATATACCTTTTCCACGGTATTCTATTAGAACCAACTCAAGTCTTTTTTTTTTTTTTTGAGATGGAGTCTCACTCCATAGCCCAGGCTGCAATGCAGTGGCACGACCTCAGCTCACTGCAACTTCCACCTTTGGGGTTCAAGAGATTCTCCTGCCTCAGCCTCCTGTGTAGCTGAGACTACAGGCACACACTACCACACCTGGCTAATTTTTATATTTTTAGTAGAGATGGGGTTTCACCATGTTGGCCAGGCTGCTCTCGAACTCCTGACCTCAAGTGATTCACACACCTCAGCCTCCCAAAGTGCTGGCATTATAGGCGTGAGCTACCACTCCTGGCCCAACTCAAGTCTTTTACCTCTATTTTAAACAGCACAGTTATTGAACTTTCATGAACTTAAGAGAATCATAAACTTTCATTCGGTTCATCCAAGATCAAATTTCAGGTTCACAAAATTGAGTTACTTCCTTTAAATCGGGGTGTCCTATCTTTGGGTTCTTCTGGGCCACACTGGAAGAAGAATTGACTTGGGCTGCACATAAAATACACTAACACTAACGATAGCTGATGAGCTTTAAAAAAAAATTGCGAAAGGATCTCATAATGCTTTAAGAAAGTTTACGAATTTGTGTTGGGCCGGATTCAAAGCTGTCCTGGGTCGCCTGCGGCCCACAGTCTGCGGGTTGGACAAGCTTGCTTTGGATGATCTTGGGGCTCTCAAACTCATACTTCAGCATTGAAACTCAGTTCAAAAAACAAAGATGTGAGGGAAAGAAAAGGCATTTTCAATCTGATCATGATGAGGATTTTTATGAAGCTGTCCCACCAATCTTAGGATTCCATTTAGGCAAGTAATATCATGATTCCCCAGCTCCACCCGCAAGTGTTAATGCTGGAGGCAGAGCCAGCCCATGACCTGTGAATTTAGTAATCAGGGATTTTTATACCCTAGTAGAGGTCAGGATGGTGAAGGGGCACATCCCTTCACCCAGGCTTATCCCTACAAACTCATTTCTCATGTTCTGGGCATTCTGGGCAGCAGAAGCCAGACGTTGCAGCCACAATGGACAAAACTCCGCAGAGCCAAAGGCAATACACTGGAAGTAATCAGCACTGATTAGCATTTGGGGAAATCCTTGGCTGTAGCGCATTCTTTGATTCAGTTTTTCCAGTCAAAGCCATCCCCTAGTCATGCTGACTTGGGCCTAGAAGGAGGAAATTCTCATTCATGCCTCTCAGACAGTGCTGTCTCCTCTGCAGGAAGGAAGGGCCCACATTGGAGCAGAGGCAAGCTCACAGGGCTCCCAAGGTGCTGATCTGGGCATCGCTTCCAGGCAGGAAGTAGCCATCCATGTAGCTGGGCTGAAACCTCATCTGCTATTTTTCTAGCTTGGGAGAGAGCCCCTTGATATTATTTATTTATTTGAATTTTTTTTTTTTTTTTTTGAGACACAGTCTCACTCTGTTACCCAGGCTGGAGTGCAGTGGTATAATCACAGCTCACTGCAGCCTCGGCTCGCCAGGCTCAAGCGATCCTCCCACCTCAGTCTCCTGAATAGCTGGGACTAATGGTATGCACCATCATGCCTGGCTTTTTTTTTTTTTTTAAGACAGGGTTTCTTTATGTTGCCCATGCCGGCCTTGAACTTCTGGTCTCACGTGATCCTCCCACCGTGGCCTCCCAAAGTGATGGGAATACAGACAAGAGCGCTGGCTGCACATGGCCTAATACTATTTATCATCATCTTGGACTTAAGAGAATGCTTCCCAGCCAGACAATGAGAGGCACCTACCAGTCCCTTCTGGGCCATCAGCGGACATCACAACTTCATTAAGCACAGACTCCACCCACCCAGATTTGTCTTCAACGGACCAGCCTCATCCCCTCTCAGTCCACAACTGACTGGACTGGAGTGGAACCTGACTCAATCCAAGCTGAATCAGATTCTCCCTGAGGTCTCTGCCTATGGCTACACCTAGTGAAATATAAACAGCCTGGAGTGATAGCAGGACTCCTCTACAGAGGGAAGGAGACAAAACAGACACCAGGAAGACAGAAACCATGGCTCTCTGAGTTTGGTTTACAAGTCTTCCAGAGTCCCCACTGCAAGACTGCACTTAAGTCTGTGAACCCCTGGTTCATTGTAGGGATCACTGGCTGTTTCTGATGCCCAGTACTGGGGTGGGTGCATGAGACAGGAGCCTCCTAAGCATAGCCATTGGCTCAGAGCTGGACACATGATTCAAGGAGTCTAATAGCAAATCCTGGACTTGTATGGGAGCTATAGGAAAGAGTTTTGCACTCAGCACTCTCACCGTTTTCTGGCTGGGTTTGGGCCTGGGAGGCCTAAAGGTCCAGAGATGCCAGAAGCCCTTCTGCCACTACATAGAGCCAAAATGAATAAAGCAGACTAGAGATGAGGAGAGGGATCAAACCCTGAAGACCCGTTTGAGACTTGGGACCAAGTAATGCTTGGGGGCAGTCTGCTCTGGGATGTGTCTCAGTAGCTCCCTCTTTTGTCTTTAAGCAGTTTCAAAGGGGTTTCCATGACTTGCCACTAAAAAGAAATTCACAAGGCCGGGCGCGGTGGCTCAAGCCTGTAATCCCAGCACTTTGGGAGGCCAAGACAGGTGGATCACGAGGTCAAGAGATCGAGACCATCCTGGTCAACATGGTGAAACCCCATCTCTACTAAAAATACAAAACATTAGCTGGGCATGGTGGCGCATGCCTGTAATCCCAGCTACTCAGGAGGTTGAGACAGAAGAATCACCTGAACCCAGTAGGCAGAGGCTGCAGTGAGCCGAGATCATGCCACAGCGCTCCAGCCTGAACAACAGAGGAAGACTCTGTCTCGAAAAAAAAAAAGTAGAAATAAATTAGCCAGGCATGGTGGCATACCTTTGTAGTCCCAGCTACTCAAGAAACTAAGGTGGCAGGATCACCTGAGCCCAGGGAGGTGTAGGCTGCAGTGAGCTTTGATCATGCCACTGCACTCTAGCCGGGGTGACAGAGTAAGACCCTGTCTTAAAAAGAACAACAAAAAAAAAACTCTAGAGACTAAAGCTCCCAAAAGGTAGAAAAATAACAACAACAAAATCCACTAAGATCCTTTAATCAAACAGAACTAATAAAATCTAAGGTTTGTCCTGCATCAAGGAGGAGCCCAAGTCCACCACGGTCACATTTCCAGGCCAATTTGAAAAACCAGGCCAGCATGAATTACCAACTGTTCAGGATTCTAGAGGACTTGTTCAACCTAGGTTGCAGAAAACCCAAACACAGGTGGCTTCATGGAGAATGCAAAGTTGGGGAAGAATGGGGTTAATTGAGAAACTTCAGAAACGAAATGGTTCACCAAACCGACCACAGAAAGAACCTCAAGAATGTAAACACTCTAGACTCTGCCGGGACGTGGTGGCTCATACCTGTAATCCCGGCACTTTGGGAGGCTGAGGCAGGTGGATCATGAGGTCAGGAGTTTGAGACTAGCCTGGCCAACATGGTAAAACCCCGTCTCTATTAAAAAATACAAAAATTAGCAGGGCATGGTGGCTGGCGCCTATAATCCCAGGTACTCACGAGGCTGAGGCAGGAGAATCACTTGAACCCAGGAGGCAGAGGTTTCAGTGAGCCAAGATCTCACCACTCCATCCCAGCCTGAGTGACAGAACAAGACTCCGTCTCCAAAAAAAAAATAAAACTCGGCCAGGCGCGGTGGCTCAAGCCTGTAATCCCAGCACTGTGGGAGGCCGAGGCGGGTGGATCACGAGGTCAAGAGATCGAGACCATCCTGGTCAACATGGTGAAACCCCGTCTCTACT
>NW_016107363.1:6898928-6900702 GCF_001604975.1 Cebus imitator
AAAAAGAAAGCAAAGAGGTCACTTGGGCCAAGACAGCTAGATGAGGAACCCTTCTGGGTTGTTTGACAATTAAATTGTGTGGCTGGGACCACCCAGCTGGCTATAGTCAAGACAAGCTGTTCGGGAAGCTTCCCTCCTAAGGGAAGTCCACAAAGAAAAGCCAAGCAGGGTTCCAGGAAGGATTTGGAAGGTAGGCTTGAAGCAATTTCAACAACATGACCCAGATGACCCACTCTCATAACTGCTTTACCCAAGGTCAAGGCTACTGGCTGAAGGACAGATTCAAGGCAGGAGAGTTCGCGTTCCCTGCCCAGTAACTACAATCGTGGTGGGTAAGTTACCTATTCTTTGAAAAATTAAGTTAGGAATGAAAAGGTTGACATACAGCTCATGGGCTAGCTGTGCTGCTGCTGGTGGTGGTGGTCTGTGGGGAGGGTCACTCAGGAAAAGCAAGGAACCCTCTGAGTCTAGCTACAATCCCCCCACCACTGAAGGCCTGCTGATATCTGAAAGCCCAGAGGCCCTGACCTCATTCCCTGTGGCTCACAGACTAACCCAGCACGCTGAGACAATGCACACACTGGCTGGTGCAGCGCTGAAAATCCCTGCCCACATGCCTGCCTCTCTTATAAATGAGAATAATCTGGCTTTTCTTCTGAAAATAAATACTACAAGCTCATTGTAATATCGTAAAGTGATACTGAAAGCAAAGAGAATCAAGTTAAATCCTTGTGTCCACAGAGATAACACACAGGAATCTGTTCTGCAGAGTTCCCCAGATCCGCTGCTGCTCCAGGCTCAGCCCCTTGCTTGCCAGCTGGGTGACCATAAATGCAGCCTCAGTTGCCTCAGCTGCAAAATAGGGATTAACACCCCATTTAAGGATTAAGTGACAGGCATAAAAAGCCACCTAGTACATAGTAAGCACTCACTCACTATGGTTAGCACTCAAGTTAATAGTCTAATTAAGTTTCTATAATGATCAAACTTTAACAAACATGTATCCATTCTGTGATCCAAATAAATAAATAAATAAATAAATAAATAAATATTCAGGAAAAGATTTAGAGAAAAAGAAGAGGAAAAAAACCTCAGATGCAGTTCAACTCCCACATATGAATGGGATGGAGAGGGGAGTATATTTTAAAGAAACCATGTTGGCTGGGTGCGGTGGCTCACACCTGTAATCCCAGCACTTTGGGAGGCTGAGGCCAGCCTCCCGATCACCTGAGGTCAGTAGTTCAAGACCAGCCTGGCCAACATGGTGAAACCCAGTCTCTAATAAAAATACAAAACTTAGCCAGAAATGGTGGTATGCGCTTGTAGTCCCAGCTACACAGGAGGCTGAGATTGCACCACTGCACTCCAGACTGGGCGACAAGAGGGAGATTCTATCTCAACAACAAAAAAAAGGAAACCATGTCCTCAGACCTACCTCTTACCCTGTCAGGTACCCACTCCCATGAGGACTTGCAGGCGTGGACCAAAAGCTTCCCCCATGTTAATGAGAGGGCCAATGGCTCCATAAGAGTAAGATGCAAACAGCTATCACGTTGCTGGACAGAGGCCAGTCCCATGGGGGTAGAAGGCAACTGTTTACTCACACTCCCCTGCAGTTTCAGTTACTGTCCTGTTTGCTTTCGCTCCCTCGGTCAGGGTGCATTGTTTATTATTCAACAAACACTAAACCCGCAAGAGAGCCTGCGAAGTCAGCGCTGGGAGATTTGCCATCACAGCACCCCAAAGATCGGGCTTGCTGCTTTTTTTTTTTTTT
>NW_016107363.1:6900737-6909405 GCF_001604975.1 Cebus imitator
TTCAATTTGAGATGCAGTTTCGCTCTTGTTGCCCAGGCTGGAGTGCAATGGAGCACTCTTAGCTCACTGCCACCTCCGCCTCCTGGGTTCAAGCAATTCTCCTGCCTCCGCTTCCCAAGTAGCTGCAATTACAGGTGTCTGCCACCAGGCCTGGCTAATTTTTGTATTTGTAGTAGAGATGGGGTCTCATCATGTTGGCAAGGCTGATCTTGAACTCCTGACCTCAGGTGATCTGCCCACCTCAGCCTCCCAAAGTGCTGGGATTACAGGCGTGAGTGAGCCACAGCGCCCTGCCCTGGCTTGCTTTTGTGCATCTCTGCACAAGAAGCTCCCCCTTGCTGGGAGCACACACTTGTGCTACCCTCCTCACCACCCATGAATAAAGCATGGTGACATTCTGGGCAACAATGAGAGGAGGCAATAAAGTGAATGGTGTCCTTCCAAAAGCAAATCAGGGCACTTCTGCATTCTTTGGGAAGAAAAGAACCCTCAATAAGTTTCCATTTTCAGAGTGCAAAAAAGCTAGTTCTGTTCTTTCTAGTCATTGTGGTTCTTGTCTGTCACTCAGCAATCTGAATTACAGTAGAGCAAAGTCTGGTAGAAAATGCACTAGCTGGGAAAACAAGGCAAGCGGGGTGGTGACTTAGTTCACCCCAGTCGGACTAGCCCCTGGTCAGCTGTGGGCCTCGGTTTTCCCACCATGAAATGAAATGTCTGCATCACCAGGCTTTCCCTTAGATATAAGTTGTAGTGAACAGAGAATCAAGACACCATTTTCCATTAAGAATTTGCTCAAGAGTGGAATCACTTTTCTATCCTTTTTTTAAACCTATCAAATTCCAATTCAACAAGAAGTAATTAAGAAACCAAACCCACGAATGTCTGATTTTCCATTCAACAGTTCTGATAATCCTTATACAATACTTCCTTTTTTTTTTTTATAGAGGCAGTGTCTCACTATGCTGTTCCAGCTGCTGTTGAACTCCTGGCATAATGGTTCATTCCTATGATCGTGCCACTGCACTCCAGCTAGGGTGACAGAGAGAGACTTTTGTCTTTAAAAAAAAAAAAAGAAAGAAAGAAAGAAAAAAAACTAGCTTCAAGCAATCCTTCCACCTCAGCCTCCCAGAGTGCTGGGATTACAGACATGAGCCACTACAGGTTGGGATTACAGTACCATGTCGTTCAGCATCATCTACAGAGAATTCTCTCTTCCATGCAGGGGGTGCCAGCTGACCGTCAGGACAGCCTTTCCTAACAAGGGGCAGGGCAGACAAAGCAGATGCCTGCAGGTAGTAACTGCCAGAGCTAAGGAGGTAAATGGACAGATCTTTAAAATCTGGCCAGACACAGTAGCTCACTCCCATAATCCCAGAGCTTTGGGAAGCTGAGGCAGGAGGATCACTTGAGGCCAGGAATTTGAGAACAGCCTGGGCAACACAGTAAGACCCTGTCTCTAAAATAAATAAATAAATAAATAAATAAATAAATAAATAAATAAATAAATAAATAAATAAATAAAATAAAAGGTTTTATCATTAGCTGGGCATAGTGGAGCATGCCTGTAGTCCCAGCTACTTGGGAGGCTGAGACGGGAGGATCACTTGAGCCCAGCAATTTGAGGTTATAGTGGGTGTACTACAATCTGGGCAACAGAGGGAGACCCCAACTCAGGGGGATAAAAAAATCCACCAATTCACCATCAGTCTCTGACAGGAACTTAGTCAGTCTTGACGTGGTGCCAAAAAGACATCAGCAGCTTTCTCACACAAATCTCTCTTTTTAACAATAAGAAGAGGTCGAGCATGGTGGCTCATGCCTATAATCCACACACTTTGGGAGGCCAAAGTGGGTGGATCACCTAAAGCCAGGAGTTCGAGACCAGCCTGGCCAACATGGCGAAACCCCATTTCTACTAAAAATAACAAAAATTAGCTGGGCATGGTGGTGGGTGCCTGTAATCACAGCTACTTGGGAGGCTGCCACAGGAGAATCATTTGAACCTGGGAGGCAGAGGTTGCAGTGAGCCAAGATCGCACCACTGCACTCCAGCCTGGGCAACAAGATCAAAACTCTGTCTCATTAAAAAAATAAATAAAAACAGTCCTCAGGCTCAGAGTCTTCCACAAACTTTTCAAAAATTTAGTAACACTGTTATTTTCATTGATTTTATTTATTTTTTTAATTTTTTCTTATGCTATCTCCTCTAAGTATTTTTTCAAAGCCTAGTTACCTATTCTTTCTGGCAAGGGATTGTGGTTTTCATTTATGATCACGTTCTCTAGTTTCCTTTTATAAGTAAAGTAGTGTAAAGATGAGTAGATGTAAAGAAAAAAAATTTACAAAATAATACTGGCACCTGGAGTAGGCAGAAACCATGCCAGTGATCTAAAAAAGCCAAAGGGCAGAGAGGCTGGTCTGGTAGAGCGCCAGGGTCATAAACACAATAATGACCATTTTACAAGGATTCTAATTTGTGTGCATGGTGCTGTGGGAGGAATGAATAATTCTCCTTGCGGGATTTGGAGAGGGCTTCACAAGGGAAATCATCTGAATTGGTTCCTGAACTACAAGAAAAGAACAAGTGGTCAAGGGGAGGCGGGGGACACAAGGGTGAAGAAGGAACCTCCCCATTCATTACAATGAGAACCTTTAGCTGGCTGACATAAAGGCTGAAGCCAATGCTAGAGGCCCACTGAGGACAACTTGCTTTGGAGGCTAAAATGACTCTAATGTCAGCCAGGTGTGGTGGCTCACACTTGTAATCCCAGCACTTTGGGAGGCCGAGACAGGCAGATCATGAGGTCAGGAGTTCCAGACCAGCCTAGCCAACATGGCGAAACCCCCTCTCTACTAAAAAAAATCTGCGGGATATGGTGGCACGTTCCAGTAATCCCAGCTACTCAGGAGGCTGAGGCAGGAGAATCACTTGAACTCTGGAGACAGAGGTTGCAGTGAGCTGAGATCAAACCACTGCACTCCAGCCAGGGTGGCAGAGTGAGACTCTTTCTCAAAAAAAAAAAGAGACTCTAATGTCAAGTCTGAGCCCAGTGGGAAAGAACATCATATCAACTGACCAGCAATGTATGTCATGAAGAGAGCAAAGTATAGCAGAGGTGTTATTTGTTGACCCTGATTCTGGTTCAGGCTTCAGCATTTACAGATAAGAAACTGAAGGGCCGGACGCGGTGGCTCAAGCCTGTAATCCCAGCACTTTGGGAGGCCGAGGCAGGTGGATCACAAGGTCAAGAGATCGAGACCATCCTGGTCAATATGGTGAAACCCCGTCTCTACTAAAAAACTACAAAAAATTAGCTGGGCATGGTGGCGCGTGTCTGTAGTCCCAGCTACTCAGGAGGCTGAGGCAGGAGAATTGCCTGAACCCAGGAGGCGGAGGTTGCGGTGAGCCAAGATCATGCCATTGCACTCCAGCCTGGGTAACAAGAGCGAAACTCCGTCTCAAAAAAAAAAAAGAAAAAAAAAAAAAATAGCAGGAAATTATGACAGTGAAAGAGATCAGACCTAACAGACTCCATCTTGCTTCTAACCTTTAAGAAGTCCTTGTTCATTCCAGGGCATAGGCCAAACTGACCTTGGGAATGAATTTAGTTTGTGGTTTCACTCTGAAACAAAACTGATAATAGCCCTTTCCCAAAAAGACCCCCTTCTTGCCTTTGGAGCAGACTGCCTTTGTAGAACTAACAAACTAGCTACAAGGTTAGAAATTAAGGTTTAGGGGTCAGAAGCTGTAAAGAGTCTGAATCTCCCCAAATTGCTTCTGGAGATAACGTCACTATTGTAAAACCTAAGATCAGTGCTTGAGACATTTTGCAGACCCTGCACTCCATGGATCAGCTGACAACTCCCAGAGTGGTAATCTGGCTCAACCAGTTCTGCCATCCCAGCCAGGAACAGAAGACAGTAAGAAAACCTCACTTCGACCCCCTATGACTCCATCTCCAACTTGACCAATCAGCACTCCCCACTTCCTGAGCCCCTACCTGCCAAATTATCTTTCAAAACTCCAATCCCAAATGCTCGGGAGACTGATTTCAGTAATAATAAAACTCTAGTCTCCCACACAGCTGGCTCTGCATGACTTACTCTTTCTCCACTGCAATTCCTCTGTCTTGATAAATCAGCTCTGTCTAGGTAGCAGGCACGGTGAACTCGTTTGGTGGTTACAAAACTGGGGCCCAAAGTCCCAGAGCTGACGAGCACAGTCAGAATAAAGAACCAGGTATTCTGAAGTCCACCTCCTTCTCATTCTGTGTTCCAGGGTCCTCTTTCATCTGAGTCAGAAGCATACGCATTTACAGCCATGGATTCATTATAAAGAAAAGCAAATCTGTCCTAAGTCTTGAGTCAATTAATTAAGGAGTTTAAATGTATGGATCCAAAACAATTAAGCTTTGTGGAATGAGCCTGGGTGAGCTCACCAGTGAGAAAAGGATGGTCTCCTTTGAAAGTGCATCTCTGTAGAAAATTAATCCCAATAAAAATCTTTCCCATGTTGTCGCCCCAGACCGAGAATGTTGTACTGGGCCAAACTTCACACGTGGCCAACTGATCCATCTAGCAAAGAGTGGTCTCCTTTAGCTGGGGCCGTGATCAAGAGGCACTCCATCCAATTAGGAATTCTCAAAGCTTCCACTTTCCTCCTCACAGAACCTTCCAATCTGGAATCACACTCACAATGACTGAGGTTGCTGGCTTGTCAGAAGTCCAAGCCCTATAACCACGGGTCTTTTTTTAGTTTTTAATTGGGGAGAGTCACTGTGGTTGAGCTACATTTTCCTCTCCTTCAACATCGACCCTGGAAGGTGATCAAACCCCCTATTTCTCACATATTAATTCTTTCAACTCTTCCTCCTAAGCAAGCTGGATGTGGGGATACCTGTGGCTATCACTAAACCACTATTCTGCCCCCTTCAGATGGAAATCCCTCAAGTCTACAGACCGAGGCTCACAAATGAAGTTACCTGATATTTTAAGAGGCACGGAAATTACACCACTTAAATTTGAAGGCAGATTTTATTCCATATCCAAGTCTAAGTAACAGCTTTTAATTATATAGATAGCTTAAAAGAAACCTCAAGCACTCTGCAATTTACATGTATTTTGGGTTTGGTCTTGTTTTTGTTTTCCTATTTGATCTGCCTGTGAGGTGAAGAGGTAATCTCACTTCACAGATGTGGACAAGGTGATTACCCTAAGTCACACAGCCTGTGACCCCAGGGTTTCATCAAATGAAGGGGGTTTCTAAAGAATAAAAGCAGCCTAGTGTCACAGGAAGCCATGTGAAACGCCTCCTTGAGGTCCACTCCACCATCCTCTGCCGTGTCCCCAACTTCTGGGAGAACATGTGATTGATCTAGGTTAAGCCATTCCCAAGAGTCAAACAGCCTTGTCAGTGGTTGGCTGAGATGTGAGCAGGTGACACAGGGCTGGTCCAATCACAGTGAACCTCAGAGCTTTCCTGGGACTGCTTGGATCAGGGCCTGCCTTCTTCCCTTGGGAGGTGTGGGGTGTGGCTGGGGGCCTGGGACTGCTACACTCAGACTGCCTGTCTGCGCAGAGACAACAGAATCAGAGAAGCAGACTCAAGGCTTTCTGATGCCCTGGAGACTTCCAGGTCCAACTGTCTGCCTACCCCTTGATTTTTCAGTTACTAGAGCCAATAAGCTCCCTTTTTCAATAAACCAGGATTAGGTAGGTTTCCTATGACTTGGAACCATATACATCCTAAGGGATACATTTATATTCAAAGTCTTTCTCTACTGCTTCGTGGCTGTGCCACAAGTTACTAAACCTCTCAGTGCCTCAGTTTCCTCATTTGTAAAATGGAGGAGTGTTAGAGTGAAGTGAGATACTTGGTGTAAAGCACCAACTGAGCAGTCTCTGGCCTGTAGCAGGATCAGCTCACCTGCTCATTCAGCTCAGCAAGATTGTGCTTTGTTGTCAACATGCATCCACCACTCCATTAGTTAGCCAAGTGATAGCACTGCAGGGACCTTTTCCTATAAGTAAATTAGTTACAGAATCTGTTGACAACAAGAATAAAAACCTTTGTGGTGGAGGATGGATAAATAAAAAGTGACTAAAGCCTAGCTGCTTTCACCAACCAGCTTTTAAAATACTGTCTTTAGACTGGGCATGGTGGCTCATGCCTGTGGAGGTGGAGGTGGGCAGATCACCTGAGGTCAGGAGTTCGAGACCAGCCTGGCCAATGTGGTGAAACCCTGTCTGTATTAAAAATACAAAAAATAGCCAGGCGTAGTGGTAGGTACCTGTAATATCAGCTACTCAGGAGGCTGAGGCATGAGAATCACTTGAACCCTGGAGGCGGAGGTTACAGTAATTCAAGATCACACCATTGCTCTCCGGCTTGGGCAACAAGGGTGGAAAAAAAAAAAAAAAAGCACAGGAGAATCACTTGAATCTGGGAGGTGGAGGTTGCCATGAGTTGGAGGTTGCAGTGAGCTGAGATTGCACCACTGCACTCTAGCCTGGGTAACAGATTAGACTGGTCTAAAAAAAAAAAAAAAAAAAGGGTGCATACTATATGATTCCATTTATGTAAAAGTCTAAAAGTCAAAAACTGACTTATAAAGACAGAAAACAGATTGGTGTTCGCTTGAGGATGGGGGTGGAAGGCATGGAGAGATCAAAGGCAAAAATTACAAAGCAGCACAAGGAAACTTCTGAGGCTGGACAGATAGGTTCGCTGTCTTGATTATGGTGATGGTTTCCTGATGTGTGAGCGTGCATGTGTACATAGGAGTGTGTGTATAAACTTACTAAAATGTGTTCTTTATTGTATGGCAATTATACCTCAATATTTTGGAGTTTTCCTTGGCGGGGGTAGGGGAGGAAGCAACATCTCGCTCTATTGCACAGGCTGGAGTACAGTGGTGCCATCTTGGCTCACTACAGGCTTGACCTCCTGGGCTCAAGCAATCCTCCCACCTCAGCCTCCTGACTAGCCGGGACCACAGGTGCTATTTTTTTATTATTATTATTTTTGGTAGAGATGGGGATCTCTCAACGTTGCCCAGGCTGGTCCTGAACTCCCAGGCTCAAGAGATCCTCCTGCCTTGGCTTCTCAAAATGTTGAGATTATAGGCATGAGCTACCACACCCAGGCAATAAAGCAGTTTTTAAAACATTAAACCCATTTGAGCTCATATATTCAGGTGCCTGGGCTACCAGACCACAGGCCACTAGATGGGGACCACCAAACCACAAAATGGACCTGCTTGAATCTGGCCACAGTACAAAGGTGTTCTTAGAATACAACTCTCTCTTAACACTCATTCCACTGTTGAACCTGGCCCTACTCTAGGCTTTTACCTACTTTTAGAGACAATGCAACTAATTCAGCAGTCCCTTGAGATAGTACCTTGAGCAATATCTCCTTCTGCTCAGACAAAAAGCTATTGACTGGATGCTACCCAGGCAAGCTTCTGAAGCCCTCAGTCTGAGAATCCCAAGTCTGCCATGTTCACAAGCAACAGAAGAGGCCTTGCATTCTAAGATAATTAGCTCAGGCGTTTCAACACTTGGGGTGAGGGTGTGGGGAGAGAAATCCTGCTAAGCATGAATGTCTTTTGTCAAAATATCATCCTGACACCCTAAAGGATGGTCTGTTTTCTTATAAGCTGGGCCTAAACTTGTCTTTAAAACAAACAGGCCAGGCACAGTGGCTCACACTTGTAATCCCAGTACTTTGGGAGGCTGAGGAGAGGATTGATTGAGCTCAGGAGTTCAAGACCAGCCTGGGCAACCCTGTCTCTACCAAAATTACAAAGAAAAAAAAATTAACCAGGTGTGGTGGCACGCACTTTGTAGTCCCAGCTACTTGGGAGGCTGAAGTGGGAAGATGGCTTGACCCTGGGAAGTGGAGGTTGCAGTTAGCCATGTTCATGCTGCTGCACTCTAGCCTGAGAGAAAGAGCAAGACCCTGTCTCAAACAAACAAAATAATAAACACAAGGTATTGTTTTTTCTTCTCCTGGTCAAGCTTAGTAATGCAGTATATCAGCATTAAAATGACACTTAGCCGGGCTCGGTGGCTCAAGCCTGTAATCCCAGCACTTTGGGAGGCCGAGGCGGGTGGATCACAAGGTCAAGAGATCGAGACCATTCTGGCCAACATGGTGAAACCCCGTCTCTACTAAAAATACAAAAATTAGCTAGGCGTGGTGGCATGCGCCTGTAGTCCCAGCTACTCGGGAGGCTGAGGCAAGAGAATTGCTTGAACCCGGGAGGCGGAGGTTGCAATGAGCTGAGATCACACCACTGCACTCCAGCCTGGCACCTGTCGACAGAGGAGACTCTGTCTCAAAAATAACAATAATAAAATAAAATAAAATGACACTTTTTTTGGGGGGGTGCAGTGGCTCACGCCTATAGTCCCAGCACTTTGGAAGGCCAATGTAGGAGGATGGCTTGGACCCAAGAGTTAGAGACCAGCCTGGGCAACATGGCAAAACCCCCTAAAAATAGAAAAATTATCCAGGCTTGGTGGCACATGCCTATAGTCCCAGCTACTGGGGAGGCTGAGGTGGGAGGATCACTTGAGCCTGGGAAGTGGAGGCTGCAGTGAGCCATGATCAGGTCACTGCACTCCAGCCTGGCCAACAGGTAAGACTCTGTCTTTAAAAAAA
>NW_016107363.1:6914067-6928722 GCF_001604975.1 Cebus imitator
GGATCACTTGAGCCTGGGAAGTGGAGGCTGCAGTGAGCAAAGAAACGGTTCCTGCACTCCAACCCGGGCAAAAGGAAAAACTCTTTCTTTAAAAAAAAAAAAAAAAAAAAGCACGCATACTTTTTATAAGAGAAACATTCCAGACAAACACACAAAACAAGGGCGGGGGCGTGGAGAACCATATAACCACCATGGGACTGAAGAAATAAAACACTACAAAGAGCTGAAAGCCTCTTCACACCTCTTCCTGAATGGGTCTCCCTCTCTGCCCACCCCTAGAAATGATTATCCAAAAGTTTGGTAATGATCATTCCCCTAAAGCTTATCTGTATTTTGATGACATATGTAAAACTTTAACAGTATCATAGTATATGAATATCTCTGCAATTTGCTTTTTCTAACTTTTGTGGATACAGAGTAGGTATCTATATTTATGGGGTCCATGAGATTTTGTTGTGGTTGTTTTTGAGATAGGGTCTCACTCTGTTGCCCAGGATGGGGTGCAGTGGGGCAATCACAGCTCACCACAACCTTACTGCAACCTCCGCGCCCAGGCTCAAGCAATCCTCCCACCTCAGCCTCCTGAGTAGCTGGGAGCAGTTTTCAGTTCCTTGCAGCTGAAAGGACTCTAACTGTCCCACCTCCCTCCTTGAAGGCTAGTCTTGCTATCCTATTCATCCCATACACAATGTCTCAGGGCTTATTGTGCCATTTGACTCAAACTCTTTATCTCTTCTGAGGGTCCTAGTGCCATCAGCATATTCTAACCAAGCCCCAAACCTGGCATCCCCTTTGCCTTGCTCACAACCAGCCTAGAGTAATACAAACCTGGCCCTTTCCATTAGGGAGTGTAGGATTATCCATTAGCATGTCCTGACTTCTTCCCATGTGTCAAGCACTATACAATTTAGCTCCTTAAATCTTCACACCCACTCTTTCAGGTAGAAACTATGATTATTCCCAGTTTATAGATGAGAGTAGTGAGGACTGAGGCCTCAGAAAAAGCCTGTCACTCAGTCAATTCCAGATTCAATCCCAGGGTGGCCTGACTCCCAAATTCTTATTCTTTTTTTTTTTTTTTTGAGACAGAGTTTCACTCATGTTACCCAGGCTGGAGTGCAATGGCGCGATCTCGGCTCACCGCAACCTCCGCCTCCTGGGTTCAGGCAATTCTCCTGCCTCAGCCTCCTGAGTAGCTGGGATTATAAGCACGCGCCACCATGCCCAGCTAATTTTTTGTACTTTTAGTAAAGACGGGGTTTCACCATGTTGACCAGGATGGTCTCGATCTCTTGACCTCGTGATCCACCCGCCTCAGCCTCCCAAAGTACTGGGATTACAGGCTTGAGCCACAGCGCCCGGCCGCCAAATTCTTATTCTTAATCACAACTTCCCTTCTCCCAGAAACCCAACAGAGGAAAGGGATGCCCTAAGCTACCAGAAGAACAGAAAAATCAGACTGAACCTCATATCCCTTTATCCCAAAGAACACCATTCATTCCCAGAGATAAACAGTATGAGGCTTTTCAGAGGTTCAATTCTGGTGTATAGCTTGCTTTGTAGAGAGCATAGGACATGCTCATCTGAGGGGGGCAGTATGAGTGTTGTAAGAGTATTTCAGGCCATTTTGTTTCATCTTATCTACTTATAATTGTCCGGACTCCAAGAGAACCTAAAACTCAAATTAGCTCTTAGAGAAAGAAAAAGTTAGTTACTACCACATAAAGGGTTAAGATGAATCACAGTCATAACACCATAAAAAAAAACAAATAATCACACAAATTTATTTTAAGAGACAAGGCCTCACTCTGTCGCTCAGGCTTCAGTGCAGTGACCTGATTACAGTTCACTGCAGCTTGGAATTCCTGGGTTCAAGGGATTCTCCTGCCCCAGCCTCCCAAGTAGCTAGGATTACAGGCACATAACACCATGCCCAGCTAGTTTATTAAAATTTTTTGGCAGTGTGCAGTGGCTCACATCTGTAATCCCTGCACTTTGGGAGGCTAACATGGGTGGATCACCTGAGGTCAGGAATTCAAGACCAGCCTGACCAACATGGTGAAATCCCGTCTCTACTAAAAAAATACAAAATTAGCTGGGTGTGGTGGCTCATGCCTGTAATCCCAGCTGCTTGGGAGGCTGAGGCAGGAGAATTGCTTAAACCTGGGAGGTGGAGGTTGCAGTGAGTCAAGATTGTGCCATTGTTCTCCAGCCTGGGCAACAAGATGGGGTCTCCCATGTTGCCCAGGCTGGTCTCAAACTCCTAGCCTCAAGTGATCCTCCTGCCTGAGCCTCCCAAAGTGCTGGGATTATAGGCATGAGCCGCTATACCCAGCCAATACAACTTTAATATATTTAGAGCTTCTCTAGAGTCATTCTAGACTGAAATAGATTTTTTGTATATTTCATGGAAAATTTAAATAAATAAAAAAAATTCTGAACAACTCTTATTTGTAGACCCCCATACACATGACAGAACTTAGGCCTGTGATTTTCCTATTAAACCCCTGTAGCCCACTCGGATCTTCATTTATATTCAATATTCTCCTATGATCACCTCCCCACTACCAGACCACAAGCAACTGGAGGTCAGTGACCAAGTCCTAATCCCCTCTATACTCCTAGCCCCTCTATACCCCGGCACTTGGTAATGTCTGTAGGAGTATCTGAACAAAGCATCTATACATTACTACTCTGGGCTCTTGGTCACAGTCAGCCTCTTTACAGAAAGACGTTATTCTCTTTCCAGTTATTTCTCAATCCTTCTGAGCAGATCAAGGAAAAGGCTCAACATGGTGCTACGTTACCTTCAACACCTCTCCATCTCTTGCTAATTTCCCTTTTTAACCAAAAGAGAGTATGCCTCATGCTGTGAACAGGCAACGGTGCTGGCTGGAATTTAATAACTGTTTGGGGTTTATTTATGGTTACCTTCCATTTACCTAGTGACACTATTTTTCCATTATTATAGTGACACAAAGTCTCCTTTTCAAATACATTTGTTTTACATGTGAGTCAACTGCAGGGGAAAATAATATTAAGTGAAAAATGAAATAGAGACAGCCATGGGATATGGCAAAATAGTAAAGGTGGTTCCTTTATGAATGATTGAAGCTTGGGGAACACAGTTAGACTCAGGAGTAAGAGCCAGGGTCTGGCCCAGGCACGGTGGCTCAGGCCTGTAATCTCAGCACTTTGGGAGGCCGAGGTGGGCAGATCAATTGAGGCCAGGAGTTCAAAACCAACCTGGCCAACATGGTGAAACCCCATCGATACTAAAAATACAAAAATTAGCTGGGACCGGGCACGATGGCTCGTGCCTGTAATCCTAACACTTTGGGAGGCTGAGGCAGGTGGATCACCTGAGGTTGGAGGTTTGAGACCAACCTGACCAACATGGTGAAACCCTGCCTCTACTAAAAATACAAATATTAGCTAAGCATGGTGGCACATGCCAGTAATCCCAGCTACGTGGGAAGCTGAGGCAGGGGAATCACTTGAACCTGGGAGGCGGAGGTTGCAGTGAGCCAAGATCACGCCACCGCACTCCAGCTGGGGTGATGCAGGGAGACTCTGTCTGAAAAAAAAAAAAAAAAAAAGAGCCAGAATCTGAGTCCAGACATCTGCCTGGGACCTGCAATCTTGCGAAATCCAGCATGTCCTACCAGCATGTCCCAGAACCAGAAACGGGTCTCCGGAATGGGAGTGGGTTAACACCAGCTGATTGGAATGATAATGGTCACCTTTAGCAGCTGGAGAAACTACTAAGCCATTGTTCAATGCTTTAAATTTTTGCCCCATCACATGGAAAAAGTACCCAGGCTGACGAATTTCTTCCCATCCTTAAAACAAAAGATCTGCATTAGTCACTCAGTGAAGTAAAACGCACACAAATTCTACCTTCAGGAAAGGTGTTGGGCGTTCCCCGACTACACCAGAGATGGCCTAAAACTGACATTTGGTAACGCTGCAAGTACTAGGAATTTGGCCCAATTATGAACAGCAGGCAGCTGGTGTCCAAGAAGCAACTGGGAGAAGTACACAGTTCACGCAACACAGACAGATTCCTTCTACCCATCAGGGCAAAGACTCGCCAGCTCCTCAAAAGAACTGAGAATACTGGCCCCCAAACTCCCATTTTTATTCCCGTCCCAGGAGCCACAGAATTCCCTATCGGCAGCCTCCTCCATCACCCCAGCCCAGTGACTTCAATGCTGTTTGCACAGGGCATAACCCAAAAGTCCAGTTTCCAAGCACTAACCACTGTAAAAATATTGTCGCCAGCTCCATGACACCAGGTTGGACAGTGCAGGGGTTTAATGCCACACCCAGGGCAGCAAAAATTTTGACAGATGGCAGGCAGCTCCACCATGACCCCAGATGCCAAAGAGCTAGGAGGGAAAGCGGTGCCAGGGCTAAGGCAGGGACGAGCCAGACTCCTGGGGGATGGGAGCCGCTGGCACAGCCGCCCTGTACTCCAGGTTGGAAGCACACAAGGCAGTCAGCACGGCCTCAGCCCCATGCGGGGGGATGTAACCCTGACAGACCCCCCCACATGTCTCTCCAGCTCCACCCTCCTCCACAAAGCCCTGAAAAGAGAAGCAGTAGCCCATGGCATTAACGTCAAGGCTGATTTTTCCAAGGCTAAGTAGGAAGTGCAGGGTCTCACAGCAACAGTGCTGACGCTAACACCACAATAGCAGCAGCTGATGTTTACTGAGCACTTACTATGAGCCAGACACAGTGCCAAGAGGTTTAGATGCACATTCTCTTTTATACCTAAGAACTCTGTAAGGCAGAGTATTTTTGTTTGTTTGAAACAGAGTCTCGCTCTGTTGCCCAGGCTGGAGTCCAGTGGCATGATCTCAGCTCACTGCAACCTCTGCCTCCTAGGTTCAAGCAATTCTCCTGCCTCAGCCTTCCGAGTGGCTGGAATTACAGGCACCCATCACCAAGCCTGGCTTATTTTTGTATTTTTAGTAGAAACAGCATTTTGCCATGTTGGCCAGGCCAGTCTCAAACTCCTGGCCTCAAGTGATCTGCCTGCCTCCACCTCCTAAAGTGCTGGGATTACAGGCATGCACCACAATGCCTGGCCCCTGTAAGACAGAGCATTTTAGGACCACATTCGGCCCATGGACAACAGGCTCCTGGGGGGAAGCAGGTCCCTAGGGTCAGCCAGCTAGCTAAAAGGAGCAAAGCCAAGACTCAGGACCAGGAGCAAACACAGGACCAGGAGATTACTGCTGCTGCTGGGAGAGTGTCTTTCCAAGAGGGTGCTCTGGGAAAGAAAAAAATGGGAGGGAAGGCCAGGTGTGGAGGCTCAACGCCTGTAATCTCAGAGTTCAAGACCAGCCAAGGAGACATGGCAAAACCCTGTCTCTACAAAAAAAACAAAAGTTAGCTGGGTGTGGTGGTGTGCGCCCATGGTCCCAGGTACTCAGGAGGCTGAGATGGGAGGCTGAGTTGGGAGGATCACCTGAGCCCTGGAGGTCAAGGCTGCAATGAGCTGTGATTGTGCCACTGCAATCCAGCTTATGCCACAGAATGAGATCCAGTCTCAAAAAAAGAAAGAAAAAGCAAAAAAAAAAGAAAGAAATGGAGGCGAAGGACATTACAGGAGACAAAAGAAAGGGTGAGGGAGGGCAATGGAGCTTCCTTAAAAAAAAAAAAAGAGGAGGCTGGGCCAGAAGACCAGAAATGCAAAAATGCCACTCATGATGGTTCCTACTCAACAGTTATCCAAAGACCCAGGTTGCTGCTTCTTCTAAAAAGAGTCTCTTAGGTAGAAGGAGGCATCTTTGACCAATTTCTGGGAGTATTCCCAACCGCCTTTCACCTTCCTAGATAATTAGGTCGCTTATTCCTCCAGTCTGGAGAGACCACCCTCAGGTCCAGGAATTAGGAGGGTGAAAGATGGGAAAGGAGAAAGAAGAGAGAAAGGAGGTGGGAGAGTATGATGACCGCCATTCATGAGGCACTTAGCCAGCCCCCACCACCACCTCCAAGGACTGGGCCAACTGATTATCAGGATTACATCATTTTATCAACAACACCAGGAAGTGGGTACTGCTATATCCTGGGACACAAACTCAGAGAAGTCAAACAACTTTCCCCTAGTCTTCCAGCCTAGAAAGCAGCAGGGTCGATCTGATCCATGCTCTTGAGCACTCCGGAAGTGGCTGGATCTGTATCCAGAAGTGGTTTCCATTCCATCTCCTTTGCCTCTTGGCTGAGACAGGATGGCTCCATGGGCCTGGTGTCCTGCAGGCTACTGGGAAAGTGGTGCCTCCAAAAAGCAATACCATGAAGACCTGGGAACTTCTCAAAGTTCCCAGGCAGTTAAGGGTGAAGCAAGCTGTCCAACTACATTGTGTCAGACTCACATCTGAAACATGTTTAAACAGCTAATGGAGCTGAGCCAGTTTCTATGCTGGGCTGCCCATGAGACAAGGTCACAATAGTTACCAAGTATAATAACTATTATTAAGAGACCCTGACAGTCCCAATAAAAGTGGACCCTAAAAACTTTTAAGAGACAGAAAGTGGGGCTGGGCGTGGTAGCTCATGCCTGTAATCCCAGCACTTTAGGAGGCTGAGGCGGGTGAATCACCTGAGGTCAGGAGTTCAAGACCAGCCTGGCCAACATGGCAAAACCCTGTCTGTACTAAAAATACAAAATTAGCCAGCCATGGTGGTGCGTGCCTGTATTCTCAGCTACTCGGGAGGGTGAGGCAGGAAAATGATGCGGTGAGCTGACATCATGCCATTGCACTCCAGCCTGGGCAACAAGAGCAAAACTCCGTCTCAAAAAAAAAAAAAAGAGAGAGAGAGACAGAAAGTGGCTGAACACCTCCACTCCGTGGTTGACCAAACATATTTCTAGACCAAGGGAGACTTGCAAACCACAATGAGACTCAAATAAGAGCTTTCCTTTTAAGGCTGGCCAAAGCTCAGCAATAACTCAACTGAGGATGAATCTCATTATAACCATCAGGATGACCAAAATGATTTCAGAAAGCATTTCCAGTCCGCAGTCACTTTTTTTCCTGAGAAAGGAATCTCCTTCTTCCCTATTCTGATTAAAAGACAGCTGTAAGCAAAATTCCCTAAAAGTAGAAAAAGATTCACTAAAATTCTTCACAGGTGATGTTTTTTCTTTACATTTTTCTGTGTTCTTGCAATTTTTTGCAAAGAGTAAGAACTACACATGTAACTTTTTAATGTTCAAAAAAAACTTAATGGAAGTGAATTTCAGGCCGGGCAGGGTGGCTCACTCCTGTAATCCCAGCACTTTGGAAGGCCGAGGCGCGTGGATCACTTGAAGTCAGTAGTTCAAGACTAGCCTGGCCATCATGGCAAAACCCCAACTTCGTAAAAATACAAAAATTAGGGCCAAGTATGGTGGCTCCCACCTGTTATCCCAGCACTTTGGGAGGCCGACGCAGGCGGATCACGAGGTCAGGAGATCAAGACCATCCTGCCTAACAACGGTGAAACCTTGTCTCTGCTAAAAATACAAAAATGAGCTGGGCATGGTGGCATGCACCTGTAATCCCAGCTACTCGGGAGGCTGAGGCGGGACAACTGCTTGAACCTGGGAGGCAGAGGTTGCAGTGAGCCAAGATCATGCCACTGTACTCCAGCCTGGGTGACAGAGCGAGACTTGATCTCAAAAGAAAAAAAAAAAAAAAAATCTATATATATATATATATACACACACACACACACACACAGACATATATAAGAATTAGCTGGGCATAGTGGCACATGCCTGTAGTCCCAGCTACTTGGGAGGCTGAGGCAGGAGAATCACTTGAACCCAGGAGCTGGAGGTTGTAGTGAGCCGAGATGGCAGCCTGGGTGACAAAACGAGACATCGTTTCAAAAAGAAGTAAATTTCAAAGACATGCTGAGCTGATGGCTTTCCTTGGAAAAGCAGTAAGACAGGAGGATTAACATCTCAGACAAGGATCTGAGTAAGAACCACACACTTACTGGCCAATCTAGGCAGGCCTCAGTTTTCTCATCTGCATAACAGGAATTGTAACAATAACTACTCAGAATTGCAAGGATGTTTCATATGGCTATTAGTAAGAAGCATTTATGACAATACCTGGTACTTAAGACATGTTCTCCCTATATTCACTATAACTAATGAAAGTTACTATGATTGTGACTTTCAGGAATTTCCTTTTTAATTAATTTTAATTTTATATTTTTATTTTAAAAAAATATGGAATACTTCACAAATTTGCGTGTCATCCTTGCACAGGGGCCATGCTAATCTTCTCTGTCTCATTCCAATTTTAGTATATGTGCTGCCGAAGTGAGCATGACTTTCAGTAATTTCCTATTAAATTCATTTTTTGAGCTTCACCTGGCAAGCTGGAAAAGGCCTTGTTCTCTAAGGCCTTGTTGAAGCAACTCACAGATATCCAGAGAACGAACATGAAGTGCTTTGTTCTTTAAGTTCAGCATCACAGTCCAAAAGCAAAGTGTTCTACTGGGACCCCAGAGCCAGCTGTCTGCTACATATAACTCCCACTTCACTAAAGGCAGCAAAGAACCACTGTTTTGCATGTTCCAAAAGCAAACACATTGCAAATAAGTCAATGTACCAGACTTAATGCTCAACCTTTTATGCTGGAGACTGTTTATTTAACAAGTTATTTATTAAATTCCTATTAAGGGCCAAGCTCAGAGCCACAGAGGTGAACAAGAGACACAGCGCCTGCCCCTGGAGTAGTGATGATCTGTGGGAGAGTAAGAAGGCAATCTAGAACACCGATATGGCTCAGTAAGGGGGCAGTGTGGCCAAGCACAGTGGATCATGCCTGTAATCCCCACACTTTGGGAGGCTGAGGCAGGCAGATCGCTTGAGCCCAGGAGTTCAAGACCAGCCTGGGCAACACGGCAAAACCCAATCTCTACAAAAAAATACAAAATTAGCCAAGTGTTTTGGTGTGTGTGCCTGGACTTCTGGCTACTGGGGAGGGGCTGAGGTGGGAAGATCGCTTGAGGCGAGGAGGTCAAGGCTGCAGTAAGCTGTGATGGCAGCACTGCACTTTAGCCTGGGTCACGGAGCATGACTCTGTCTCCAAAAAAAGAAAAGAAAAGAAACAGGGTGTTAGGTGTCCGGGAGAGGACCTCATGTCCCCCAGCCTTGGGTGTGACTCCCCTTGAATGTCCCGGGAAAAGGGGGGACAATTAGGTAAGAGGTGCGTGCCTGCAGGAAGTGTAACGTGACACCTGGATCACTTCCCGTAAAGGACGCCCTGACTAGACAGCCATCCCCCAGGTGCCAGCTTGCCTTCTTTGGTAGAGATCAGGAATGTGACAAGCCACTGCCCAGGTGCTTTCAAGCCAAGCTCTGCCAAGGCACCTCACTCAGAACACGTTCCGGGCTCTGTCCCTGGATGGCTGGAAGTTCCACCAGGGCCCCAACCCAGCCGCACATCGCCAGTCCTCCAGCACACACCCCTGCCTCTGCTGAGAGGGAATCTTGTAAACAGAACCATGAACTCTGCTCAACTGATACAACTACAGATTCACAAAGGCCTTTTAGGGTCTCAGCTCCAAAGCCTTGTACCTCAGGTCCCCTCAGAGGCAGAGCCTGGTCCCATACTCTGGCCTGCTTTACCCCACACCAAGGGAACCATCAATTTGTTCTTGGGCAAGAAGCACCGAGCAGCTCCTGCTCCCACAATAAGCTGTAGATGCCAAATCATTCTTGTGTCCCTGGAATCCAATAAACCATTTCAGGGAGGTGCAGGGAAATCAGGGTGAAACACACAAGAAGTACGGTACAAGCATGATAAGAACTTATTTTCTTGGTACATGAGGGAAACTGAGAAATCTTATTAAATTTAGCCACCAAGAAACCTTTCCTGCCCCGGCCTCCCTAGGAGGCCTGCTTCTGCCTCAGTCACACTCAGCGGAAGGCAGCACCGCTCCTGTCTGTCGAAGGAGAGCTGATTGCTGCTTGCCATTTTTCATCTTAAAGTCTGAATTTATGGGCCGCGGTAAATTTACATAGTGCCTACCACAAATCCCCACCCGTTTCCCTATAGCTCGAATGCCAAAATTCCACCCTGCGTTCCAAGTAACTCCAAACTCTTTAGTAGCCTTTTTTTTTTTTTTTTTTTTTTTTTTTTTTTTTAAAAAATTTTTTTTTTTTTTTTTTTTTTTTTTTTTTTTTTTTTTTTTTTTTTTCTGGAAAGGAAATTCCAGAAAACTTGTCTGGCATGGTAGAGGCTGACCAGCCTTATGAAAATACTCAGAAAGGTGACCCATTTAGTCAAAAGCGCTTTCAGATCTCTATGAGAAAGGAATTCACGCCAGCATAAAGGGCCTTCAGAGAGAGAACAGGAGTGCTGTGTTCACACCCAGACCTTTCAGCAAGCCAGCCCTGCAACGGCTGGCGAGGCTGAGCCCAGAATGGGCCGGACAGACCAGCTTTCTCTCTCTCAGGAGAGGTGCGCCCCGGGAGAAGCCCGTGGGGATCACAAGCTCAGCTCTGGCTCACACAGCTTTGTGCTGCGGAGCACAGCAAGGGGTCTGTCCAAGAGGCTACCTGCAGATGAGCGGAAAGCCGCCTGCTTGGATTGGAAGCAGGCTGCCCACTTGTGCCAGGGCCATGGAACTGATAAAGGCCGGGTGCCAGGCCTGGAAAGAAGGGTTCAGTTGCTGGGCTCACCAGCAAACACAAACCAGCACACCCTCCCACGAGTTAAACAAGGTAGCAGAAGGAAAGGCTGTGGGTGAGCTGATTTTTTTTTTTTTTTTTTTTTGAGATGGAGTCTCACTCTGTCACCTAGTCTGGAGTGCAATGTCATGGTCCCGGCTCACTGCAACCTCCACCCCAAGGGTTCAAGCGATTCTCCTGCCTCAGCCTCCTAAGTAGCTGGGATTACAGGCATATGCCACCACATCTGGCTAATTTTTGTATTTTTAGTAGAGATGCGGGTTTCACTATGTTGGCCAGGATGGTCTTGAACTCTTGACCTTGTGATCCGCCCACCTTAGCCTCCCAAAGTGCTGGCATAACAGGCGTGAGCCACCACGCCACGCCTGGGTGAGCTCATTTCTGACAGAGCACAGCTGCGGCTATGTCCGCTGTCACCAAGGATCTCCTGGCATAACTGGCTCTCAATAACACCCCCACACACATGTCCTGTGGTGACACTGTGTGTGCTGTGACCCCTGCAGCCAGGAAAAGGTCCAGGGGCACCTCTTTCCGCACCTCTGGTTTTCAGACCTCACTAAGAAAAGCCCTGCCCACCTCCCCTAAAGCAACCTTCAGCTAGTCCCTACTGTGCACACCCGCGGTGACATTACTGCCCCCTGGAAACCAAAGGCAGGGAAAGAACTAGAGCAATGTCTCCAAAAACTGTGGAAGAGGTCCCAGGCAGAGCTCCATGGTGTGGGAAAAGATAAGGCAAGTAGCCCCCAAAAAGTTTTGTCTTCTAGAAGGAAATTTCAATTTCACATCAATCAAACGCAAATGAGTCACGTTTGGAGCAAAGCAAAACAAGAACTAAAAATCCACAGAAGCAGAAAACAGTCTCTTCCACACCCTCTCACTACAATATATCTATTTTCCTGTACAGAGTGTCAAACCCAACTTTGATACAAAAGTACTTAACTGCATAATGCAGGCAGGCAAGAAGCCTGACCTGTAAAGTGAGGCACAGCTGTGCCTCAGTTTTCTCATCTGTAAAATGGAAACAGATGTAAATCTAAAAGAACAAGGCTGAGGCCAGGTGCGGTGGCTCATGCCTGTAATCCCAGCACTTCGGGAGGCCAAGACAGGTGGATCACGAGGTCAGGAGTTCGACACCAGCCTGGCCAACATGGCAAAACCCCATCTTTACTAAAAATACAAAAATTAGCCAGGTGTGGTGGTGGTGTGCGTCTGTAATCCCAGCTACTCGAGACGCTGAGGCAGGAGAATTGCTTGAACCCGGGAGGTGGAAGATACAGTGAGCCGGGACCATGACATTGCACTCCAGCAGTGAGTTGAGATGGACCCACTGCACTGCAGCCTGGGCAACAGAGCAAGACTCCATCTCGGGGGAGGGAGAGGAAGAAAGAGGCTGAGGCTCAAAATTTAAACAATTAGAGTTTACACGAGCCAAAGTGAAGACAGCTGCCTGAAGGGCTCAGGCCCAAGTAACCTTGGATATGAGCTCTGTTTGGCCTTTGCTACAAGCAGGTTTTTAAAAGCAGAAAAGGGGACAGGGAGTGGACTGATACAAAGTTGTTTGTCAGGATTTCTCATTGGCTTAGAGAAATAGCATTGATTAGTGGTTGGCCATACATCATTCAACTATAGGGTGTGGATTATAGTATTGTGTGCAGCATTATGACATTAATTTATAGCTAATTGTCACAATAGCAATTTCTTTATTTTAGAAACGGGTCTCACTCTGTCGCCCAGGCTATAGTGCAGTGGGGCAACAATCATAGTTCACTGCAGACTCGAACTCTTGGCCTCAATCTATCCTCCCACCTGACCCTCCCAAGTGGCTATACTATGCAGGGTTGTACCACTGCATCCAGCTAATTTTTTAATTTTTTTGTAGAGATTGCAATCTCACCCAGGCTGGTCTCAAACTCCTGGCCTCAAAAGATTCTCCAGCCTCGGCCTTCCAAAGTGCTGGGATTACAGGACAGGCATGCATCACCACAATTGGCCAGCAAGTGATTTCAAGAAATGAATACATGGGGAGGGCACAGTGGCTCACACCTGTAATCCCAGCACTTTGTGAGACCAAGGCAGATAGATCAGTTGAAGTCAGGAGTTCGAGACCAGCCTGGCCAACATGCTGAAACTCCATCTCTACTAAAAATACAAAAAATTAGCTGGGCGTGGTGATGGGCACCTGTAATCCCAGCTACTGGAGAGGCTGAGGCAGGAGAATCACTTGAAATGGGGAAGCAGAGGTTGCAATGAGCTGAGACCGAACCACTGCACTCCAGCCTGGGCAACCGAGTGAGACCCTGTCTCAAAATAAAGAAGTAAAAATAAAATACAAATACAAAAATTAGCCTGGCGGGGTGGTGGGCGCCTTTAATCCCAGCTAATCAGGAGGCTGTGGCATGAGAATCACTTGAACCCCAGAGGCGGAGGTTGCAGTGAGCCAAGATTGTGCCGCTGAACTCCAGCCTGGTGACAAAGCAAAATTCTGTATCAAAAAAAATAAATAAATGAATACATAGCTCACTTTAAAAGGACTCACCTTCCTCCGATAAAGGTTCTTTTCTTTTCTCACAGATGTAAAGCCACTAGCTCTGCAGAGTTCGTGAGGATTGGAAGTCATATAAGTAAGTCAGGCCAATGGTCAACAGACGGCAGGTATGAGAAATACTAGATGGTATATTAGAGGATGAATATCCTCAACAGTCAGTACAGAGCCAGCATCACTTGTATGTATTCTTGGTACCAAGAAGAGTCAAGAAATAATATGTAGGAGGACAAGGGTCCTCCTTGCCAAGCTTTCTACATGCGCTGCTTAGAAAAGCCAGGTTTTGATAACGGGGAAAGGGAGACAGCGGCTGTCACAGTAACTCAGTGTGATAGGCAGTCTTGACTAAGTGAAAAACCCAACTGCTTCTTTGCTTATAGTACAAGAAAATTTTTGGCCAAGGACATTCTACTGAATGGGGTCTGCCCAAAACAGTTCTTTGGTAAATGCTGTACTCAAACAATGGGCAGAAATAAAATCCCATCCAATTGCTTTTATAAATAAACAGTGTGCAGAAAGTTACAACCACCTACAGTTTATCAAGCGAACATAGTTAAGGCAGCTGCTCCAAGGCTGTTAGGGGGCAGCAGCTTCACACAGAGCTCAGTGTTTCTCTTTGTCCTCCTCTACCCCAAATACTAAATCCTGAACTAAGTGTGCCTGATGAAAATTCCCAGGAGTTCCGTCCTCTATACCATCTATACCTACTCTCACCTACTGGTTCACCACTTCAGTCGTAAAGAGAGCCATTTGGTTTTCTAATCATTTCCCCAAGAAGCTCTCTTCCCGGTACATGGACTCACTTTCCCATGCAAAGTGAGCTAGGCACCTTAAAAATACAAGGTATTTTTAAGAAGCTATTTCTTCTTAGCTCCTGAAGAAAAGTATTATTGTTTATTATACAATAACCTGAGCCAATTTAGGGATTACTGAGCCTGTTTAATGAATAACTAGATTTACAACAGTCATATAAGATGGCTTCCAGTAGAACGTCATGAAAGGCAATTGTAATCATTATAAAAGCAGGAAATAGCACCCATTAAGATTAAAATGGCTCATTCCATTGAATGTTTTCATTTAGTAAAACGTATTGTTGGGGGAAGGGGTTATAATTACAGATCCAGCTCCTTAATTTAGAATACTCAAAGATGAAAATTAAAATAGAATAACAAGAATATGGAAAAAAGAAAAAAACTAAATGTAGAAACACAAGCCTTCATAGGCGCCTCCAAATGAGGTGTATGCACCCAAGGGCACACAAGATAATCCCTTAGAGCCAGGAAAAAAACAGATTTTATATTTGGATTTGTCATCTAAAAAGAAACTAAGCTTTACTAATATTTAATATGCAGACTGACAGAATATGTTTATAGCTTATAAATAAATATATATATGTATATATGAG
>NW_016107363.1:6928910-6941508 GCF_001604975.1 Cebus imitator
GACCAGCCTGACCAACATGGTGAAACCCTGTATCTACTAAAAATACAAAATTAGCCAGGTGTGGTGGCGCATGCCTGTAATCTCAGCTACTTGGGAGGCTGAGGCAGGAGAATCGCTTGAACCGGGGAGGTGGAGGCTGCAGTGAGCCAAGATCGTGCCACTGCACTGCACTCCAGCCTTGGCAACAAGAGCAAAACTCCATCTCAAAAAAATAAATAAATAAACAAACAGACAAATTCAAGGAGCATACCCCATAGGCAGCGTCCAGTCTCAGAAAGCCCTTGGTGAGTCAGCCCTGCCCACCTCTCCACTGCCCCCTTAACCTGAGCATCAAGACCTCTAAACTTACACACTCTTCTACTCCTGGGCTAAATGTCTGTTCACCTGCCTAATTCTAGTCACGCTTTAGGTCTTAGCTGAAAGGTCCCTTTCTCCAGGGAAACTTCTAGATCACCCAACCCAGCCTCGGGGTAGATGTTCATCCTCTTCAGAAGGCTGGGGACCTAGATCCTTGTTACTCACAGCGTGGTCCACAGAGAGCAGGATCTGAAGCTGGTTGCAAACGTAGAATCCCAGCCTCCAACCCAGCACCTACTCAATCAGACCTGCATTTTCAACAAAGCCCCCAGGTGATAAGCACACGCCTGAGGGTTTGAGCAGCTCTCTTCTGCAGGGCTCTTCTCCTCTCCTCTGTTTGCTTGTCTCTTCCCCTCTGAGTCGTGTCTGCGGCAAGCAAAGGACAAGATCCTCTCATTCCTGTGCTCTTAGCATCCAGCACAGAGCCTGGTTCAGAGATGGCCTTTCATATATTTCTTGAATGAGGAAAGGAAGAAAGAAAGGATCTTGGGAAACATGTTCATCAGAGGTTCCAAACTTGGGGAAAGGGAATAGCTAACACACCCCAGATGACAGCAATAGGATTCCAAAAATATCTGGACTGGCAAGAGAACATACAGAAGACAAGACAAAGTCCTGGACTTGGGTCCAAAAGCACAGTATTACCAGTGATAAGGACAACACTGTGCTACAACTTAACCTAATCATATGTAACTCTAAGAAGGCAACTATTTTGCTCCTTTTTTTTGAGACAGAGTTTCACCCTTGTTGCCCAGGCTGGAATGGCACAATCTTGGCTCACTGCAACCTCTGCCTCCCAGATTCAAGCAATTCTCCTGCCTCAGCCTCCCAAGTAGCTGGGATTACAGGCATGTGCCACCACACCCAGCTAATTTTGTATTTTTAGTAGAAACTGAGTTTTGCCGTGTTGCTCAGGCTGATCTCGAACTCCCACCCTCAGGTGATATGCCAGCCTCAGCCTCGTAAAGTGCTGGGATTACAGGCGCGAGCTACCGCACCCGGCCTGCTCATGCATTTTATTTATGGGGAAACAGGCACAGAAAGGTTAAAGCAGTGGACTAGAGTTTCTTAGCTGGTAGCAGGCAGAGTGCGGATTAGAATCCAGACAGTCCAGCTTCAGACGGAGGCCCTGAATCACTAGGCTCCATCTAGTTTAGCCTAGGATGTGCTACCTAGAGGCCGTTTATAGAAAAAGCAGGGTGACTGGCACCCTGACCATGGAGCCACTGAAGGCAGGACCTGGAGGCTCCAGGCCCTGAGCATCTGCTCCCCCAAGGAGCAGGGCAGCCATCCTCAACTAAGCCAGCAGCCCACTCCATGGCACCCGCCTCACAGCACAAAACCAGGACCCAAGAGACATACTTTGGCTCCAAATCAAAGCCCTCCTTTAGCACAGACTCTCCAAGAAAGAAGACAGCTGCTGACTGGCATGCTGGCCCCGCCATTGCTAGGAGAGCGCCACAGAGGCCCAACCACCATCTGGAAGTGATTTGGCTCAGAGATTCCTGAACGGGGTGGGAGGTTGGAATGACCAACCGCCTGGAGCTCCCTGTCCAGCTTGGAAACAAAGCTGGTGTGAACGGGCCCTGGAGGCAGCCATAACATACCAGGGGGCAGCCCCTTCCAAGGAGGCGGCACCGTCTAGGCAGTCCACAGCCATATTTTAGCAAGTAGGCTCAACCATAGCCAACCAAGCTGTTCTCCCCAGAGCGCGCTGATTTTAAATGCCCATTCAGTGTGCAAACCTTTCCGGCATGACTTTGGAGATTATTAGACACTGCCTTACTTAATTAACAGCCACTCACAGCACTTACTATTTAACATAAACTGTGCCAAGCACTTTAAAAATTATTAACTTGTTTAATCTCTATAGCAACCTTTTAAGGAGGTAGTTATCATCCACATTTTAGTGATAAGAAAACCAAAGCACAGACGTTTCTTAATAGCTACTTGGTGGCAAGTGGGATTTGAACTAAGAATCCTTGCTCTTAACTACTACACAAGCCACATTGCATGCTAATGTGCTACGAACTTGTTATTAATAATTCTGACAAAGCATGCTACTTTGCTACTTTTTTTTTTTTGAGACCGAGTCTTGCTTTGTCGCCAGGTGCCAGGCTGGAGTTCAAGCAATTCTCCTGCCTCAGCCTCCCGAGTAGCTGGGACTACAGGCTCACACCACCACGCCCAGCTAATTTTTCTATTTTTTAGTAGAGACAGGGTTTTACTATGTTGGCCAGGATGGTCTCGATCTCTTGACCTCATGATCCACCCGCCTCAGCCTCCCAAAGTGCTAGGATTACAGACGTGAGCCACCGCGCCCGGCCAACTTGGCTACTTTTTAAGCACTCTCTGTACTGCCCAAAAGACATGTTGGCATCTGCTAGACATGCAAGAAAGAGCAGAATTTAAAGTTATTTGGAAATGATTTTGGTAGCAGTAGCACAAAAGGGAGAGGAAGGAAAAGGAGCTGAATGCACCAGTGACCCACCACCCTGGAAACGGCCCAGTGACCCAAAGTCTTAGGAACATGCGCCCTGACTGCTCTGGCGCTGGCCTGGTGCAAGTCAGTCAAGTAAACTTTAGGGTCAGACCACATCCTCTGAAAAGGAAATAATTCCTTTCTCTAAAGGCCCAAAACAAAACACACCACCCAGACTTCTAGGCCTTGATCCTCATTCTTGGGCTGAGAGACCCCTTTTCCTCCCAGCTGGCTGGGCTGCCCCATGTCAGAAAGTCTTTTGGAAAAACAAGTAAATAAAACTGCCAACTCCTGGCAAACAGCTGGAATTAAAGACGCTGAGGCTTCAGTATGCCCTGCCCACAACAGAACAAGAAACGTAAGGAAATGTTCAGCTTTTGGATGGCGCCTACCTTACAATGAACCACAAGCGTGAATATACAGCCAGGGTTACCTTTCAGTGAATTGGAGGCAGAGAAGCTGGAGTCCTCTGGCAGCTGTTGAACCACGCCTATCGCAGAGCTGGACACATGTGCACAATTCTAATGACTCCCCGGTTGTCTGGCTTTATCCAAAGCATACAAAACCCTGTATTCATTCAATGATACCTTCCCTGACATGGTATAAAACAGTAAAACATGATCTATTGGGTAGCAGGAAATCTTAACCAACCAACCAAAAAAAAAAAAAAAAACAGTGAGGACAACACAGTAGACAAACTGACCCCGACTGACTCTCAACTCTCAACTAGTGAGACCCTCATCACAGCCTGGAGGATTAATCCTGCCAATCAGGCCGGGCGCGGTGGCTCAAGCCTGTAATCCCAGCACTTTGGGAGGCCGAGGCGGGTGGATCACGAGGTCAAGAGATCGAGACCATCCTGGTCAACATGGTGAAACCCCGTCTCTACTAAAAATACAAAAACATTAGCTGGGCATGGTGGTGCATGCCTGTAATCCCAGCGACTCAGGAGGCTGAGGCAGGAGAATTGCCTGAACCCAGGAGACGGAGGTTGCGGTGAGCCGAGATCGCACCATTGCACTCCAGCCTGGGTAACAAGAGTGAAACTCCGTCTCAAAAAAAAAAAAAAAAATCCTGCCAATCATGGAAGGCCCTGAAATCCCTAGTTTGTCCAAGGCCAGAGGTTCAGAGTGTGGGTATCCAGCCACCACCCTAACACCTAAGACTTGCAAACCTAGTGTTATAGGGACCCTCTGATGTGGAGAGAAAAGCTGTACTTTACTCATCTCTGAAACTGGAACGCAAGTCAGAAAAGGCTCCAATTCAACAGCTGGGCAGACCTGGGTTCCAGACACCATTTACTAGCTAGTTTACTTCAATCCTGTTTCCCATCTTTAAATAAGGATAATAATAGTAATGGTGCAAGAGTAGGATCACCATTAGCCCACCAAACTGTTCTCCCCTGATTCTGACTGTCCCTTCAGTGTGCAAACCATTCCTGCACTCCGGCTCTGTCTCCCAGGCTGGAGTGCGGTTGCACAAAGATCTTGGCTCACTGCAACCTCCACCTCCCCAGTTTAAGAGATTCTCCTGCCTCAGCCTCCTGAGTAGCTGGTATTACAGGCACGAACCACCATGCCTGGATAATTTTTCCGTTTTTAGTAGAGATGGGGTTTCACCATGTTGTCCAGGCTGGTCTCGAACTCCTAGCCTCAGGTGAGCCACCCGCCTTGGCCTCTCAAAGTGCTGGGATTACAGGCCTGAGCCACAGTGTCCAGCCCTGGCATGACTTTTGAGATAATTATTAGACAGCACCTTATTTAATTAAGAGGAACCATTACACAACATGGCCAGGCCAGAACTAAGCCCTGAACTCTCCCAGTGACTTATAGACGCGGATTATTAGAAGAAGGGCAGCAATTGCTATCAATCAATGATTAGCATGAAGATTCCATGGGGTGATCAATAGAACACACTAAACACCTAGCAGGTGCCCCCAAATTGAAGCTAGTGTCATTGTCAGCACAATGCAATACAACCTAAGCAGTGAATATATGAGCCTCAGTCCAAACTGGAGGTAACTTTGCCTTGAAGGACCATTACCCACAGCAGCCTCACAGCTGAGGGAAGAAGCCTCCTGCTTTATCCCCACAGCAGTCCTGGCACTTGCCAAGGCTCCCTGTGGTCTCCAGAGGGTGGAAAACCTGTTTGTTGCAAGATCTCTCGGGAGAGCAATTAGGCAGCCAATGACACAAGTTATAAATGTGGTCACACCCTTTAACCCAGGAATGTCACTTTGGGGAATACGATCCAAGAAATCATTAAAAAGGAAAAAAATACAATGTAAGTTGTGGTAGGAAAAGGAAGACGCTGCCAACAGCCCACAGGCCCAGCACAGAGGAACAGGAGCTAACTAACCCCGGAATGTCAGGACAATGCGAGTAGCTAGGGCCTGGGTGGATTCGGGAATAAAAATCAGGAGGGCTGACCCTGCGGGGTGGCTCATGCCTGTAATCCCAGCACTTTGGGAGGTCGAAGCAAGAGGATCATGAGGTCAAGAGTTCAAGACCAGCCTGGCCAACATGGTGAAACCCCATCTCTACTATGAATACAAAAATTAGCTGGGCATGGTGGCATGTGCCTGTAATCCCAGCTACTCAGGAGGCTGAGGCAGGAGAATCGCTTGAACCCGGGAGGCGGAGGTTGCAGTGAGCCGAGATGGTGCCACTGCACTCCAGCCTGGGCAACCAGAGCAAGACTCCGTCTGGGGGGGAGGGGGGAAATCGGGAGGACCAGGTAAAAAAATGTAAGTGACCAGACAAAATCTAGAATGAGACTCACAGCCCCAGGCACTGATGAGAGACAGTGCTGGAAGCGGCGGCTGCATCTGTAAACAGTGGGTAGATCAGGCAGTCCATGATTTGCTGGTGCTGTGGTTTGGTTTGGTTTTGTTGTTGTTTTAGAGATTCCATGTCCTATCTGGATACTTCTGGTTTACTTTAAGTTTCTTTATTCAGTTAATTAAATTAATACACATTTTTAAAACAAAGAACAGATCCAAGTTGAGCCCAGCTGGGCCTTGGGATTCTTCAGAGGGGAGGCTGGTTTCTGAATGATAAAGAATTCCAGGAGATTCTGAGGTTCTCCCTCCGCAGTACAGGAGATTTACCCCAGAAGAAAGACAACAGCGTGCCTTGCCGTGTGGATTCCTCTGCAGGGAAGCCACCCTTGGGGAGGGAGAGGGCTGCTGGAGATCAGCTGGGTGGAGCAGCGCCTCCCCCCAGGAAGCAGGAAGAAGCCCTACCTGCCAGGACAGGTGTGGGGGAAGGGAAGGGTGAGGCCCTGAGGCCTGGGGGAGGCTCAGCCTAGAGGGAATCCCTTTTCCACTGGAGAAAGTCCCAGCAGCCACACCTATCTCCCTTTCTTCCTGTCACTAGGGTCGCTATAGTGACCTGGTTTCCTCAGGAAGAGACCCAGGTCACAGGCCAGGGCCAGTCCCTGGTTCTCCCTAGGAAGAGACCCAGATCCAGGACCCTCCCCTATCCTAACCCCTCACACACACACACACATAGGCGGATACACATTATCTGCATATAAACATGCTCTGCACACCCATTTCATGTACATGCAAACTCTCCTTGCATATACACACTGCATGTGTGCACACACATTCTCTGCACACACGCCCACATGCACACACACACATACTACAAACTCCTTGCCCCTACTGTCACAGCCCACACTCTCAGTAGCCTGGTGGCCCTCCTGGAAGCCCCCAACTATCACAGACCACAAAGGAGACCTCATCCTCATTCTTCCAACCCCCCACCCCCAACCCTGCCCAGCAAGCCCAGCCCAGCGAGAGACACCAACTCCCTCCCTCCTCTCAGGAAGACCCTGGTGTGGGTTTGGAAGGGGAGAGGAAAACAAAGCCTCCTTCTAACTGTCGCCCACTTCCTTCAATTCTCAGCGGGGCCCTACTTGCTGACCTTGAACAAGTCAGTTAACCCTCTCGACCCCCTTATCTGTAAAATGGGTCTAGCCTTACCCCAGCTCGCAGGATGTGTAAGGAAGTAACTTAGAAGGCTGATGGCGCACAGAGGACGCCAGTTGGGCTCCCTACAATACATCAATCACTGTTACCACCATCCCTAAGTTACAATTTTGGCACAAGGAGTAGGCTAAACCTGCGGTGCGCGGCCAGAGCTGAGTCGGGAGCAGAGGGAGCAAGGACACGCACCCGCGCCTCCCCTTGCAGTCTCGGGGCCCACAACCATTCCGGCGACGGCAGGGGAAGGTACCAGGTCCCAGTCTCGACCTGGGTGGGGAGGCCCCAGGCGCAGAGAACGGTTCCTCCCCAAGTCTCCCTGCCTGGCCTCCGAGCCAACGCCCATTCAGTTGCCGCAGAGCGCACCAACCTGGGCGCAGCCGGGCGAGCGCTCCGGGTAGTATATAACACTAAGGCCCCGCCCCCGGGAACCGCGAACAAGGGTTTCTAGTCCCCTAGCTCCCACAGCGGCGTCCCAGGTGCAGAGAAATGCCGTATCTCCACCTTCCCTCCTGCAACCCCAGCCCAAACCCTCAACCCTTAGCCAACCAAAGATGCACTGCTGGGGAGCACGATGGGGAGCGATCACACCAGGTCCCAGCCCAGGGGAGGGCGTCGGAGAGGGGGTCTAGGCCCCCTATATCCCACCCCCGGGTCCGACTCCCCCTAGTCTCCGAGGTGGGGGCGCGCTGCGGGAAACCCTCGCCTTCCGCAGGGGTGCCCGCGCGGGGGCGGGTCGGCACCACAGTCGGCGCCTGGGCCCGGCCAGAGAACTCACCGATGGACACGAGCTTGATGTTCTCCCGGTCCAGGAACTCGAGCGCCACGGACACGTTCTCGAGCTGCATCTGGCGAAAGGTGGGCCGCTGATGGTACTTGCGGTACATGCGCTTCTGGCTGAGCACCTCGAGCAGCGCGATAAGCCGCAGCCCGTCGCTCAGGTCGGTCTGCAGGTTGCCGATGCGTTTGTTCACGCACTTGAGGTGCTCGTTGCACCAGCGTGTGAACGTGTTCTGCTGGATCTTCTTCCACGGCGCGTCCTCCGCCAGATCCTTCTCGGTTACCGGCATCCTGGTGGCGGGGAGAGTGCAATGCGCAACGAGCTGCCGGCGACTGCCTGGGGGCCTAAGGGCCAGAGGAGCGAGAACCGAAGCGGAGTGGGAGCGGGGTTCGAACTTGCTGCTACCGAAGCCGCGGCCGGTGCTGCTCTGCGGCCGCCCGCCCCTGGCCGTGCGAGACGCCTGGCCTCGCGCCTGCGCGCTGAGCCGCCCCGCCCTCAAGCCCCGCCCCGTCCCGACCCTCCCGCGGGAGCTCCTGGGCCACGCTCGCCCTCTGCAGCCTGCCGCGGGCACTGCGCCCCACGACGCCCTGGGACCAGCACTCGAAGCCCACCACCCCAGCCGGACGTACGGCTGCCTAAATCATCGGGTCGGCCCCGGAGTGGGGGGACCTGCGGGGTCTGGGAGCCGGACAGAATGTGTCGGGCCGCAGTGGGACCTGCGGGAGGGGCGCGCGGGGCGGAGGTCTTCATCAATCTATAGATTCAATAAAATTCACTAAGGGCTTTTATTGAGCTCCACCTGTGTACCTGGCATTCTTCCGCGAGCCTGCCAATCAGTGACATAAATAAGACAAACGTACTGCACAACCTCAAGGAGTTCACAGCCTAATGGGAGAGAAAAGTGTAAAGCGTAAATAAATCCACCATCACCAACAGCTCAGTAGTGGTGGTAAAAATGAACAGTGATGCTTGCTGCGTGTATTAGTTTCCAACTACTGCTGTAACAAGTGCCTTTGAAACACATTCGCACAAATGTATTATCCTTCAGTTCTGTACGTTCGATGGCCCACACGGGTCTCGCTGAGCTAAAACCAAGGTGTCGGCAGGATGCATTCCCTTCTGGGGGCTGTAGGGAAGAATCTGTCTCTTTGCCTTTTCCAACTTCCAGAAGATGCCTGGTTCCTTTGCTCCTGCCCCTTTCCTCTGTGAAAGCCTGCAGTGGACCAGGCACAGTGGCTCATGCCTGTAATCCCAGCACTTTGGGAGGCCAAGCTGAGTGGATTACCTGAGGTCAGGAGTTGGAGACCAGCCTGGCCAACATGGTGAAAACCTGTCTCTACTAAAAATTAAAAAATTAGCTGAACATGGCGGCACTTACCTGTAATCCCAGCTACTCGAGAGGCTGAGACAGGAGAATCCCTTGAACCCGGGAGGCCGAGGTTGCAATAAGCAGAGATCGTGCCATTGCACTCCAGCCCGGGCTACTGATTGAGACTCCGTCTTAAGAAAATAGAAAAAAAAAAAAACTGTAATATCAGGTAGAGTCTCTCAGTCCTCTCTCCATAGACACATCTTCCTCTGACTCTTTTCTTTTTTTTTGCGATGGAGTCTCGCTCTGTCACCCAGGCTGGAGTGCAGTGGGGCAAGCTCCACTCACTGCAAACTCTGCCTCCCAGGTTCAAGTGATTCTCCTGCCTCAGCCTCCTGAGTAGCTGTGATTACAGGCACCTGCCACCACACCTGGCTTATATTTATATTTTTAGTAGAGATGGGGTTTCACCATGTTGGCCAGGCTGGTCTAGAACTCCTGACCTCAAGCGATCCACCCACCTCTACCTCTTTTTTTAATTTTTTTTAAAGACAGGGTTTTTAAAAAAACCATCTTTTAGTAGAGATGGGGTTTCACCATGTTGGTCAGGCTGGTCTTGAACTCCCGACCTCAGGTGATCTGCCCACCTTGGCCTCCAAAGTGCTTGGATTACAGGTGTGAGCCACCATACCAGGCTCAGGGCTGGGATTATAGACATGAGCCACTTCACCTGGCCTTTTTCTTTTTTTCTTTTTTTTGAGACAGGATCTCACTCCATCTCCCAAGCTGGAGTACTGTCACTCGATCTCAGCTCCCTGTAGCCTCAACCTCACCAAACCTGGCTCTTTTAAGGACTTTTTTTTCTTTTTTTTTTTTTTGAGATGGAGTTTCACTCATGTTACCCAGGCTGGAGTGCAATGGCGCGATCTCGGCTCACCGGAACCTCCGCCTCCTGGGTTCAGGCAATTCTCCTGCCTCAGCCTCCTGAGTCGCTGGGATTACAGGCATGCACCACCATGCCCAGCTAATTTTTTGTATTTTTAGTAGAGACGGGGTTTCACCATGTTGACCAGGTTGGTCTCGATCTCTTGACCTCGTGATCCACCCGCCTCGGCCTCCCAAAGTGCTGGGATTACAGGCTTGAGCCACCGCGCCTGGCCTTAAGGACTCTTAAGATTACATTGGACCAGCTGGTTTGTCCTGTTTTAAAATCAGCTGATTAACAACCCTAATCTTGTTTGCAACCTTAATTCCCCTTTGCCATTTAAGGGAACATGCACAGGTCCTGGGAGTTAAGATGTCAATATCTCTGGGGGCTGTTATTCTGCCTACCACAGCATACATTGAACACCTACTCTGTTCTCATCCAGGTTCTGTGCTAGGTTCTGGGATATGGCAAAGACTCAGGCCAGCTCTGTTGACAAAACCCTGTATAATTACAACAGCAAGCGTTGAATGAGCACCTGCTGTTCCTCTGCGCCAAGCACAGTGCTAAGCAATTTCCTTGCTATTGGCTGTATTGGATAAAAGTAACATTGTGAGCCGGGTACGGTTGCTCACGCCTGTAATCCTAGCACTTTGGGAGGCCAAGGTGGGCAGATCATGAGGTCAGGAGTTCAAGACCAGTCTGGGCAATATGGTGAATCCCCATCTCTACTAAAAAATATAAAAAATTAGCTGGGCATGGTGGAGTGCGCCTGTAATCCCAGCTACTCAGGAGGCTGAGGGAGGAGAATTGCTTGAACCCAGGAGGTGGAGGTTGCAGTGAGCCAAGATCGTGCCACTGCAATCCAGCCTGGGCGACAGAGAAAGTCTCCTTCTCAAAAAAAAAAAGAAAAAAGTAACTGTGTGATTGACCAGCTTGCCCAGACCACACAGCACAGTTAGAACCATAATGCAAGTCTGTAAGAGAGGCACAGGGTGTCCTGGTACCAGAGAAGGGGCTCCTAACCCAGTTTGGGGGAGGAGTTGAGGGCAGGCAAGCTTCTGAGGAAAAGGGGTTGAGCAGGACCCAGGGCATGGGCTGGCCACCTTGGGGGTTGCCCGAGAGAGGCAACCAATTTATGGGTAGAACCATTCTGTAACAGGTTATTTGCATACAATCAATGCCAAAGTGCTTTGTTCAGACAGATGGACTGACTCACTAAAAATGGTCACAACAGCCTGGGGGAGAGAACATATGACCTGGCCCTGGCTCACAGTGGGGACTCAATAACTACACTTAGGTGTTGCTTAACGATGGGAATGCTAGAGGACTTTGTCTGGTGTAGGAACACCAGAGAGTGTGCTCACACAGACCTAGATGGTACAGGCTACCACACATCCAGAATAGAGGGGGTCGCCTGTGGCCCCTAGGCTACAAGCCTGTACAGCAAGTTACTATATTGGTACCTAGGCAGTTGTTATGGTAAGTATTTGTGAATCTAAATATTAAAAAGGTATAATAGGACTGGGCCTGGTGGCTCACACCTGTAATCACAGCACTTTGGAGGTCAAGGTGGGTGAATCACTAGGTCAGGAGTTCGAGACCAGTTTGGCCAACATAGTAAAACCCCTTCTCTACTAAAAATACAGAAAAAGAAGAAAATGGCTGGACGTGGTGACATGCACCTATAATCCCGGCTGCAGGAGGCTGGGGCAGGAGAATCTCATGAACCCGGGAGGCGGGGTTGCAGTGAGCCAAGATTGTACCATTGCACTTCAGCCCAGGCGACAGTGCGAGACTTTGTCTTAAAAAAAAAACAAAAAAACAAGAAAAGGTATAATTAAAATATGGTAAAAAAGATAAAATTGGGCCAGGTGTGGTGGCTCACACCTGTAATCCCAACACTTTGGGAGAGACCAAGGCAGGTGAATTCAGTTCAGATCAGGAGTTCAAGACCAGCATGGCCAAAGTGGTGAAACCCTGTCTCTCCTAAAAATACAAAAATTAGTGGTGGCGGGCACCTGTAATCCCAGGTACTCGGAAGGCTGAGGTAGGAGAATCGCTTGACCCAGGAGGCGGAGGTTACAGTGAGCCGAGATCACACAACTGCACCCCAGCCTGCGAGACAGAGCAAGATGCCGTCTCAAAAACTAACTAAATAAATTAATTAAATAAAAGATAAAAATAGTCCACCTGTATGGGCACTTACCATGAATGGAGCTTGCAGCACTGGAATTTGCTCTGGTGGGTCAGTGAGTGAGTGGTAAGTGAATGTGAGGGCCTAGGACATTAGTGTGCACTACGCTTAGGCTACACTAAGTTTATTTTTTACTTTTTTTTTTTTGAGATGGAGTCTCGCTCTGTTGCCAGGTTGGAGTGTAGTGGTGCAATCTCAGCTCACTGTAACCTCTGCCGCCTGGGTACAAGTGATTCTCCTGCCTCAGCCTCCCAAGTAGCTGGGACTACAGACATGCACCACCATGCCCAGCTAATTTTTTTGTATTTTTAATAAAAATGGGGTTTCACCATGTTGGCCAGGATGGTCTTGAACTCTCGACCTCATGATCTGCCTGCCTCAGCCTCCCAAAGTGCTGGCATTAAGGCATGAGCCACCATGCCTGGCCCACTAAGTTTTGTTTTTTTTTTTTGGGACGCAGTTTTGCTCTTGTTACCCAGGCTGGAGTGCAATGGTGCGATCTCGGCTCACCGCAATCTCCGCCTCCTGGGTTCAGGCAATTCTCCTGCCTCAGCCTCCT
>NW_016107363.1:6941834-6950639 GCF_001604975.1 Cebus imitator
GAGACGGGGTTTCACCATGTTGACCAGGATGGTCTCGATCTCTTGACCTCGTGATCCACCTGCCTCGGCCTCCCAAAGTGCTGGGATTACAGGCTTGAGCCACCGCGCCCGGCCTCTATTTTTAAAAAATACTTTGACTCTTTGGCTCTTGTAATAACAGCTCAAAACATAAACACGGTAGGGTGCAGTGGCTCATACTTGTAATCCCAGCACTTTAGGAGGCGCAGGCGAGTGGATCACGAGGTCAAGAGTTTGAGACCAGCCTGGCTAACATGGTGACACCCCATCTCTATTAAAAAAAAAAAAAAAAGGATTTTATTTATTTAAATCCTTATTCTGTAAGCTTTTTTCTGGGTTTAAAACTTTTTATTGGCTGGGCATGGTGGCTCATGCCTGTAGTCCCAGCACTTTGGGAGGCTGAGACAGGAGGATTGCTTGAGCCCAGGAGTTTGAGACCAGCCTGGGAAACATGGCAAAACCCCATCTCTACAAAAAATACAAAAATTAGGCAGGCATGGTGGCACGTGCCTATAGACCCAGCTACTCCGGAGACTGAAGTAGTAGGATCACCTGACCCCTAGGAGGTCGATAAAAAAATTTTTTAACTTATTTATTTATTTTTTTTAACCTTTCAAACTTTCTTGTTAAAACCTAAGAAAAACACATTAGCCTAGTCCTACAAATGGTCAGGATTATCGATATCACTGTCTTCCATCTCCACATCTTGTGTCACTGGAAGATCTTTAAGGGCAGTACTACGCAGGGAATTATCTATCACAAAGCCTTCTTCTGGAACACCTCCTGGAGGACTGCCTATGACTGTTTTACAGTTAACTCTTTCTTTTTTGTTTTGAGATGCAGTCTTGGTCTGTCGCTCAGGCTGGAGTGCAGTGGCACTTTCTCGGCTCATCGCAATGTCCACCTCCTGAGTTCAAGCAATTCTCCTGTCTCAGCCTCCCAAGTGGCTGGGACTACAGGCGCCAGTTACCACAACCATATAATTTTTGTATTTTTAGTAAAAACAGGGTTTCACCATATTGGCCAGGCTGGTCTCGAACTCCTGACCTCAGGTGATCTGCCCACCTTAGCCTCCCAAAGTGTGGGATTACAGGCGTGAGCCACCACAGCTGGCCAACTTTTTTTTTTAATAAGTAGAAGGAGTACGTTCTAACAATGAAAAGTATGGTGTGGTAAATACATAAACCAGTAACACACTTGTTTATTAATAAATATTATATACTGTACCTATTTGTATGTGCCATATATATATATATATATATATAAATTTTTTTTTTTTTTGAGACAAAGCGAGACTTTGTCTCCCAGGCTGGAGTGCAGTGGCACAATCTCGGCTTACTGCAACCTCCGCCTCCTGGGTTCAAGCAATTTTCCTGCCTCAGCCTCCCGAGTAGCTGGGATTACAGGCACCCGCCATCATGCCTGGCTAACTTTTTTGTATTTTTATAGAGACAGGATTTCACCATGTTGGCCAGGCTGGTCTTGAACTCCTGACTCAGGTGATCGCTCCGCCTTGGCCTCCCAAAGTGCTGGAATTACAGGCATGAGCCACCGTGCCTGGCCTGTGCTATATTTTTATAGGACTGCAGCACAGAAGGTTTGATTACACCAGCATCACCAAAAACACAAAAGTAATGTGCTGTGCTGTCTGTTGTTGGCAGAAATGTCATTATGTACATGTGACTGTATTTGAATGCTTGTTCCCATCATTAGTGATTACTTGGTAAGATTTGCTACTGGTCAGCTGGTAATGACTAGACAAAGCTGGACTTGAACCTGATGTCTAACTCCAAAGGCTGTATTTTGCCTGAGGGCTTCCATGCTCTCCCTGGCCTGGGACATGGTTTTGTCCATATGATGGGCCCTCTGGGCAGCAGATTCACTCCAGGCAGAGTTGGTAACCTCTTCCTTCCCCAGCACCAAGGCCTCAGTTCCTCATACTTGCCTCCACTCATACTCATCCATCAAAACTTATCAGCCAGTGTGACTCCGAGGGCCCTCCTCCCTGCTAGGTGAGATGAGGGAATGTGACCAACTCCACCCAGCAACCGCAAATGTGCCAAGGCTCCACTCTAAGTGCCATTAAAAAAGTAAAAAGAAACAGGTAAAATTAATTACAATTATATACTTAACCCAATAGTAGGGTGACCCAATGTCCAGGTTTGCCCAGGACTAAGGTATTTCCTGGGATGCACCCCTATCAGCACTTAAACCAGGGAAGTTCCTAACAAACCAGAACAAGTTGATCGCCCTACCCAGAAGATCTAAAATGTTATAATTTCTTTCTTTTTTTTTTTTTTTGGGACAGAGTTTCGGTCTTGTTACCCAGGCTGGAGTGCAATGGCGCGATCTCGGCTCACCGCAACCTCCGCCTCCTGGGTTCAGGCAATTCTCCTGCCTTAGCCTCCTGAGTAGCTGGGACTACAGGCACGCGCCACCATGCCCAGCTAATTTTGTGTATTTTTAGTAGAGATGGGGTTTCACCGTGTTGACCAGGATGGTCTCGATCTCTTGACCTCGTGATCCACCCGCCTCGGCCTCCCAAAGTGCTGGGATTACAGGCTTGAGCCACCGCTCCTGGCCCTTTTTTCTTCTTTATAAAGACGGGGTTTCACCATGTTGGTCAGGCCGGTCTTTGAACTCCAGACTTCAGGTGATCCACCCACCTTGGCCACCAAAGTGCTTGGATTACAGGCATGAGCCACCACGCCCGGCCTCAACCTCCATTTCTATATGTGAAACCCACCCACACAATTCAGGATTCCCAGCTCTGTGAGAGGGGTCCCAAGTGAACCTTCATTCTGTGGTTTCTCAGTGTCCTGGGGTCCACTATTGTAGTCATTATATTCATGTCAGGATATTCGTAATAGTAAAAGTAGCAGTGCTCATAGTAATAGAAGCTTCTATCTCTGGAGTACTGACGTTCTCTCATTATCTTCACAAGAACCCTAGGAGGTGTTGTTTTTATTCCCACTTTACAGGTAAGGCAACTGAGGCTGAAAGGAGTAGTCATATGCCTGAGGTCACAGAGTGGCAGAGCCTGGATACCACAAAAGGCCCCCGGCAACAATCATGACTAACTGCAGGGACCTGGAGCTGCCCAGAGTTTGTTTCCTTACATGTGAACGACATTGTTAAAGTGTTTTCCAGGAGTTTCTGATAAATGAGAAACTGTGTGCATAGCATTTGCAAATAAGTATCTACTGAGGGAGCCGATACTGCAATTATCATGATCATCATTGCACCTTTATGACTGAACATCCAAAGAATGCAGGCTGAGGGTTTCAGATTTAGAAGCCCACTTTCCAAAGGGAATGGAAATGGAGAACCAGGACTTGCAAAATGAATTCGTGTCCTCCCCAGGGTGGGGCCTCAAGAGTCCTCACCCCAGGGCGGGGTCCTTCTCAGTTGTAATTTTACACCAACATCCACACCCTGCCGGCAAGAAAGAGAAGCAAAATATAAAGAAGCACATTTCCTCTGCTTCCTCCCTGAGAGGAAGGAGGAGCTGGTTTCTCAGCAGCTCCCTAGAGAAGTGGGTGGGCTTACCCTCCAGCCCCAGTCTGGCTGTGAAGGTCCTGAGACCATCTGGGTAGGGTGCTGGTGGGAGGAAGAGGAGGAGCGCTGGGAGAGCAGGTCTTCCCCCATGGGGTGGCAAAAGACAATGGCATTTTGCAGTTCCAAATTCAAAATGGCACCACCAGCCAACCTTGTCCTAAGATAAGGCAGGGGCTGCTGGCAGGCAGGTTGCTTGAAGAAGGCACAGGAGGCCGGGCCCGGTGGCTCACACCTGTAATCCCAGCACTTCGGGAGGCTAAGGCAGGCAGATCATGAGGTCAGGAGTTCAAGACCAGCCTAGCCAACACGGTGAAACCCCTGTCTCTACTTAAAAAAAAAAATTAGCTGGGCATGGTGGCACACACCAGTAATCCCAGCTACTCGGGAGGCAGGAGAAGAGCTTGAATCCAGGAGGTGGAGGTTGCAGTGAATGGAGATCGTGCCATTGCACTCCAGCCTGGCAACAGAGCGAGACTCCGTCTCAAAAAAAAAAAAAAAAAGGCACATGAGTCAGGTCAGGGGCTCATGCCTGCAATCCCAGCAATTCGGGAGGCTGAGGTGGAAGGATTTCTCGAGCCCAGGAGTTGGAGACCAGCCTGGGCAACATAGTGAGACTGTGACTCAAAAAATAAAAAAGGCAGCACAGGCCTTCACCCCAACCCTCCCACTCTTAAACCATGGCCAAGGTGGGGTTCAGAAGGGGCAGAGCAATGTTCATGGGAGCCATTCTCTACTGCTGGTTTATTCACACAGTGGGCGAGGCCATTGTATCTGTAGTCTCTCCTTTGATCCTCACAGCTGTAATAAACGCCACAGTAAGCATCTTAACATGGGTTATAATTTTTCTTTTCTTTCTTTCTTCTTCTTTTTTTTTTTTTNATTTTTCTTTTCTTTCTTTCTTCTTCTTTTTTTTTTTTTTAGACAGGGTTCTCAGTCTGTCACCAAGACGGATTGCAATGGTGTAATCACAGCTCACTGCAGCCTCGACCTCCCAGGCTTAAGCGATCCTCCTGCTTCAACCTCGTGAGTAGCTGGGACCACAGGTGCACACCACCACCACGCCTGAATTTTTGAATTTTTTGTAGAGATAGGAGTCTTGCCATGTTACTCAGGCTGGTCCCAAACTCCTGGACTCAAGTGATCTGCCTGCCTCTGCCCACCAATGTGTTGGGATTACAGACGTGAGTCATCACACCCTTTTTTAAATATTAAGAATACTATGAGCGTGATAAAGTAATCCTGCCTTATCTGTGACTCACATGTTCTAAGACCTCCAGTGAATGCATGAGGCTACCCATAGTGCTGAATCCTGTATCTCCCAAGCTTTTAATATCTGATAACTGAGGCTGGGCACGGTGGGTCACACCTGTAATCCCAGCATTTTGGGAGGCTGAGGTGGGCAGATCATCTGAGGTCGGGAGTTTGAGACCAGCCTGACCAACATGGAGAAACCCCATTTCTACCACACACACACAAATAAAATCTGATAACTGAGAGGACTATGAGCAGGTGGTGTAGACAGCATGTGTACACATTGGACAAAGGGATGATTCAGATCCTAGGCAGGACAGGGTGGGACAGGGTGAGATTTTATCATGCTACTCAGAATGGTGTGCAATCTAAAACATTAATTCTTTCTGGAATTTTCCATGTGTTTTAATATTGTAGTTAGCTGTAGCAAACTGAAACCTGGATGGAGAAACTTTGGGTAAAGAACCACTGTACAAGGGCCAGGTACGGTGGCTCAAGCCTGTAATCCCAGCACTTTGGGAGGCCGAGGCGGGTGGATCACGAGGTCAAGAGATCGAGACCATCCTGGTCGACACGGTGAAACCCCGTCTCTACTAAAAATACACAAAATTAGCTGGGCATGGTGGCACGTGCCTGTAATCCCAGCTACTCAGGAGGCTGAGGCAGGAGAATTGCCTGAACCCAGGAGGCGGAGGTTGCAGTGAGCCGAGATCGCGCCATTGCACTCCAGCCTGGGTAACAAGAGCGAAACTCCGTCTCAAAAAAAAAAAATTAAAAAATAAAAAATAAAAAGAACCACTGTACTAACATTATCTTTCCCATATCACAAGTAGGGAAATTGGGGCTCAAAGAGAAAGTGACCTATGCAAGCTCCTGTAGGTATTGTGTAAGGATCTGAATTTGAACCCTAGTCTAACCAACTCCAGGAGCCAGCTCTGGGTTTTAGAGATCTCTTCAATTCCTCAGAACCCACAGCCCCAAACGCCCAAAGCGCAGCTTACCTTGCTATGGTAAAAGAATGTAGGCAGCGGTCACCCTTCACTCCACATCTGCGTGTTGTTTGTCAGCAGAGGTGGGGAGACAGGGCCTGCTAAGGGCTTCGACTTCCTCCCACTGGCCCTTTCCAGCCCAAGGTGGAACCCCGGCCAGAGCATGCCTCACACCCCACCCCAGTCTCGCTAGAATCACACACATGCAATTTCCAAATGACTGGGCTCTCTCCCTCCACCCAGTCTGGCTTTCACTTCTTTAGAAGATTTATGTGTGAATCTGTTTTACTTTGTTTTAACTGCAGATAAATGCCACAGGGCACTTCCCACTAAAGAAAACTGTCTAGCCACTGCTCACCTAGGAAAGCCTGTCTGCCTTCTAGCTAGAAGGCATCTAGCCAATGACTTTATGCTGACAAAGCCCTTTTTCCATCCTTATCTCATCTACTCCTCTGCCAGCCAAGCTTAGCAGTATTGTTCTCAGAGCGCTCAAGGACAGAGTGTTTATCCTCATCCCTATTATCTGAAAGAGTGGAGGCGTTTGTGGCCACTCACTGAATTGCTATGCAGTGAGGACTCACACAGGCAGCTCAGAAAGGTGAGGTGACTTGCTCAAGATTAGACAGTGTCAGCATCAGAGCTCAACCCTTTTGCTTTCTTTCTTTCTTTTTTTGGGGTAGAGGGACAGGGTCTCTCTGTTGCCCAGGCTGGAGTGCAGTAATGCAATCTTGGCTTACTGCAACCTCCACCTTGCGAGTTCAAGCAATTCTCCTGCCTCAGCCTCCCAAGTAGCTGGGATTACAGGCACCCACCACAACACCAGGCTAATTTTTGTATTTTTGGTAAAGACAGGGTTTCATCATGTTGGCCAGGATGGTCTGGAACTCCTGGCCTCAAGTGATCTGCCTGCCTCGGCCTCTTCAAGTGCTGGGATTACAGGTGTGAGCCACCATGGCCAGCCACTCTTGCTTCTGACTCCAAAACCTATTCTCTAGTGCTCCAAAATGTGTCTTCAAGGAAGTTTATTGCAGCACTGTTTACAGCAAGCTAAATGTCCCTCACTAGTGGGTTGATAACATGCACTATAGCTTTGCTTCTCAAAATGTAGTCCCACTAGCAGCCTGGACATCACCTGGGAGTGTGCAGAATCTCAGGTGCCACCCAGACCCACTGAATCAGGAGCTGCAGTTTAACAAGACCCGTAAGGTGATTCGTGTGCGCATTCACGTTTGAGAGGAGCTGCATTACAGTACATCCATCAGATGGACTACTTGGGCACTTTTAAATAATTTTTTTTTTTTTTTTTTTTTTTGTAGAGATGGAGTCTTGTTATGTCACCCAGGCTGGTCTCCACCTCCTGGGTTCAAGTGATCCTCCCACCTTGGCCTCCCAAAGTGCCAAAGTGCCGAGATTACAGGATGAATCCCTGCACTCAGCTGTACTTCTTAAAAGAGTGCGATAGATCTATATAGGCTTATCTGAACATTTACTGTAAAGTGGGAGGAGAGGGGAAGCAAGTTACAGCCTAGCATGAATTTGTATGATCAAATTTGTGTGCATATGTTAGAAACAAAAATAGCAGTTGGGCGCAGTGGCTCACACCTGTAATCCCAACACTTGGGGAGGCCGAGGTGGGCAGATTGTTTGAGCTCAGTTTGAGGCCAGCCTGAACAACAGAGCAAAATCTCATCTCTACAAAAAGTACAAAAATTAGCTGGGCATGGCAGCACGCACCTGTAGTCCCAGGTACTCGGGAGGCCAAGGTGGGAGGATGGCTTGAGCATGGGACATGGAAGTTGCAGTAAGCTGAGATGCCACCACTGCATTCTAGACTGGATGACAGAGCCAGACCCTGTCTCAGAAAAATTAAAAGTAACGTTAAAACAATTTAAAAAGCACCAACAGCCAAGTGTGGTGGCTCACACTTACAATCCAGCACTTTGGGAGGCTGAGGCAGGAGGATTGTTTAAGCCCAGGAGTTTGAGACCAGCCTGGGCAATACAGCAAGACCCCCATCTCTACAACTACTTGGGAAGCTGAGAGGCTGAGGTAGGAGGATCGCTGGAGCCCAGGAGTTTAAGACTAACGGGCAACATCGTGAGACTCTGCCTGTAAATAAATAAAAAAAAAAAAAGCGGCCAGGCGTGGTGTCTCACGCCTGTAATCCTAGCACTTTGGGAGGCCGGGATGGGTGGATCACCTGAGGTCAGGAGCTCAAGACCAGCCTGGCCATCAGGATGAAACCCCATCTTTTTTATGCCAGGTGAAACCCCATCTTTAAAGAAAAAAAAGCACTAGTATATGTTAATGGATGGATTAATGTATGTTAACGTACATATGGATTAAGTTGCTCATCAGCTGGGCAGCCTCCCAGCCAGTCCGGGAGGGGAGCCAAAACAGCACCGAAAGAAATGAAAACACTGCCAGGTAACTCAGGTTTCCACATGAAATAGACCTGTAACCCCCGGTGACCAGAGGTATGTAGCACCCCCTGGGGGAAACGAACACACCACCTTCCCAGCACTAGAGTCCAGCTACAGAGCCTCTCAGGACCCTGGTCATGTCAGCTTATAGTCCTTGGTCTGGGCTGCATGCCGTGCCCAAGACCTAGTGATCTGTTAGAGCAGCTCCTGATCTGATGCCCTTTCAGACAGCTCTGAGGAGCTGACCGGCTTGGACAACACCACCTCCAAGACAATTCCAAACAAGCCAAAAGGCCAGCTTACATTCTGTGCCTGTAATAAACCCATGTTATTTTTTATTAACAGAAAATTGGTTTCCCCACATTCCGCCTAAATACACTTTGAAAGCCTATCTTACAAATATCAGGTTGAGGGGGTGCCAACTTCTTAGCCTGCCCAGGGCACCTGTATATGTCTCAGTCCAGTTCTGTACATGGATAAGAAAAAAACCCTGGAGAGATTTATAGCAGTGGGCCAAGGCAATCATGATGAGGTAAAATAACTTTTACTTTTTTTTTTTTTTTTTT
>NW_016107363.1:6950893-6951984 GCF_001604975.1 Cebus imitator
GCTCGATACAACCTCCACCTCACGGGTTCCAGCAATTCTCCTACCTCAGCCTCCTGAGTAGCTGGGATTATAGGTATGAGCCACCTGACCTGTCCCAGTTTTCTTGTTTTTGTTTTTTGAGATGGAGTTTCACTCTTGTCACCCAGGGTGAAGGGCAGTGGCGTGATGTCAGCTCACTGCAACTGTCACCTCCCAGGTTCAAGTGATTCTGCTGTATCAGCCTCCCAAGTAGTGGGAATTACAGGCACTCGCCATCATGATTGGCTAATTTTTGTATTTTTAGTAGAGACAGGGTTTTACCATGTTGGCCAGGCTGGTCTGGAACTCCTGACCTCAGGTGATCCACCTGCCTTGGCCTCCCAAAGTGCTGAGATCACAGGCATTAGCCACTGTGCCCAGCCTAATTTTTTTCTTACTGATAGAGATGGGGTCTTGCTATGTTGCCTAGGCTAGTCTCTAACTCCTGGACTCAAGCAATCCTCCCACCTTGACCTCCCAAAGTGCTGTGATTACAGGCGTGAACCTCCCCGCCTGGCCAGGAAAACAGTTTATTAAAAAGTTCAACATTTGGCCTGGCGCGGTGGCTCATGCCTGTAATCCCAGCACTTTGGGAGGCCAAGATGAGCCGATCATGAGGTCAGGATTTTGAGACCTGGCCGACATGGCGAGACCCTGTCTCTACTGAAAATACAAAAATTAGCTGGGTGGGGTGGTGCATGCCTGTAATCCCAGCTACTCGGGAGGCTGAGGCAGGAGAATTGCTTGAACGTGGGAGGTGGAGGTGCGCACCACCATGCCTGGCTAATTTTTTATGTTTTTAGTAGGGATGAGGTCTCATTATGTTGGCCAGAATGGTCTTAATCTCCTGACCTCATGATTTGCCGGCCTCAGCCTCCCAAAGCGCTGGGATTACAGGGGTGAGCCACTGCACCCGACCTACTATCCTTTATTTTTATTATTTATTTATTTTTTTTTTTATAAAGACGGGGTTTCACCATGTTGGTCAGGCTGGTCTTGAACTCCCAACCTCAGGTGATCCGCCCGCCTTGGCCTCTAAAGTGCTTGGATTACAGGCGTGAGCCACTGTGCCC
>NW_016107363.1:6952994-6956602 GCF_001604975.1 Cebus imitator
GATTACAGGCTTGAGCCACCGCGCCCGGCCAACATGTTTGTCTTCTAAATCTCCTTGTCTCCCCCTCATCATTGCAGAGGATAAGTGCACCAAGGTGCTCTTCTGTTCAACTTATTTAAGATGATCTGTTCCTTTCTCCCCCCCATGTCTTCCCTAAAGAGTATATGAAGTGGAATCCCGCTGGAATGGAGTGAGATAAGGTTTCTGCACCTCCCTTGCTCCATCATGGCCCCAGCTTCTCCCTGCGGAGGTTACAGAGGAATGTGATGATATGTTTACTTTGGAGCAGACCTTGGCCAGTAAATACACTCCTAGCTCAGACCAGAATCAGTGCCCGATAGGAGATGGGTCCTTCCAAAATAACTGAAGGTCAGTCCTTCCTCCAAATGCTGGTCTGGTCTTTAATAGTGAGGGGAGGGGAGGGTGAGAGTCAGCACAGTACATTTCTCCTGGGTTTCCCTAGATCCTAAACTAGAAGAACTGTTGGTGCAGAAGCTCCTTGATGAATATCAAGACAACAATTACAGCACGGCTGGCCAAGATTAATGAAGAATTGGCAGGTCCCCCTACACTTTTAGAATGATGGGTTCACCATTTTTATTGTAGTACCTTTGTTGGCTTGGATGGCTGACTAGTCATAGGGTCCCAAGTTGGTTAGAACTAGAGGGAATCTACTGGAGAAGTCCAGAATGCAAGACTTCTCTAGTAATTACAATAATAATAATAACAACAACTAGCCTGTCTACTGAGCAAGCAACTACCCCATGTACTTTATATCTGTTGCCACATTTAATCTTTACATAACCCCATGAGGTAGGAACTGAGGCCCAGTGACATTAAGCAAGCAGTTAATAGGTCTGACTCCAAAGGCCAAGCTCAGAACCACAGCACCATACTACCTCCCAGGAAACCATGGGAAGTCCAGGCATGATGAGGTACTGGGCTCAGATTCAAGTTCAAATCCTTATTCTGCATTGATGAGTTGTGTGGGAATAATAGTAATATCTAGATCACATGGCTGCGCTGAGGTGCTCATGCAGTAATGTCGGTAATGTGTTCTGGGCACACAGCAGGTGACCAAGAAGTGGTAGCTGTCACCATCATCATCATTATTAAGAAAGATCTTCAGCTGGGCACAGTGGCTCACACCTGTAATCCCAGCACTTTAGGAAGCTGAGGCAGGTGGATCACCTGAGGTCAGGAGTTCAAGACCAGCCTGACCAACATGGCGAAACCCCGTCTTTTTATAGAGAAAAAAAAAATTATAAATATATATATAATAAATAGGCCGGGCATAGTGGCTCACAGCTGTAATCCAAGCACTTTGGAGGCCAAGGTGGGTGGATCACCTGAGGCTGGGGGTTCAAAACCAGGCTGACCAACATGGTGAAACCCCATCTTTAAAAATAAATAAATAAATAAATAAAAATGAAATAAATAAATAAATAAATATTTTTAAAAAAAGAAAGATCTTCAGCTGGGCGCAGTGGCTCACACCTGTAATTCCAGCACTTTGGCAGGCTGAGGCAGGTGGATCACCTGTGGTCAGGAGTTTGAGACCAGCCTGGCCAATGTGGTAAAAGAAACCCCGTCTGTACTAAAAATACAAAATTTAGCTGGGCGTGGTGGTACACACCTGTAATCCCAGCTATTCGGGAGGCTGAGGCAGGAGAATCACTTGAACCAGGGAAGTGGAGGTTGCAGTGAGCTAAGATCACACCACTGGACTCCAGCCTGGGCAACAGAGCAAAGCAAGACTTAAAAAAAAAAAGTCCTGTTCTTTGTGAGGCATACACCGGCCATCCCATATACATTTAAACTCTCTTGTTCCTCCCTTAGCAAGGCCCTATCCTCCTTCTCTGCCTTATTTTTCTCCCTGGTACATATCATTTTCTGGTGTGTAGTCTATCACCTATATACACTACATACTTTATTTATCTTGTTTATATTCTGCCTTCCCAAGTAGCTGATGAAGATACCACTGCCTACAACACCCCTGGCATTCGGCAGGTGCTCAGGAAATATTGATGTTGAACGAATGAACTCTTGCTCGAAGTTTTAGATTGGAGGTCAGGGTCTACTTCTCTTTCGTCCTGTGAAATGAATCAAGTTATTCAACCTCAGGGAACCTCATTTCCCTCAGTGGCTAAAAAAGAGCAATAATATTTGTGTTTCTCATGTCCCTGTTAGAGCCTAAGGAAAGGCAAGGCCATGCATGGGAAAGAGTTGCCTCCAAATACTCCAGAGACAGTGACTGGATGTCTGCTCCATGCCAGGCAGGATGCCAGGCCCTGGAGGGTGCAGCCCGCAGAAAGCCCCTGCCCTCCAGGAATCTGCAATCCACTGCGAGAGACAGACATGTCAACAAATACAACCTAAATGGGTCACAATTCTTTTTTTTTTTTGAGATGGAGTCTCGCTCTGCTGTCCAGATGGGAATGCAGTGGTGAGATCTTGGCTCACTGCAACCTCCGCCTCCCCAGTTCAAAAGATTCTCCTGCCTCAGCCTCCTGAGTAGCTGAGATTATAGGCATGCGCCACCACACCTGATTAACTGTGTATTTTTAGTACAGACAGGGTTTCTCCATGTTAGTTAGGCTGGTCTCGAACTCCCAACCTCAGGTGATCCACTCGCCTCAGCCTCCCAAAGTGCTGAGATTATAGGTGTGAGCCACCACGCCCAGTTTGAGTCACAATTTCGATTTACAGCAACCGTTTAACAAGCTAAGCACTTTGCATTGCCTCATGTGACCCTATAAATTAGGTACCACCACCAGCTCTATTTTACAGACAAAGAAACTGCAGCAAGACCTTAAGAGACAAAGATTTGAGGTGCAGTTGCTCATGCCTGTAATCCCAGTACTTTGGGAGGCTGAGGCAGGTGGATCACAAGGTCAGGAGTTCGAGACCAGCCTGACCAACATGGAGACACCCCGTCTCTACTAAAAATACAAAAATTAGCCAGGTGTGGTGGTGCATGCCTATAATCCCAGCTACTCGGGAGACTGAGGCAGGAGAATCACTTGAACCCAGGAGGCGGAGGTTGCAGTGAGCTGAGATGGTGCCATTACACTTCAGCCTGGGCAACAGAGGTGGAGGTTGGAGTTAGCTAGGATCACACCATTGTACTCCAGCCTGGGTGACAGAGTGAGACTCCATCTCAAAAAAAAAAGAAAAGAAATGAACAAAGACTTACTCCACACCCAGGTTTATACCCAAGAAATGAAAACATATGTGCACACAGAAACTTGTACATGAATGTTTATAGCAACATTATTCATACTAGCCAAAACATAGAAACCACCCAAATGTCAATGGATGGATAAACAAAACCTGCGATAGCTCTACAATGAAATATTAATCAGCCACAAAAAAGAATGAAATACTTGCCAGGCGCGGTGGCTCAAGCCTGTAATCCCAGCACTGTGGGAGGCCGAGGTGGGTGGATCACGAGGTCAAGAGATCGAGACCATCCTGGTCAACATGGTGAAACCCCGTCTCTACCAAAAGTACAAAAAATTAGCTGGGCATGGTGGCACGTGCCTATAATCCCAGCTACTCAGGAGGCTGAGGCAGGAGAATTGCCTGAACCCAGGAGGCGGAGGTTG
>NW_016107363.1:6958976-6967885 GCF_001604975.1 Cebus imitator
CCGTCTCAAAAAAAAAAAAGAAATTAAATTTTCAGATAATAATAAAAGCTGCCATTTACTGAGTGCTTCGAAAGGGCCTATTTGGGAGGCTAAGGCAGGAGAATCGCTTGAACCCGGGAGGTGGAGGTTACAGTGAGCTGAGTTTGCACCACTGCCCTTCAGCTTGGGCGACAGAGTGAGACTTCATCTCAAGAAACAACAACATAAATATTTTACATGTATTAACTCCCTTAGTCCTCAAAAAATGCTAAGATCAGGTTTTGCCATCCCCACGACCGTGGTTGAAAGAACCGAGGCCCAGAGAGACGGCGTTAGCCCAAGGACATTCAGCTTGACAGTGTAAAGCAGAGACACGAACCCCGGTCCGGCCAACTCCCAGGTATTCTTCTCGGACTTAAGAACAAGTTGTGAGTAATTAGAAGAAATGAGAGTATCCGAATATGACAGGGCAAGAAAGCCGGGAAAACAAGTGCCAACACCAGATGGAAAAAGGCTGAGGAGGAGGGAGCAAGGCTAGAGCTTTGAGCTCTGTATGGTGGGCCCTGGCTTTGAAGACAGGTCAATTCAGCTCTCTGGCTTCAGTGTCTTCATCTGGAAAACAGGACTAATAAGGGCCCATATTTCCCTGGGCTGTTGCTTTGGACTGCAGCAGTCAGCCCCTTTTCCATCCCTTCTTTCCAAGTGGAGCTGAGACCTCGTTGTTGGGGGAAGTTTGGGTCAGGGAGAAGAAAACAGGGATTCGGCCTCCTGGGCCGGGTGCACAGAACCTCCGCCTTCTCTCGAAGGAACCTAGACTTCGATGCCAAGCCCTGCAAGTGGATAGGATGAAGAGGGCACCTTCCCAAACCAAATGAGGAATCCCCAGCAAGTCCCTATGTTCCCACAGGAAGGCGGGGCACTTACCACGCAATCATCCCAGAACTTACCAGGCTCAGGACGGTGCCAGAGCGCTGAATGCTCACTCAGTCACTCCATCAATGCACGTTCATTGCGACCCCATCTATCAGTCAGGAGTCTCCTGGTTTCAAGTGGCAGGAATCCCAATAAAACTCCTAAAGCAAAAAGGGGTAGTGATTGGTTCCTGGAACCAGACAGTCCAAGGGGTGGTTCAGGCATGTCTGGATCTAGGGCCTTGGTGATATCATCAACAGCTGCCCTGCTCCATCCTGGTCTCCGCCTTCCCTCCTGTTGGCTTCCTTCTCAGGCAGGCTGTCCCCATGTGGTGACAAAAATGCCTGCCGTCTTCTCCAGGCCGAGGTCCTCAAGAAGCCCCACAAGATCCCAACAGGGAGAGAGCACCTCTTTCCCAGAACTTCCAGCTAGAGTCCCAGCTGATATGAGTTGGTTCTGGTGACCATGGCTGATCCCCCAGTCCAGGAGACTTGGGCCTCTCATTGGCGGGCCCTGGATCCCAGGCTCACTCTACCACAGGAGGTGTGGCCAGCCACTAGCCGCTAACACGGGGAGGCATAAATGACAGATTTACTGAGCCCCTGTAAATTACTCTGTGCCAGACACTGTTCCAAGAGCCATAGATACATATAAACCTCACAAAATCCTGTTATCTCATCAGGCAGGTGAGGTGAGATCGAGTTACTTGGCCCAAATCACACAGCTGGGAGATAGCCAGGTGAGGCCTCAAGTCCAAGCACTCAGGACACCTGTTGCTCAGTGATGCTGCCTGCCAGGCGTCAGCTCCACGAGGCCGGCCTCCTCATTGCTGTTGTCTGGCATCGAGCTGCACCTGACCAGGTTGTGGGGGGTTGGCTCTGTGGTTGTGTTACTTTACTGTGGCTGCTTTCATAAATTACCGCAAATTTCATGACATAAAAGAACACAACTAGGCCAGCTGTGGTGGCTCACACGTGTAATCCCAGCACTTTGGGAGGCCAAGGTGGGTGGATCACTCGAGGTCAGGAGTTTGAGACCAGCCTGGCCAACATGGTGAAACCCTGTCTCTACTAAAAAATAGAAAATTTTCCATCCTGGCTAACATGATAAAACCCTGTCTCTATAAAAAAAAAAAAATACAAAAAAAAAAAAAATTGCCGGGCGCGGTGGCTCAAGCCTGTAATCCCAGCACTTTGGGAGGCTGAGGCGGATGGATCACAAGGTCAAGAGATCGAGACCATCCTGGTCAACATGGTGAAACCCTGTCTCTACTAATAATACAAAAAATTAGCTGGGCATGGTGGTGCGTGCCTGTAATCCCAGCTACTCAGGAGGCTGAGGCAGGAGAATCGCTTGAACCCAGGAGGCGGAGGTTGCGGTGAGCCGAGATCGCGCCATTGCACTCCAGCCTGGGCAACAGAGGTGAAACTCTGTCTAAAAAAAAAAAAAAAAATTAGCCAGGCATGGTGGCGTGCACCTGTAGTCCCTGCTACTTGGGAGGCTGAGGCAGGAGAATCACTTGAACCCAGGAGGTGGAGGTTGCAGTGAGCTGAGATAGCACCATTGCACTCCAGCCTAGGTGACAGAACGAGACTCTGTCTCAAAAACAAAGAGAAAAAAGAAAAATTAGCCGGCATGGCAGAGCACACCTGTAGTCCCAGCTACTCAGGAGGTTGAGGCACAAGAATCACTTGAACCGGGGAGGCGGAGGTTGAAGTGAGCTGAGATTGCGCCATTGCACTTCAGCCTGGGTGACAGAGCAAGACTCCGTCTCAACAACAACAACAAAAAACAAAACAAAACAAAAAAGAAAGAACACAAATGGGTCGGGTATGGGGGTGATTTTATTCCTGAATTCCCAGCACTTTGGGAGGTGAGGCAGAAGGACTCTTTGAGCTCAGAAGTTTGAGACCAACCCTGGCAACATAGTGAGACCCCATCTATTCAAAAGAAATTAGCTGGGCGTGGTGGTGCGCACCAGTGATCCCAGCTATTGGAAAGGGTAAGGTGGGAGATCACTTGAGCCTGGGAGGTGGAGGCTTCAGGGAGCTGAGATCGCCCCATTGCACACCAGCTTGGGTGACAGAGCAGGACTCTGTCTCCAAACAAACAAACAAAAAATCACAACTGTATTCTCTCTCTCTTTTTTTTTTTTTTTTTTTAGAAACGGGGTTTCACCATATTGGTCAGGCTGGTCTCGAACTCCTGACCTCAGGTGATCCACCCGCTTCAGCCTCCCAAAGTGCTGGGCTTACAGGCGTGAGCCACCACGCCCAGCCTAACAACTGTATTCTCTTACTATTCTGGACATCAGCAGTCAGAAATCAGTTTCACTAGGCTAAAGTCAAGGCGTCAGCAAGGCTGGCTCCTTCTGGAGGCCCCGAGGGCTATCTTCGCCTTACATGCTTCCAAAACCACATACATCTCTTGGCTCATGGCCCTTTCTTCCATCTCCAAACCCAGCAGTGCAGCAGCTTCAAACCTCTTTCTCTCTGTTCTCTGCTTTGTTGTCCTGTCTTCTTCTGTCTGAATGACAGACGGGAGGAGGAATTCCTTTTACAGGGCCTGCTGTGATTGCATGGGGCCCATCTGGATAATCCAGGATACTGTCCCCATTTCAAGGGCCCTAACTGAATCACATCTGTGAAGTGTCTTTTGCCATGTAAGGTCACATGTTTACAGATTACAGGGATTAGGACTTGGACACCTTGAGAGGCCAATATTTTGCTTATCACAGTGGCAAAGTATGTGGGCTCTGAGTCTGGATATGGGGCCTTGAATCTGGGTAGCTCAACCTCTAAATTGCTGTGTCACCAAGTGATTTAACCTCCCTGTACCCCAGAGTGCAGAGATCAGGAGGTGAGGAAGCCCCACATTTTGAGGAAGTGAAAGCAATTCAGGCTGATGGAGGACGGGAGGAGTGGAAGAGGCCCTTGGCCTCAAGCCCATGCTCTGAGTCAGTTTCTGCGTCTGCAAAATGGAAATGAAAACGGTGTCTACGTCGTAGTGCTGGCTGTCATTGGATTAAATGAGTTAAGGCTTGTGAAGTGCTGAGCACGGTGCTTAGCACAGAGACGGTACTCAATAAATGTTGGCAATTTGATATGGTCTTAGTTTGGGTTTCCTCAAAAGCAGACTCAAGTCCAGGATTCAAATGGAAGTCATTTATTTGGGAAGTGATTCCAAGCAGTGCTGGCAAGGGAGGTGGGAGGTGAGGCTGGAAGGAGAGGAAACCCACAAAAGGTGTATTCATGAGTAGGCTGCTCCTGCGGGCAGCTGGAGCTCCACCCTGCAGGGGAACCGTGAGGCCCAGGTAGAGTGTACCTTCCAAGGCACCTGAAGGGCTGGGCCCGCACCTACCATTACTCATTGGTTGAGGGCTATAGAGGAGGGGCTGTTTACTCACCACCCTCTGGCAATCAGAGAAAGTCACAGTGGATGGTCGGATATACCTGTAATCTCAGCATTTTGGGAGACTAAGGTGGGCAGACCTCATGAGGCCAGGAGTTCAAGACCAGCCTGGGCAACATGGCGAAACCCCCCTCTACAAAAAACACAAAAATGAGCTGGGTGTGGTGGTATGCTCCCATAGTCCCAGCTACTTGGGGGCTGAGGCAAGAGGATCACTTGAACCTGGGAAGTCAAGGGTACAGTGAATCATGTTCCTGCCACTGCACTCCAGCCTGGGTGACAAAGTGAGACCTTGTTAGAAAAGGAAGGAAGGAAGGAAGGAAGAAAGGAAGGAAGGAAGGAAGGAGGGAAGGAAGAAGAGACAGGAGAGGAGAGAAGGGGAAGGGGGAGGGGAAGGGGGAGGGGGAGGGGAAGAGGGAGGGGAAAGGAAGGGAAGGAAAGTCATGGCTGCTGGCAGTTAAAGTGAGTGGTGCAGGCTGAAGGGGCCTGGGTGGGCATCAAGTGTGCTGCAGACATCACACAAGGCCACCCCTGCCTGGGAGCCTTGATCACTGGGACCAGCATCTCATGTGACTATACACAGAGGGACATCCGAAGAGCAGTCTGGCTCCTTCTGTCCTGGAAATGGGGCCTGAGCCATCTGGGCCTCTTGGAACAGTTGGAAGAGGTTTTAAATCAGTTTCATGTCCTTTCTCCCAGATACAGGTGTTGTCTAGGGCAGGCTGAGGTGGAGGGATTAACAGAGTCCCACCGGTCCAGGTGAGGTTTTCATGAAAGGTGCCTCTGGAGTCCAGCACCTCAGGGCCTGAGAGGAAAATGGTGTCTGTGGACAAGTGCTTGGGTGGGGCTAAGCAGCTGGGAACACCAGTCACATCTCTGCTTTGTCCAGGGAAGCAGAAGGGCCATCAAGAGCCATGGAGGGCAAGTGGTGCAGGGCAGGAAGGAAATGACCTTTCAAAAGGACACAGGCTGGCCAGGCATGGTGGCTCATGCCTGTAATCCCAGCACTTTGGGAGGCCAAGGTGGGCAGATCACCTGAGGTCAGGAGTTCAAGATCAGCCTGACCAACATGGAGAAACCCTGTCTCTACTAAAGATACAAAATTAGCCAGGCGTGGTGGTGCATGCCTGTAATCCCAGCTACTCAGGAGGCTGAGGCAAGAGAATTGCTTGAACCCGGGAGAGAGGTTGCAGTGAGCTGAGATCACACAACTGCACTCCAGTCTGGGCAACGAGAGCGAAACTCCGTCTCAGAAAAATATTAATAAATAAATAAAAGAACACAGGCCAGGAGACGTAGTCCTGGGTGGAGGGCAGGGCTGTTGTGGTTTTCTCAGATATTTTGGGCATGAATAATGCTCAGACTGTAGGGTGGACACAAAAAGGGAAGTGGAGAGAGATCCCCAGAGACAGGGAAAGGTCAGCTGCCCTGCACGGCCAGAACCTCAAGAGGCCTTACCTGCATCTTCCCGAGGCGGTAAGAGGCAAAGGTCGCTTCTGGTTTAGGAAACTTTCAGAAAACTCACGGTAACAGGGTTGGTTTGGACATGAGGATGGAACTCTGGAGTAGTGCTCCCCCAGCCACCCTGCACCCCAGCACTTCCTCACTCTGCTCTACACCCGGGGGGAACCCTGCTGACAGAATGTGGCCAGCTGCTGAGAGCCTGAGATTTGGGACAGACCTTGACTTCATTTGAAGTTCCAAAAACAGGCCTTCCTTCCTTAAGGGGATCTTTCAACACTTCGACCTCCCTGCCCCCATGATAGGTACACATGACCGCATTTGTCCTCTGTGTGTGGGCGACGGGGAGCCTGCCGGGCAGTCTCGGCCAGCGAGAGGGTCCCAGCCTGGAAGAGGGGGTGCGCAGAAAATAAGAGAGACAGAAAGCTGGGGTCTGGAGGACTGAATAGGCAATGCCTATGCAGCAAGTTTATTTGTGTCCAGAGTTCCAATATATACCTTTAGATTATAAGGATTGACGTCAGTGCACATTATGTAAGCTATACAATAAGGGGAACAGAAAGTTGCAAAAAGCACAGAAAGTTGCAAAAAGCGCCAGGCGCGGTGGCTCACGCTTGTAATCCCAGCACTTTGGGAGGCCGAGGCGGGTGGATCACAAGGTCAAGAGATCGAGACCATCCTGGTTAACATGGTGAAACCCCGTCTCTACTAAAACTACAAAACATTAGCTGGGCATGGTGGTACGTGCCTGTAATCCCAGCTACTCAGGAGGCTGAGGCAGGAGAATTGCTTGAACCCAGGAAGCAGAGGTTGCGGTGAGCCAAGATCGCGCCATTGCACTCCAGCCTGGGTAACAAGAGCAAAACTCCGTCTCCAAAAAAAAAAAGAAAGAAAGTTGCAAAAAGCAAATGTCAGCAGAGGGGGTACAGAATCACAGGTCTAAAAGGTAAGCAGGTGATGTACTTTATCATTGTTAATAGAACATGTGGTCACAAGGATAACAATCTAGAAATGTCACAGGCTAAGCCATAAATCTTTATCTGAGTATAGGAATATCATCTGGTCCTCAAAAGGCTATACTTAACTTGGTAAACAGAGTCATAAAACCCACTCCTCAGCAGGAACCGAAAGAGTACACACATCCATTACCCAGGGTCACTGTAGTCAGAAATAGAAATAGAGGCTGACATTATTCTTATTCTTTCCGTTCCTGCTTCCCCATAGCTCGACTGCCTCCAGCAGGAAACTGTGTCCGGGATCAAGCTCACGCACAGTGAGGCCCAACACTGGGGGGGCTTCACACGGGAGCGTTCCCCACACTGTGAGGCAGAGGAAGAGAATTCTGTATTGCCTTCCAGTCTCCCTGATCCAGGAGCCCCTACGGTCAAGAGCCTATCAGCCTGCATTCTGGTCCCAGGTCTGCTAGCTGTGTGATGTTTTGTTTTGTTTTGTTTGAGACAGTCTCACTGTGTCGCCCAGACTGGAGTGCAGTGGCACAATCTCAGCTCACTGGAACCTTTGCTTTCGAGGTTCAAGTGATTCTCATGCCTTATCCACTGAAGTAGCTGGGATTATAGGCATGCGACATCACGACCAGCTAATTTTTTTTTTGAGACGTGGTTTTGCTCTTGTTGCCCAGGCTGGAGTGCAATGGCGCAATCTCGGCTCACTGCAATCTCTGCCTCCTGGGTTCAAGCGATTCTCCTGCCTCAGCCTCTGGAGTAGCTGGGATTACAGGCATGTGCCACCACACTCAGCTAATTTTATATTTTTAGTAGTTTCTCCATGTTGGTCAGGCTGATCACAAACTCCCAACCTCAGGTGATCCGCCCACTCAGCCTCCCAAAGTGCTGGGATTACCGGCGTGAGCAACCACACCTGGCCTAATTTTTGTACTTTTAGTGGAGATGGGGTTTTGCCATGTTGGCCAGGCTGGTCTGGAATTCCTTAACTCACCTGCTTCGGCCTCCCAAAATAGTAGGATTACAGGCATGAGCCACTGCGTCCAGCCTAGCTGTGTGCCTTTGCAAGTTATCTGACCCCTCTGAGCCTCCACTACCTTCCTCTCAGTAAATGGGCTGATCATAATGGGACCCACCTGATGAAGTTGTAAGGCCCAAATAAGTTAGTTCCTGCAAAGCACTCACACAGTGCCTGGCACACAGGAAACCCCTAACTTCTCTGTCTGATATGTGTTGTACCATTCATCCTCATAACAGCCCAACTGCGCTCGCCTTGTACCCTGTATGGTCCCCATCAGAGCAAATCATCCTGCTGTGATGGATTACAACATTCTAGTAACTTCTCAGATGTTTCCCTTGAAACTTTGAGTGAGGCACTGCTCCGTTGTTGTTCCCAGCACAGAACATGGGTGCTCTAAAAATATTCACGTTGAAAGAATGCTTGTTTGCCAGGCGTGGTGGCTCACGCCTGTAATCCCAGCACTCTGGGAGGCTGAGGCAGGAGAATTGCCTGAACCCAGGAGGTGGAGGTTGCGGTGAGCTGAGATCGTGCCATTGCACTCCAGTCTGGGCAACAACAGCGAAACTCCGTCTCAAAAAAAAAAAAACAAAAATTAGCCAGGCATGATGGTGAGTGCCTGTAATCCCAGCTTCTTGGGAGGCTGAGGCAGAAGAATCACTTGAACCCAGGAGGCAAAGGTTGCCGTGAGCCGAGATCTTACCACTGCACTCCAGCCTGGGCAACAGAGTGAGACTCTTGTCTCAAAAAAAAAAAAAAGAGAGAGAGCCACAAATGAGATGATCTGAGGATGAGGAAAAAAGTTTTAATTGTCAGGCAGAACGTCATGGAGCTTAAAACCACAGACTCTGGCCAGATTTCCTTGTCCAAGTCCTGCCTAGCTGTGTTCCCCCAGCATTAACATAAAAATAGAGATGGGGTCTCACTCTGTTGCCCAGGCTGGTCATAACTCTTGGGCTCAAGTGATCCTCCCACCTCAGCCTCCTGAAGTGTTGAGATTATAGGCATGAGCCGCCATATGTGGCCTGCATCCTCGTGTTTAAAAAGGGCATGAGCCGGGCGCGGTGGCTCACGCCTGTAATCCCAGCACTTTGGGAGGCCGAGGCGGGTGGATCACGAGGTCAAGAGATCGAGACCATCCTGGTCAACATGGTGAAACCCCGTCT
>NW_016107363.1:6968085-6971452 GCF_001604975.1 Cebus imitator
AAAAAAAAAATAAAAAGGGCATGATAATTATTATCTTGCTCCAAGGGCTACTGTGGAGATGAAATGAAATTGTGACTACTAGGAGCCAGGCACAGGGTGCAGCTGAGGAAAAGGCTTGGTGAATGAATGCTGGTACCGGTCTGTGAAACTTTTCTCGTCCCCATTCACCTGGAGTGTCCCCTTCTTTTCCCTAAGCACCCCAAGCCTAGCTCACTCCTACTTAGCTGGGTTTTTGCCTTCTCGACAAAGCTGCCCTGCTCTGCAGGGTGGAAGTGCATGGAGATCTCAGGGCGTTGCTGAAGCACAGATGCACACCTCACACCTGGTTAGTTGTGTACCAGACCTTCCACTCCATGCGGAGGATCTGTAACCATCTCAACCACAGCCATGTCCCTACACCTGGCACAGGGGGTCATGCACACCATAAACACTGAGTGAATAGAGGAAATAAACTAGTGGGTGGGTAGATGGATGGATGGACAGGTACCAGGCTGAGGGACAGCGTTCATCTCGCAGGCTGTGAGTAGCACCAAGGTGTGGGGCATCCACAAGTGTGTGGCCTTGAGCCTGACAGTTCAGGCCTGAGGAATCTACATCCTGTCCCTGCCCTGGGTGGGGTGTTTGCTCTACCCTTATTTCCACAAAACAATGAACTGCAAACACCCTCAATCCAGGGAGATGATTCTAGAAAGTTAAACGGCCCTTCTCTCCCTGACCAGCAAAGGGTGACAGGGTCTTTGCCACCCACATGTGGTTGGCTTCATGATCCTGGAAACTGCACTCCCAAAAGCTCACAGTCCCATCTTTTAGTTTTTCTTTTATATGTAAGAAAACATTATACTCACACGCCTTCCACTTTATCTCAGTGATTTACAGCTTCCTGTGGCCTCTCCTGAAAGAGAACTTGCACCTAATTGAAAGTATTATGTACTCTGCATTCGGTTTTATTGTCATTTGACATCTTACTTCTCATGGTATCAGAAGCTGTTTATCCGTGTCACCACTCCTAGCTGTGGCCAGGTCCTTGTTGTACAGAATGTCATTTACTGACCCCTCACAGTCAGACATCTAGAACTGGGCTGCTTACAGAGTCTCATAAGCCAAGCAGCCCTGCGGTTGGGTGCAGAACAGCATGGCCAGGGTACCGCCCTTGTGTAAAAAAGGTGGAGAGAAGTACATATATTTGCCTGGCTGTGCATAAAATATCTCTGGAATGATTCATAAGAAAATGGTAACATTGCTACTTTTGGGGACAGAGATGAGAGGACTTATCACCATGTATGCCTTGGTATCTTTTCCATTTTTGCATTTTACCGCGCGCATAGGTTTTCTTTCTTTTTTTTTTTTTTTGAGACGGAGTTTCGCTCTGGTTACCCCACGCTGGAGTGCAATGGTGCTATCTCGGCTCACCGCAGCCTCCGCCTCCTGGGTTCAGGCAATTCTCCTGCCTCAGCCTCCTGAGTAGCTGGGATTACAGGCATATGCCACCATGCCCAGCTGATTTTTTGTATTTTTAGTAGAGACGGGGTTTCACCATGTTGACCAGGATGGTCTCGATCTCTTGACCTTGTGATCCACCTGCCTCGGCCTCCCAAAGTGCTGGGATTACAGGCGTGAGCCACCTCGCCAGGCAGGTTTTCTTTTTTAAAGGTAATTAACATTTTAAAAATAAAGATTTCTGGCCTGGGTGCAGTGGCTCATGCCTGTAATACCAGCACTTTGGGAGGCTGAGGTGGGAGGATCACAAGGTCAGGAATTTGAGACCATCCTGGCCAACATAGTGAAACCCCGTCTCTACTAAAAATATAAAAATTAGCCAGGCGTGGTCGTGTGCGCCTGTAGTCCCAGCTACTCGGAAGGCTGAGACAGGAGAATCACTGGAAGCTGGGAGGCGGAGGTTGCAGTGAGCTGAGATCGCGCCATTACACTCCAGCCTGGGCGACAAGAACAAAACTCCATCTCAAAAACAAAACAAAACAATTTTTTTCTTTGAGACAGGGTCTCACTCTTTTGTCCAGGCTAGAATGCAGTGGGATGATCATAGCTCACTGCAGCCTCAAACTCCTGGGCTTGAGCAATCCTTCCACTTCAGCCTACTGAGTAGCTAGGATTACAGGTGCCCGCCATCACGCCCAGCAGTTTTGTTTTGTTTTGTTTGGTAGAGACGGGGTCTGGCTTTGTTGCCCAGGCAGGACTTCAATTCTTGATTTCAAGTGATTCTCTTGCCTTGGCCTCCCAAAGTGTTGGGACTCCAGACATGAGCCACCACACCAGGCCTCTCCTTGTTTCATGACTCTGACAGTATTGAGGACAATGGAATGTCCTATAGAATGTTCCCGACATGAGTTCATCACTGGATCTAATTTTCTCATAAATAGGCCTGGCTAATAGTTTTTTCTGAGACAGAGTTTTGCTCTGCACCCAGGCTGATGTGCAGTGGCATGAACACAGCTCACTGCAGCCTTGACCTCCCACCTCAGCCTCCCGAGTAGCTGGGACTACAGGCATGTTTTTATTTCTGTAGAGACATTCTTGCCATTTTGCCCAGGCTAGTCTCAAACTCCTGGGCTCAAGGGATCCTTCCATCTCAATCTCTCAAAGTGCTGGGATTATAGGTGTGAGCCACCACGCCCGACCCAGCCTTACCTTTATGACCCATTTATGGTTTCTCTTAGAAACTACCCACATGTCCTCTAGGGATCAGGTGACACCAATGTGTGTAGTGACCAGCAAGGTACCTCCCTGCCTGATTTTTTGTGGCCTCAGACTAACTTCCTTCCAGGCATGGGCCTATTTGCTGCTGGGTTCATCTGCAAAGCCCCATTCGTCTTCCCCACCCTCACCCCCAATTTGGTTTTCTGGCTCCACTTACTTCCTGCTAAATCAGCATGACCATCTTTTATTGTGTTTGTATTGTAACAGCCTTTTCTCACGTTGAAACAGCTCCACCCAACCCTAGACGAATACCAGACCCACAGGAGACCTCTATCAGCAGAACTGCTGGTGAAAATGTGAGGAATGTCTCTGTGCTCCCCTGACTCATCAGACCTCAGAATGACCTTCCTTCCTGTGAGTTGTCTGCACTGAGGTTTGCATCATCTGAGCGTTCACTTTGGATGATGTCTGGGTGCTTTCTGTGGCGGAAATGGCTCCGGGCTGAGGACGTCTGGAGGCCAGAGTTGGTACCACCTATGCTACTAGCCAGCAAGGTGCCAGCTCAGGGAGGGAATTTGTTTGTTTGTTTTGGGTTTTTTTTATTTTGAGCCAGAGTCTCGCTCTGTCACCCAGGCTGGAGGACCACCTATGCTACTAGCCAGCAAGGTGCCAGCTCAGGGAGGAATTTTTTTTTTTTTTTTTTTTTTTTTTT
>NW_016107363.1:6971997-6977807 GCF_001604975.1 Cebus imitator
AACCTCGCCTCCTGGGTTCAGGCAATTCTCCTGCCTCAGCCTCCTGAGTAGCTGGGATTACAGGCACGTGCCACCATGCCCAGCTGATTTTTTTTATTTTTAGTAGAGACGGGGTTTCACCATGTTGACCAGGATGGTCTCGATCTCTTGACTTCGTGATCCACCCGCCTCGGCCTCCCAAAGTACTGGGATTACAGGCGTGAGCCACCGCGCCCGGCCTCTTTTCTTTTCCTTTTTAAAACAGAGACAAGGTCTTTCCCTGTTGTCCAGGCTGGAGTGCAGTGGTGCAATCAAAGCTCACTGCAGCCTTGAATTCCTGGGCTCTAGTGATTTTCCTGCCTTGGCCTCCCAAAGCATTGGGATTACAGCATGAGCCACCGCACCTGGCCCAGGTGGGGAGTTTCTGAATCTCAGTTTGCCCAGCTATAAAATGGGATAACTTCTCGCTCGTAAAGAACAGGTGAAAGTACTTTGCAGAAGGTACAATCAATTCAAATACGAGACCTCAAACCTTCTACTGAGGACTTAAGGGCAAGATGAAAAGTGAAGGGGTGAGTGTGGGGTGGGTGTAGTCCAGAGCAGCCCTTCTCAAAATAGCCTTTTTGAGAATGGAGTGAGGGTGGGTGGGATCTCAGACCTTAGCTTTAAAATTCATGAAAACTTGACATTCTATGCACTAAGGGGAGGATCAGCTTTAGGGCATGTGACCCAGGCTCAGCTGTCACCAAAATTCTTCAAAAACATTTTTTTCGAGACAAAGTCTTGCTCTGTTGCCCTGGCTGGAGTGCAGTGGTGTGATCATAGCTCCTGCAGCCTCGACGGCCCAGGCTCAAGCCATCCTCCCACCCCCAGCCTCCCAAGTAGCTGGGACCACCAGCAGCACCACCATGCCTGGCTAACTTTTTTATTATTTGTAGAGATGAGGTCTCGCTCTGTTGTCCAGGCTGATCTTGAACTGCTGGGCTCAAGCAATCCTCCAGTCTTGGCCTCCTAAAATGCTGGGATTACAGATGTGAGTCACCACGCCCAGCTGATATTCTTGGTAATTTCTGAACAAGGGCCTCACATTTTCATTCTGCACCAGGCAGGTCCTACTAATGGCACTCAGTGTAAGAACGGGAGGGCGACGGGTCACAGGCTGGGATTCGTCTGGAGAGGCAGAGAGGAGGCTGTGATTTGGGAGGATGGCTGAAGCTGGGGACCCAGGGAAGAAAAAATCCCTGGGATGGGAGGCGGGCTTTTCAGGAAGTCTTGCTAAACTGGGAAGGAAACTTGCCTTTTAAATTCCTAAGAAACCTTCAGTGAAACAGTGAAACTTCCATTTCTGGGGTGGGGATGGGAACGGTGTTAGAGGGACAGTGAGTCTGTGTCGGGACTGGGTCCCACTCCATGCCTATAAGGGGAGGAAGGACAGAGCAGGTACAGGGCGTGCCTGCATGCCTGCCACAGGCTGGGCATGTTTGCTGGGAGAAGAAAATATACCAATAAAATAGGTTAAAGGCCTCCTCCGACTCCCCTTGTTGCCAGCTATAGGCTGACTCTGCGCAGGGGGATCTGTTATTTCCTGGACATGGAGGTGTCCTGATGAGGGAAAGGGAGTCAGGCTGGTGAGACCGGGGAAAGCAAAAGGAGAAAGCAGATGAGCTACAAGTCTGCCTTCCTTTGTGGTCCAGGACGCAGCCCTCCTGCGCAAATAAATAACTCACCATCTCCTGCGCCCAGCTGTCACCAGACACCTGCAGGTGAGCTCACTGCAGGCTTCGTGTCATGGTGCTGCCCCAGCCCTCTTCAGCACACCGCGTCAGCACCACCCTAGAAAATCTCCAGCCAGCCTGTTTCTTTGCAGCTGGCTTCTCTCATGCCGGCTGCCCGCTGCCTCCTCGCAACGTATTTTCCTACTGTCTCCAATAAATCGGTCTTTCTCCACCAGCAACTGTCTCGGTAAATTATTTTACCCCCATGTCACTGGCCCAGATAGCCATCACTCCCCTTCAACATTTGGGTCTCCAAACTCTGGGATTTTGAGGGGGCAGGGACAATAGCTTCCAGCTGAGAGCTCATTCCGTGGGTCCCTGAGGAAGGGAAATGAAGCTAAAGAAAAAGGAGGTGCTCGGCCCCTGGCCTGGGCCTCAGCCCTGATTTATGCCTGAATTCCACTTGGAAGCTGGCCAGCTGCCCTCCCGGCCCCTGACTTTATTCCAGACACTGCCTCTAAGTGTGGCCTCACCCAGGCCCTGCCCAGCCCTACCTCCACACCTTTGTCCCCACCTGAAACCACACCCCTCCCAATGCACCATTCCAAGTCCCACCTCCTTTTTAAGGTCCAAGGCTAGACCATCTCCTCCCTGGGCTATTCCAGCTTCACTCTCTCCTCTGAACACTTCCAGCAAAACTGACATGACCCAGTCAGGGTCTTGTGGGCCACTGCCTCAGGGTCTCATTACTTGTTTGTTAGTTTTGTTTTCTGAGACGGAGTCTCACTCTGTCGCCAGGCTGGAGTGCCGTAGCGTGATCTCAGCTCACTGCAACCTCCAACTCCCTGATTCAAGTGATTCTCCTGCCTCAGCCTCCCGAGTAGCTGGGATTACAGGCACGCACCACCATGCCCAGCTAATTTTTGTATTTTTAGTAGAAACGGAGTTTCTCCACGTTAGCCAGGACGGTCTCAATCTCCTGACCTCATGATACACCTGCCTCGGCCTCCCAAAGTGCTGGGATTACAGGCGTGAGCCACCACGCCCCACCAGGGTCTCACTGTTTTATGAGGGTCCATGTATTGAGCTCAGAGCAGCTGCTCCTTAGGTGCCATATATAACAGTAAACAGCTACAAGTGTGGGCTCTCGAGTTAGAAACACCTGAGTTCAGCTCCTGGCTGCAGCAGTGTGATCTTGAGCACCTTACCCAGCATTCCTGAACCTCAGCTTCTCCACCTATAGGGTGAGGATGGTGTCATGGGTTTGTTGAGATAATTTATTTTTGAGACAGCGTCTCACTCTGTCGCCCAGGCTAGAGCGCAGTGGCGCAATCTTGGCTCACTGTAGCCTCTGCCTCCCAGGTTCAAGCGATTCTCCTGCCTTAGCCTCCTGAGTAGCAGGGATTACAGTTGTGCGCTACCACATCTGGCTGATTTTTGTGTTTTTAGTAGAGATGAGATTTTGCCACGTTGGCCAAGCTGGTCTCGAACTCCTGTCCTCAAGCGATCCTCAGCCTCCCAAGGTGCTGGGATTACAGGTGTGAGCCACCGTGCCTGTTGGGATAATTTATAAGGTGAGAGGATAATCAGCAGTGGCTGCTGATATTATTGTTGCTGTTATTATTGTTGTGACTGGGAATGGAGGAAGAGGACTCTGGATAGACATAAATAATACAGATGATTGGAGCCAACGCACATGTAGGACATACCGTGTTTCAGGCAGTGCTCTGAATTCTACACAGAAGTCATTTAATGTGGCCGGGCACGGTGGCTCATGCCTGTCATCCTAGCACTTTGGGAGGCCGAGGTGGGCAGATCACCAGATCAGGAGTTCAAGACCAGCCTGGCCAACATGGTGAAACCCTGTCTCTACTGAAAATACAAAAATTAGCTGGGCAGGGTGGTGCATGCCTGTAATCTCAGCTACTCAGGAGGCTGAGGCAGGAGAATCTCATGAACCTGGAAGGCGGAGGCTGTAGTGATCTGAGATCGTGCCATTGTACTCCAACCTGGGCAACAAAAGCAAAACTCTGTCTCAAAAAAGAAATGAAAGGAAGCCATTTAATGTTCATGATATCCCTGTGAAGCTGCCGTGATTATTTCCCCCATTGTGCAGAGGAGGAAACTGAGATACGTGGAAGGTTATTAAGTGACTTGCCCAACATCCTGCAGTCTATAACAGAGCTGGTATCTCAAAGCCTGTACCTTGCCCACTAGCTACGTGAGCCCTCAGCCCCCACTACACTGCCCCTCCCTTGAGAGCCTCGGCTGTGGCACTACTAGTCTCGATGGAGCTGGTGATAGATGCCCCACTGCCTAAGGAAAAATATCCTATTTATTTAGAGACTGAGTCTTGCTCTGTCACCCAGGCTGGAGTGCAGTGGCGCAATCTTGGCTCACTGCAACCTCCACCTCCCAGGTTCAAGCAATTCTTGTCCCTCAGCCTCACGAGTAGCTGGGATTACAGGTGCACACACACCATGCCTGGATAATTTTTTGTTTTTGAGACAGAGTCTCGTTCTGTCTCCCGGCTGGAGTGCAATGGCGCTATCTCAGCTCACTGCAACCTCTGCCTCTCAGGTTCAAGCGATTCTCCTGCCTCAGCCTCCTGAGTAGCTGGGATTACAGGCGCCTGCCACAGTACCTGGCTACTTTTTTCTTTGTATTTTTAGTATCGATGGGGTTTCACTATGTTGGCCAGGCTGCTTTCGAACTCCTGACCTCAAGTGATCCGCTTGCCTCCCCCTCCCAAAGTGCTGGGATTACAGGCCTGAGCCACCGTGCCGCCCCCCTTTGTCTTAAATGCTTTTGCTTTCCAGGTAGCTAATATTCACTGAACAAAAACCACCACCTAGGAATTGTGCAAAGGATCAAAGTACCTCATTTAATCCTCAAAACAGCCCTATGAGTTAGATGCCATTGTTATCCCCATTTCACAGGAAAGGACTGGGCTCAGCTTAAATAACTTGCTCAGGGTCACACAGTAGGAAACGGCAGTGCAGGGATTTGAACCTAGGTTTGCTCCATTTTCCTCCCCAAATGGAGGCAGACAGGTCCCTTTCTACAGTGTGTTCCTGGAGCCCATTCCATTCTTAAGGCTTCCCTGCCTGGAAGCCGGCCCACAAATCACAGCAGCAGGCTTCGGGAGGCTGGACCTGAGGGTGGCTTGCCATGCTTCTCTGCTCCCCCATCCAAGAATGTGATGAGGTCAGAGTGACCCACCCCTCATCCCACCCTGGGCAGGAAGAGGCAAGCTCTAGCCTCTGGACTTCCAGAAAGCCTGGCTTTCCTGGAAGGCAGGATGAGGAGGGAGCTGCCTAACTTTCCAGTGAGTAGCTGGGGGTGAGTCAGCCTCTGAATTGAATGGGGTGCAGTCCTGACCCGAGTCAGGGGCTGGACAAGATGACTTCACAGGCTCCTCCTATCCAGGCCTGGTCACCTTAATGGCCTGAGACCAGAGAGACATTGGGGTGGCTTTAGCCAAGATGGTGGGGGCATCCTGTCAATTTTAGGGGGCCAATCCCTCACCAACTTTAGGGACTTTTTAGATTTTGCATGGCTATTCTGCTCAGTCCCACCCCTGCCCCCCATCACCCCAGGTAGATGTTGGGCTCTACAGACAACTTTGATTGGCTGTGTTGTTTGTTTTGAGATGGAGTCTTGCTCTGTCACCAGGCTGGACTGCGTGGCCCGAACTCAGCTCACTGCCACCTCTACCTCCCAGGTCCGTTGATTCTCCTGCCTCAGTCTCTCGAGTAGCTGGGATTACAGGCGAATGCTGTCAAGCCTGGCTAATTTTTGTATTTTTAGTAGAGACAGGGACTTACCATGTTGGCCAGGCTGGTCTCAAACTCCTGACCTCAGGTGATCTGCCTGCCTTGGCCTCCCAAAGCACTGGGATTACAGGCATGAGCCACCATGCCCGGCCCTGATTGGCTGTATTGATTTAAAAAGACCAAGGAAAGTCCTGGAGATGGACAGTGGTTGTGGTTGTACAATAATATGAATGCCACTGATTTATACATTCAAAAAGGTTTACAATGATAAACTTTATATTATGGATATTTTATCACAACAAATAAATTTTAAAAATTAATTTTTTTTTTTTTTTTTTTT
>NW_016107363.1:6977990-6980643 GCF_001604975.1 Cebus imitator
GGGTTTCACCATGTTGACCAGGATGGTCTCGATCTCTTGACTTCATGATCCACCCGCCTCGGCCTCCCAAAGTGCTGGGATTACAGGCGTGAGCCACCGCGCCCGGCCTTAAAAATTAATTTATTATGAAAAAATTTAAATACACACAATAATAGAAAAAATGGTTCAGTTAATTTGCATATACCCATCACCCAAATTCAACCATCAACAAGATTTGCTATATTTACTTCATTTATCCCTCTTTTCTCTCTTTATCGTGTGTATGTGTGTGTGAAATATTTTAAAGCAAATCCTAGACATTATGTTATTTTACCTCTACATCAGCATTCAGCTCTTTATAAATGTGCCTATCTTCATATGTCATGTTTTAGGGAAAATGTTTAAATTGTGTTTTTACCCTGCTCTCACACCAGCACAACAATCAACACAGAAGACTTCTGTAATCCCAAAATAAGGGAATATTTCTTCCCACCAGTAAGCAAGCAAGCAATTCGGCATTGGACACCAGCTGGGTGTCCTCAATTCTGACACCATCTACCTGGAGATAGCATCAGATCCCAAAGATTGAGGGCACGGTTCCCAAGACTGGCCCCGTTTCAGATATCAGTCACAAGTCCGGGCCCCCGGAACCTCTGACTGACCAGCTTCAAGTTGGGGGTCCCACAACCGCTTCTTTGGGTTCATTTGCTGGAGCTCACAGAACTCAGGGAAACACTTTTACTGGTTTATGATAAAGGACATTACAAAGGGTCCAGATGAAGAGCATGTAGGGCCAGCTATAGGGGAAGGGGCATGGGGCTCCCACGCTCTCCCTGGGGCACCCCCCTCCAGGGCCCTCCCAGTGTTTACTATCTAGAAGCTCTCCAAACCTAGTCCTCTTGGGCTTTTATGGAAGCTCAGCATTCCTACCCCCAGGGTGTGGGGCAGGATCCTCTCTGGAATGAGAGACTTTTTTTTTTTGAGACAGAGTTTTACTCTTCTTGTCCAGGCTAGAGTGCAATGGCGATCTTGGCTCACCGCAACCTCCACCTCCTGGGTTCGAGAGATTCTCCTGCCTCAGCCTCTCAAGTAGCTGGGATTACAGGTTTGTGCCACCAAACCCGGCTAATTTTATATTTTCAGTAGAGACGAGGTTTCTCCATGTTGGTCAGGCTGGTCTCCAACTCCCGACCTCAGGTGATCCGCCTGCCTTGGCCCCCCAAAGTGCTGGGATTATAGGCGCAAGCCACCGCGCCCAGCCAGGAATGAGGATTTTAAGACCCAAGTGAGAAAGGCGGGGAAGACTGGAGTCTTTCGTTGGAGCAGATGAAAAGGGAGCAGGGGAAGGTCAGAGATATTCTGTTTCCTGAGGCCTGTCCCTGACACCCAGCACACCCAACATTCTAACAAAAGACATTCTGATACGGGCTATGGGAGTTACAAGCTAGGAACCTTGGAGGAAAACATATATATATTAACACCAGAGTAACCTCATCCTATCATCCCACCCAATACAATGAACTGATTTAAAGAATGCCTCCTTTCTGTTAGAGAACTTTAAAATCCCAGCTCCATGCCCTTGTAATCATAGTCATATCCTGCCTTCATGCTCTCCACCCAGGCTAAAGTGCAGTGGTGGGCAGTGGCACACAGTGGCGCAATCACAGCTCACTGCAGCCTGGATCTCCTGAGCTCTAGGGATCCACCCACCTCAGTCTCCCAAGTAGCTGGGACTACAGGCATGCCACCATTCCCAGATAATTTTTTTTTTTTTCAGTAAAGACCAGGTCTCGATATGTTGCCCAAGCTGGCCTCAAACTTCTGGGCTCAAGTGATCCTCCTGTCTCGGCCTCCCAAAATGTTGAAATTATAGGCATGAGCTACTGTGCCGTTTATTTTGACTTTCTAATGTACCATATACTTATTTATTGTTCTTATTGCTTATCTTCTGATGGCCCTCATTAGACTATAAACTCTACAAGGGCAGGAACCTTTACTTTGTTCACTGATGTATCCCTAGGCCTAAAACAGTGCCTGGTATATACTGATGGCTCAGTAAATATGGCTGGGCACCGTATTTATTGGGTAATCCCAGCACTTTGGGAGGTCAAGGTGGGTGGATCGCCTGAAGCTAGGAATTCGAGACCAGCTTGACCAACATGGTGAAACCCTGTCTCTACCAAAAATACAAAAGTTAGTTGATGTGATGGTGCATGCCTGTAATCCCAGCTACTTGGGAGGCTGAGGCAGGAGAATCACTTGCACCCGGGAGATGGAGTTTGCAGTGAGCTGAGATTGCACCACTGCACTCCAATTTGGACAACAGAGCAAGACTCTGTCTCAAAATAAATAAATTAATTAAATTAAATTTTAAAAAAGGAAATGAAATGAAAACAAGAGTAAGAAGGGGCCAAGAGTGAGGTTGGAAATAAAACATAGCTATGAGACCCCAGTACTTACTCAAGACAGGTCACCACTTTGGCTCTGGGCTTCCTAGGAGGGAACTTTGTTTATTCATCTAACACACATTTATTGAGTGCTCCTTACATGCCAGGCACTGCACTAGGGACTGGGAGCTATGGCAGACAGCCACATGAATATGATCCCTGCTGGGGTTTATCTTTTTAGTGAGGAATGAGGGAGATGAATAATAAACTTTTTTTTTTTTTTTTTT
>NW_016107363.1:6981310-6983444 GCF_001604975.1 Cebus imitator
TTTTTTTTTTTTTTTTTCAAATAATAAACTCTTAAATAAGTAAATACTGTAAATCCACGCAGTAATCAATGCTGGGAGGCTTATGAAACATGGCAATAGACTTAGTGAGTGCTGGTTAGCAGTCGTGATCAGGGAAGGCTTCTCTGAGTGTTAGAGTAGGTAGTCAGGTAGACATGAGCTGGGCAGGAGAGGGTCCCCCACCAGGAATGTCAGGTAACCATCAGGTGATGGTCAGGCACTTATTAAACTGTCTCTCTAAAATAGTAATTGGTTGTAGCTGGCGCCAGGGAACGGCCGTCTCACAGTAGTTAGAAAACACCTGAAATTGGTGATCAGCAGCTTCCCGATAAGATCTCAGGAGTTGGGCAGGCCCAGCATGAGCACTAACAGGCAAAATGGTGGCATTTAACTGGTGTATGACCTTTCTCTGGGAACGCAGGACTGGTAAGGGAAAAATGCCTCAAGCGAGTAGGCGTACAACTTCAGTAAGCACACTGTGCATGCAGCCCCTCCCAAGTGCTGGCAGGCCACGGTGCAAATGAACAGCCTACCCCACGGGATGAATCAGGGCGGAAGAGACGCAAGACTCCAGAAGCATGCCAGCCACATCAAAGGTCAAACCATGCACTTGATCTCTCAGGACGCCTGCCTGGCCCTCTTCCAGGTGTACTTTACTTTCTGTCGTTCCTGCTCTGAAACTGTTTAATAAACTTTCACTCCTGCTCTAAAACTTGCCTCGGTCTCTCTGCCTTATGCCCCTCAGTCAAATTCTTTCTTCTGAGGAGGCAAGAACTGAGGTTGCTGCAGACCTCTATGGATTTGCCACTGCTAATATGAGGAGGTGACACTTGAGAGATGGTGTTGTTTGAGTTGTGGCTGCCAAAACGTATGTCCACCAAGAACCTCAGAATGTGACCTTTTTTGGAATAAGAGTCTTCGTAGATGTGATTAAGGTAAAGGACCTCAAATTGAGATCATTCTAGATTAGTATGGGCTCTAAATCCAATGATAAATATCTTTACAACAGACAGAAAAGGAGAAGACTATGTGAAAATAGAGGCAGAGATCAGAGTTATGAAGCCCCAAGCCCAGCAATGCCAAGGGCTGCCAGCATCCTCCAGAAGCCAGGAGACAGGCGAGGCACAGATTCTCCCTCAGAGTCTGCAGAAGAAACGAACCCTGCCAACACCTTGATTTTGGACTTGTGGTCTTCAGAACTGTGAGAGTAGATTTCCGTTGCATGAAACCACCAAATGATACTGACCTGGCAGGGGAGATACCATGATCACGAAGGTGGTTTTCCCAGGACGAGGCTTATCCATTGCACTCTGGATGTGTTGACCCCTGCAATTTCCCCAAATATGGGAAACTCGACTGCATAATTTGTGGCAGTGGGGGACTGCGTTCACGCTTTCCCCTGGTTTTAAAAAAAGAAAGAAAGAAACCACCAAATGTGTGGTATTTGTTATGGCAGCCCTTGGAAGAGGGCTTAATGCAAGACCTAACAATGAGAAGATGCTGGCTCTAGGAGGATCTGGTCATAGAGTCTTCCAGGTAGAGGGAACACATGCAAAGTCCCTGGGATTAATTACGTCAGTGCTCCTCAGTCCTGGCTGTGCATTGGATCGCCAGGGAATTTTTTTTTCTTTCTTTTTTGGAAGACAAGTTCTCATTCTGTCACTGAGGCTGAAGAGCAGAGCCACGATCACCACTCATTGCAGCCTCAATCTTGAGCAGGAGGCTCAAGCAATCCTCCTGCCTTAGGTCCCCAATAGCTGGGACTACAAGTATGTGCACCATGCCCATCTAAGTTCTGTATTTGTTGTAGAGACAGGGTTTCACCATGTTGCCCAGACTGGTCTCGAACTCCCAGGCTCAAGCTATTCACCTACCTCAGTCTTCCAAAGTGCTGGGATTACAGGCATGAATCACTGCACCTGACACAACAGAATTTTTTTGTTTGTTTTTTTTGAGACAGGGTCTCACTTTTGCTCAGGCTGCAGTGCAGTGGCAGGATGTTGGCTCACTGCAACATCCACCTCCCAGGTTCAAGCGATTCTCATGCCTCAACCTCCCAAGTAGCTGGGACTACAGGCACCTGCTACTACGCCTGGCTAATTTTTTTTTTTTTTTT
>NW_016107363.1:6984074-6998374 GCF_001604975.1 Cebus imitator
AAAAAAAAAAGCTCCTGATGCTCAGCTCTACCCCAAAACAATTGAATTGGAATCTCTGGAAGTGGAGCCCAGGGATCAGTATTTTTTTAAAGCTCTCCAGGTAAATCTAACATACAGCCAGGAGTCTACTGCTGAGTTCCCTGATTCACAATCTCCTTAAGGCAAAATCAGTGCATTAAAAAACACTATTATGCCAGGTGGCGGCTCAATCCTGTAATGCCGGCACTTTGGGAGGCCAAGGTGGGCAAATCACCTGAGGTCACTAAAAATACAAAATTTAGCTGGGCATGGTGGTGCACACCTGTAATCCCAGCTACTTGGGAGGCTGAGGAAGGAGAATTGCTTGAGCCCAGGAGGCAGAGGTGGCAGTGAGCTGAGATTGTACCACTGCACTCCAGCCTGGGTGACACAGTAAGACTCAGTCTCAAAAAACAAACAAACAAAAAAACTATTAAATTAGTTTAAAAAGAGAGAGAGACAGTCTTGCTCTGTCACTGAGGCTGGAATGCTGTGGTGCATTCTCAGCTCACTGCCACCTTCATCTCCAGGGCTCAAGGGATCCTCCTGTCTCATCTTCCTGAGTAGCTGGGACTACAGGCCCAACTAAGTTTTGTAGATGGTGTTTCACCATGTTGCCCGGACGGTCCTGAACTCCTGAGCTCAAGTGATCCCCCCCACTTTGTGGCCTCCCAAAATGCTACAATTACAGGCCCAAACCCACTTTCCATTGGCAGCACATGCTCACTGCATGTAGCAGGGGTCTGGGAAATATATTCTGGCAAGTGTCCAAGAAGAGGAGAACATGGATGTTGATGAATACCTTGGGTTTTGCAAGACTATTGCCATTAGAATTCTGTTTTTCAGATGAAGAAACTAAGGCTTGACTATGGTCCTGGGACTAATAAGTGGAGGAGCCGGGGATTGAACCCTTGTCTCTTTGACCCAGAGCCACCCACTTACCTGTAGACCCAGAGCCTCATGAGTGGGTGGTGATTCTGGAGCACCTGGCATTTGCCCTTTGCCACCTGTGGCTATGTCACATTATTTATACCCTGTCCTTTTCTGGACAATAGTCTCTCTAGCATATTTCCCCTCCAGAGGGTGAAAGGCACAGTCTTCACTCTAATCAATATATATATATATTTTTGAGACAGGGTATTTTTGTCGCCCAGGCTGGAGTGCAGTGGTGCAACCCTGGCTCACTGCAACCTTCACCTCCTGGGTTCAAGCGATTCTCAGGCCTCAGCCTCCCTAGTACCTGGGACCACAGGCGTGTGCTACCATGCTAATTTTTGTGCTTTTAGTAGACACAGCGTTTTACCATGTTGGCCAGCTGATCTCGAACTCCTAATGTTGGGTGATCAGCCTGCCTCAGCCTCCCAAAGTGCTGGGATTACAGGCGTAAGCCACCGAGCCTGGCCTCTAATGAAGTCTTTAATGAGGACCAGCATCTGGTAGGAGTGAGAAATCACCCACCCACCACCAGAATTTCACTCCTGTAGTCCTGGGTCTCATGGGGAGCCTGGAAACCCTCATGCTGTGTCTCCTAACGGGAGAGAGCAGAAAGCCCACCCCAGGACCTTATGCAGGGCCCTGGGCAGACCCAAAGATCACCTTGAATCAGCTAGAGGAGAGCAGTTGGCTGTCAGCAGGATGGAGGCAGAAAACCCTGGGGGTGCTGGAGAGTGGAAGTCAGATGGACCCAGCAGGAGACCCAGGGCTGGGGTCACCTAAAATAGAAATATAAAAAGGGCCAATATGTAGTAGACATTGCCATGAGCCAGGCCCTTTATATGGCTTGTCTGGTTCAATACTCACGACAACCAAATCAGTGTCATGACATTGTCACCCCCATTTCACAGATGGGGAAATGGAAGCACACGAGGCTGTGTCACTTGCCCAAGGTCAGGTAGTTGGAAATAGGCAGCATTGGGACCTGAGCCCTGACCTGTCTCAGCTGAAACTTCAAGTTCTTATATATTCCATGGATTTTACCATCTCCCTGGGACTGGGACTGGGCCCAGGCAGGGGAAGAGCCAGGAAGACACAAGCGTGCCCTAGACGGTCCTGCCTCTGCCAATAACGCAGACAACTGCAGGCTGAGGGCATGGACTTTGCCCAGGTCCTACGTGGTTCTGTGGCCTGGAAAGTCACTCCCTACTGTTGACCCTTTGGCACATGGAGCAACTTTATTTTTTTTGCCCTAGCACTCAAGAGAAAAATGATTAGGAGAAACCTTGGTGTGGGGCTCAGGAAACAGGGACCCACATTCTGAGCTTCCATACCCCCACCTCACCCCCATCCCAGCCTTCCCTCTTATGGCTCCTAGTTCTCTTTGGGGGCAGTTCTTGGTACCAGAGTATGTGTTCAATAAATGGATGTGTTAACAAAAGAAAGAGGCAGAGCACCATGGCTCATGCCTGTGATCCCAGCACTTTGGGAGGCTGAGGTGGGAGGATCGCTTGAGACCAGGAATTCAAGACCAGGCTTGGCAACATAGCAAGATCCTGTCTCTACAAAAATTTTAAAAATTAGTAAGGCATGGTGGCGTGCACCTGTAGTCTTAGCTATTCAGGAAGGAGGCTGAGGCAGGAGGATGGCTTGAACCCAGGAGTTTGAGACTGCAGTGAGCTATAATTGCGCCACCTTACTTCATCCTGGGTGACAGAGTAGGACTCTGTCAAGAAAGAAAGAAGGAAAGAGAGAAAGGGAAGGAAGGGAAGAAGGGAAGGAAGGAAGGAAGGAAGGAAGGAAGGAAGGAAGGAAGGAAGGAAGGAGGGGAGGGAGAGAGGGAGGGGAAGAGATATGGTCTTTGCTCTCAACAGTTTTTTGGGTTTTTTTTTGAGACGGAGTGTTGCTCTGTAACCCAGGCTGGAGTGCAGTGGTGTGGTTGCAGCTCACTGTAACCTCCGACTCCCAAGTTCAAGCAATTCTCCTGCCTCAAGCCTCCTGAGTAGGTGAGATTACAGGTGCCTGCCACCACACCTAGCTAATTTTTGTATTTTTAGTAGAGATGGGGTTTCACCATGTTGGCCAAGATGGTCTCGAACTCCTGCCCTCAAGTGGTCTTCTGCCTCAGCCTCCCAAAGTGCTAGGATTACAGGCATGAACCACCGAGACTGGCCCTAAAAAAATCTTGGTTTGACCGGGTGCGATGGCTGATGCCTGTAATCCCAGCACTTTGGGAGGCCAAGGCGGGTAGATCACAAGGTCAGGAGTTCAAGACTAGCCTGACCAACATGGTGAAACCCTGTCTCTACTAAAAACACAAAAATTAGCTGGGCGTGGGTGGCACACACCTGTAATCCCAGCTACTCAGGAGGCTGAGACAGGAGAATCGCTTGAACCCAGGAGGCAGAGGTTGCAGTGAGCCGAGATCGTGCCATTGCACTCCAGCCTGGGTGACGGTGTGAGACCCTTTCTAAAAAAAAAAAAAAAAAAAATCTTGGTTCGCTTATTTCACCACGGTTTTCTTCTTTTTGTTGTTGTTGATTTTTATTTCTTCATAATTTTATTCTTATGGACACGTAGATGATATGTTATATGATAAAAGAACTTTCTCAGTGAGGAGAAAAAAAAATCATCCTAAGTGACAAGAGCTTTCTATCAGTCTTTTTCTTTCTTGGTGTCACATAAAATGGTGTGTTCTTGTGATCAGTAACATGTTAGAGTCAATCAAACATGGCATGTCATGAGTACCCCACTCCCAAGAATGAGAAGAGCTAGCAAGCACTGAGTCCTTCCAGACAAAGAGCTCTATGTTCTAACCTAGGAAATGACTACTCACATTCATTACTATTCCCATTTTGCCAGTGGGAAGACTAAGGCATAGAAAGGTCAAGGAAATTCCCCAAGGTCACCCAGACAGTGAAAAGTAGAGCCGAGATCTGACCAGCAGCTGTCGTTCCTGCCATGGCGTGAGTGCCAACCCCCAGCCCACCTGCCTTCCACTCAATGAGTGAACAGAAATAGTGGAGCTATCATTTCCATTTTCTAAACCTGGTGTGTGTGTGGGGGTGATTTTCTCAGCCTGTCAGTGTTTAATGAGCACATACTGTGTCTGGTGAGGGCTGCTCTCTGATGCCTCGTTGCTATCCCCTCATCTGTGGAGGGCAGAAGGGCACAGGGCCTAGCTGGTTCCTTCCCACCCTTTTATACACCCCGAATCCCTCCAGGAGGACAGAGTCCTCAAAGCCGAATTACCTCCCAAAGGCCTACCTCTCTATTGTTGGACTGAGGATTAAGTGGCAACATGAACTTTGGCAGGGACAGGAACATTTAAACCACAGCACCCCCTAAAGCATGTGTCAGGTATCATCAGCCCTGTTTTATGCAGGAGAAATCCAAGCCCGGAGAGGTTAAGAAATCTGCCTGAGGTCACACAGCTTAGACATAGCAGGGTCAGGATTCTAACCCAGATTCAGGGCTGGGGTGGTGAGAAAGATGATGCCAACCATGGCGACCTTGGAGGAATCCATTGGAAGGAGTCTGAGGGCATGGCAGGCCCACAGGACCCCCGCAGAAGCAGGTCCTTGCATGGGTACATTGGCTGGAAAGAAAAAAACCAGAAAGAAGGAGCAGGAAACCCTGGGGGTTGTCGAATGTGCTCCCATCTGCCCCAGCCCTCCCAGTGCCCACTGCCCACATTTCAGCAGACAGTGTTGCAGCAGGCAGCTAGGCAGACATGAGCATGGCAGGAGAGGCCCCCACCATGAATATCAGGAGATCATCCAGCGATGGTCAGGAAGCTGTCTCTCTAAAATAATGACTGCTTGCAGGTGACGCCAGAGAAAGGCAGTCTCCCAATGGATAGATACACCTGAACCTGGTGAGCAGCAGCTTCCAGACAGGATCTCAGGAGTTGAGAGAGTGGGCTCAAGCATGCGCGCTAAGAGTCAGAATAGTGGAGTTTGAGTGGTGTATGACCGCCCTTCCTGTAGGAACCCTTGGCTGGTAAGGGAAAAACGCCTCAAGTGAGCATGCGTACAACCCCAGTAAACACACTGCATGCAGCCCCGCCCAAGCGCCGGCAGGCCACTGTGCATGCGGAATGCCAACGTATAACACCCCCAAGTCAAAGGTCAGAGTGTGCACTTGATCTCTCAAGTCGTCTACTTGGCGCTCTTCCAAGTGTACTTTACTTCCTTTTGTTCCTGCTCTAAAGCTATTTAATAAACTCCCACTCCTGTTCCAAAACTTGCCTTGGTCTCTCATTCTGCCTTATGCCCCTCAGTGGAATTCTTTCTTCTGAGGTGGCAAGAATTGAGGTTGCTGCAGACTCTTGCAGATTCACCATCGCTAACATACTTTGGTGCCACGTGACTCGGATACGTTCCGCTGCTAACAGCACCTGCTATGTCTGAGTGGCCAGGGTCCTCTCTGTGCCACACCGCAGGCTTCGCATGCCCTGGAATTAGCACCCCTCTACCCCAGAGGCTTCTGATGTGCCCCCTTGTCTGTCGGTCTGGGCAACGCGGAGATGCATGTTACATTCTTCCCCAGGGCTCCCTTGTGGGATCAAGCCCCAGCTGCCCACAGTGATAGCCTGCTCATGAGCACACCTTGCATCGGCTGCCTCCTTTCCCCGTCTCACTTCCACATTCCTCATGAGATCCTCGTCTCAAAATCTGCTTCTGGGATCGCCTAAGCCAATTTTTTTTTTTTTTTTTTTCGAGACAGAGTCTCTCTCTGTCGCCCAGGCTGGAGTGCAATGGGTGATCTTGGCTCACCACAACCTCCCTGGTTCAAGCGATTCTCCTGCCTCAGCCTCCCGAGTCGCTGGGATTACAGGCGCCGCCCACCACCACGCCTAGCTACTTTTTGCTTTTTTTCAGTAGAGACGAGGTTTCACCATGTTGGTCAGGCTGGTCTCAAACTCCTGACCTCGGGTGAACCGCCCGCCTTGGCCTTCCAAAGGGTGGGGATTACAGGCATGAGCCACTGTGCCCGGGCCTAAACTAATAGTTCTCAACCACGGGTGATTTTGTCCCGCAGGGACATATGGCAAGGTCTGGAGACATTTTTGATGGTCACAATAGAAAAGGGAGGAGTTGCTACTGGCTTTTAGTGGGTAGAGGCCAGGGATGCTGCTAAACACCCTACAGTGCAGAGGACAGCACCCCCCTCCCCAAAAGCAAATAATGATCAGCCCAAATATCAACAGTGCTGAGGTTCAACATCCCCAACCTAAACTAAGACACTGAGTGGCTCCTTTCTGGTGATGAACCTCTAGCATTCTTGGCCTGACAGGAATGGCCTAGCAGAGCCTGGGTGTGGAAAGGCTGGCTGGGTGAGGAGCTAGCCCCTGGATGGCTGGGGTCTCATGGCTTTTGCCTGCCTCCACCTCTTTCCCTTCCATCTCCACCCAATCCAAGTGGGGCGGCTGGCTCCATCCCACAGCAAGATCCACTGAGAGGATGGGTAGGCCGTGCTGGCTTGGACAATAGCAAACTCCCTCTCCAGACCATGGTGATTGGTTCAGGGATGGCAGGTGACTCAAAATAAACCAATCAGGACTTCCTCTGAGACTTTGGCAGAGACTTTCCACTAGGGCCAGAGGGGTGTGGGCCTGGGGAATCTGGTGGACAGCTTGGTAGCCATGGAAGAAGCAACATCTCAGCTGACTGATCAGTGCTGAAGGGGTAGAGTCTTGCTGATATGTGGCTCAGCCACATGAGTCAGAACTATCCTTTTTTGGAATTGCTTTGCTGTCTTGACTAATAGGGTCTCTCCCACTGGGCTGGGAATTTCCTATTCTTTTCTCCCCGAGCACCACACCCTGCTCCCCAGTTAAGAGGCTGGAAGAGGAGCCTGCCCAACTGCTCATTTATGAACTCGGGTTACTCACTGTATATCCGGCCGTGGAGATCACCTGATCCAGCCTCTCGTCCCTTCCCGCAGGTGACGGAACTGTGGCTGAGGAGGAACCATTTCCATCTTGGTAGAATCTCTGGGGCAGTGGTTGGTTTGGGCTCCCTTGAACACCCTATGTAAGCTCTGCACAGCTCCAGGGGACTCACAGCCCTCCTGAAGCCACCCCCTGCCTGGCCCTGTCCTCTCTCTCTCTTTTGGCTTTTCAAGGGAGTGAATTATGAATTTTGGACTGAGCTTGAATCTTGATCTGTGGCTTCCTAGCTGAGTGAACCTGAGCAATTTACTTCCTCTCTCTGAGCCTCAGTTTCCTCTTCTGCAAAATGTGGACAGTGATAACACCCACGATGAGCCCTGAGGGTTGTTGTCACCGGGGTGAAGATGAAAGGAGACAGACAAAGCGCTCATTCTCGTGTCTGGCACATTTGGGGAATAATAATATTCTAGAAGTGTTTTCTGCTGAAAAGTAAAGAAAGAGGAGACGCCCTGGGGTGAGGAATCCTCCCTCCGTCAGGAGGCGGGTGTGGGGGCTGGTTACACTCCCACCGCAGCCTCCCAGCGGCTTGGTGATGGGTGGTGCAGGACCTGGCGTTTGTGGGCTCTCACAGGCACTCCCAGCCGCCCACCCTGGTGAATCAACCACACTCCTTAAGCCACAGCAAAACCAAGTCACTTCCTGGCGGCCCCAAACAAAGGTCTAGAACCCACAGTCCAGGAACTGGCCCCTTATCGCTTCTCAGGCCTGATAAGAAGGGCAGGAGGGTCTGAGTCAGCCACAAGTAGCTCTTGCAGGACTCTCCCCTGGCCTTCTGCCCGCACCCCAGCCCGCCTTGGGGGTTCAGGACCTCCCCTTCTCACGGCGCCCCCGCAGACATGCTGTCCCGTGTGCCCACCATGCAGCCCCTGTTAAAGGCTCTCTGCCAGGAGCAGCAGGCCATGAAGTGGGCACTCCCCGGAGCTTATCAGATGGCCAGGCTCTTGTGGGCCCCAGGAAGTGGGCAGGGGATAGAAACAGAATGAGGAAGGAGGGGCGGAGAAAAGGAGGATTGGTGCCACGCCCTCCCCTGAAGGCCCCACAGGAAGGCGCTCTGGCCCCGCCTCCTGACTGGTCCCCTGTGCTCCCAGTCAGCACCACTGGGATCTGACCATCCTCCACCCCGCAGCTAGAGCCACTCTTTTATTTTTTTCCTTTTTTCTGAGACTGAGTCTCGCTCTGTCGCCCAGGTTGGAGTGCAGTGACCACCATGTCTAGCCGAGCCACCCTCTTTTAAGTTACATCTGCTTGTCCCACCCTTGTTCAGAACCCTACTGTGAGGCCAGGCATGGTGACTCACCCATGTAATCTCAGCACTTTGGGAGGCCGAGACAGGTAGATCACTTGAGTTCAGGAGTCTGAGACTGGCCTGGCCAACATGGTGAAACCCCGTCTCTACTAAATATACAAAAAATTGTCAGGTGCGGTGTCTCACGCCTGTAATCCCAGCACTTTGGGAGGCGAGGCAGGCAGATCCCCTGAGGTTGGGAGTTCAAGACCAGCCTGACCAACATGGAGAAACCCCGTCCCAACTAAAAATGCAAAATTAGCTGGGCGTGTAATCACACATGCCTGTAATCCCAGCCACTCAGGATGCTGAGGCAGGAGAATCGCTTGAACCTGGGAGGCAGAGGTTGTGGTGAGCTGAGATCGCGCCATTGCACTCCAGCCTGGGTGACAAGAGTGAGACTCCCGTCTCAAAAACAACAACAACAACAAAAAATTAGCCAGGCATGGTGTTGGGTGACTGTAATCTCAGCTACTAGGGAGGCTGAGGCAGCAGAATCATTTGCACCTGGGAGGCAGAGGTTGCAGTGAGCTGAGATGGTCACTGCTCTGCAACCTGGGCGTCAGAGCAAAACTCCATCCTCACCGCCTGGCTGGGTGTCTTAGTTTATTGGGGATGCTATAACAATGAAATATAAACCAGGAGGCTTAGAAACAGTAGACATTTATTTCTTACAGTTTTGGAGGCTAGAAATCCAAGACCAAGTTCCCAGCAGATTCTGTGTCTGGTGAGGCCCCTTCCTCATAGGCAGTGCTTGCTTGCTATGTCCTCACAGGCAGAAGAGGCTGTTAGCTCTCTGAAAATGCTAAGGGCACTAATCCCATCCATGAGGACTCTATCCTCATGACCTCATCACTTCCCAAAGGCCCCGCCTTCTAATACCATCTCCTTGGGGCTTAGGATAGGAATTATGGGGGGAGACAAATGTTCAGATTATACCACCAGATTTTCTTCTTTTCTAATTTTTTTCTCTTTTTTTTTGAGATGAGGTTTCACTATGTTGGCCAAGCTAGTCTCGAACTCCTGACCTCAGGTGATCCACCCACCTCGGCCTCCTAGAGTGCTAGGATTACAGGCATGAGCCACAACTCCCAACCTCTAATTTTTGTTCATTTTGAGATAGGGTCTTGCTCTCTTGCTCAGACTGGAGTACAGTGGCATGATCACAGCTCACTACAGTTTCAACCTCCCAGGCTCAAGGGATCCTCCCCCCTCAGACTCCCAAGTAGCTGGAATCACAGGTGCACACTACTACACCTGGCTAATATATATATATATATATATATATTTTTTTTTTTTTTTTTTTTCACCTCCATCTCCTGGGTTCAGGTGATTTTCCTGCCTCAGCCTCCCAAGTAGCTGGGATTACAGACACATGCCACCACACCTGTCTAATTTTTGTATTTTCAGTAGAGACAGGGTTTCACCACGTTGGCCAGGCTGATCTCAAACCCCTGACCTCCAGTGATCCACCACCTCAGCCTCCCAAGTGTTGGCTAATTAAAAAAATTTTTTTGTAGAGATGGGGGTTCTCACTATTTTGCCTAGACTAATCTCAAATTCCCAGGCTCAAGTGATCTTACTGCTTCAGCCTCCAAAATGCTGGGACTGCAGGCATAAGCCACCACGCTAGGCCACCAAGTTTTCTTCTGGTTCCCAAGGCCTCATTCCTTCCATGCTTCCAAACGGAGCTACTCACAGTCCCTGGGTCTCAAGCCTCTGGGTTTCTGCTGCTGGGACCCAGAGGAAGGTGGATCTCAGCACTTGCTGGGTGGCAGGGTGGAGGTTTGCAGAAGTATTCCTGAAGGAGTGGCATTTCAGCTGTCCTGGTGTTCTAACCCGATCGGGAGAGGCAGAAGGAAAGAAAGTCAGGTGACTCCCAAATAAGCCAATTTGCCCAGCTTCCACCTGAGCAAGGTGCCTGGCCTCTTCCCAGGCAGGGGGTTCTGGTGGAAAGAGCAGGAAGTTCAGTGCTTACCAGCTATGCTGCCTTGAACAAATGTCTCTGTGTGTGAGCCTCTGTTTCCTTCTCTGTAAAATGGGCTGAGGCTGTCTGTCAGGGCTGCACACATTTATGCAAAGTGTGTAAATGCCCAGCAGGTGCTCCATCCATTTCCATCCATGATGGGAGTTTTCTCCAGAGCAGTGTCTTGGCTGCTTTTCTGGTCTGGGTCAAAGGAAAGGGTCAGGATTGGAGAAAACGAGGCTAGGCCAATCCAGATTTTCCAGCTGTTCCTGGTTGCATGTTTGCTCCATGTGGCTGGAGGAAGGAAATTCTCTGCACAAAGACAGGAAGGCAGAGGTGCTCCTGCGGCAAAGACAAAACTCACAGTGGCGCCTGCTATGACTGGAGTGTCCAAGGCACCTTTAGAGCCAGGCACAGAAATCACAGCAGAGGCTTCATCACCCTGGCATCCCTTGTCTCCTCCGAGAGCATCCGGGTATCACAGATGGGGAAACTGAGGCCCAAAGAGGATATGAATCTACCCTAGGTCACATAAAGACCAAAGCTTCCAATTCAGCTCCCCTTCCTCTTTTTTTTCAAGTTCAGAATCACTGAGGATGTCCTATAAAGCATCTAAAAGATAGTAATCTCTCACTGATTGCGGTTTTAAGAGACTTCATTTTATATATGCAGTCATGCATTGCTTAATAACAGGGATAAATTCTGAGAAATGTGTCATTTGGTGATTTCCCCATTGTGTGAACATCATAGAGTGCACTTACACAAGCCTAGATGGTCTTACCTACTACACACCTAGGCTAAATGGTGAAGTCTATTGCTCCTAGGCTACAGACCTGTATCGCATGTTACTATACTGGATACTGTAGGGAACTGTAAGACAATGGCCAGTAATTGTGTATTTAAACATCTAAACATAGAAAAGGCAACATAAAAATACAGTATTATAATTTTATGGGACCATCCTGCAGATGAGGTATGTCATTGACTGAAACATTGTGGGTTTTTTTGTTTTTTTGTTTTGAGATGGAGTCTCGCTCCGTCACCCAGCCTGGAGTGCAATGGCACGATCTTGGCTCACCGCAACCTCCGCCTCCTGGGGTCAAGCGATTCTCCTGCCTCAGCCTCCCAAGTAGCTGGGATTACAGGCATGTACCACCATGCCTGGCTAATTGTGTATTTTTCATAGATATGCGTTTTCTCCACATTGGTCAGGCTGGTCTCCAACTCCTGACCTCAGGTGATCCACCCGCCTCGGCCTCCCAAAGTGCTGGGATTATAGGCGTGAGCCACCATGCCCAGCCACCTGGCTAGTTTTTGCATTTTTAGTAGAGATGGGGTTTCACCATGTTGGCTAGGCTGCTCTGGAGCTCCTGAGTTCAAATGATCTGCCCACCTCGGCCTCCCAAAGTGGTTGGATTACAGGTGTAATCCGACTAACTGTAGCTTCAAACTACCCTGCTCAAGCCATTCTCCTGCCTCAGCCCCACAAGTAGCTGGGAATATAGGCATTCACCACTATGCCCGGCTTTTTTTTTTTTTTGAGATAGAGTCTCACTGTTACCAGGCTGGAGTGCAGTGGCACGATCTTGGCTCACTGCAACCTTCACCTCCTGAGTTCAAGCAATTCTTCTGCCTCAGTCTCTCCAGTAGCTGGGACTACAGGCGCACACCACCATACCTGGATAATTTTTGTATTTTTTTTTAAGTAGAGACGGTGTTTCACCATGTTGGCCAGAAATGGTCTCAATCTCCTGACCTCGTGATCCACCTGCTTTCCAAAGTGCTGGGATTATAGGCGTGAGCCACTGTACCTGGTTTTTTTTTTCTTTTTAATGTCTTGTAGAGATGGGGTTTTGCCATATTGCCCAGGCTTGTCTGGAACTCCTAGGCTCAAGTGATCCATGTGCCTCGGCCTCCCAAAGTGCTGGGATTACAGGTGTGAGCCACTGCTCCCACCCTGGTCTGCTTTTTGTCTCCATAATTATGCCTTTCCTTTTTTTTTTTTTTTTTTTTTTTAAATAAAGGAAAGGGGCAGGCAGGGCCTTGGGGCGCTACCACCGGGAGCGCGGCACCACCACTTCCAGCCAATTATGCCTTTCGTAGAAATCTCCACTCCCTTAAAGAAAAGCAAAAGCGGATGTGAGGGCGATCTGGCTGTGACATCTGTCATCCCATTGATTGCCAGGGTTGATTCAGCTGATCTGGCTGGCTAGGCGGGTGTCTTCTTCCTCCCTCACCGCTCCATGTGGGTCCGTCCCGAAGCTGTGCGCTCGGTCGAAGAGGACGACCATCCCCGATAGAGGAGGACCGTCTTCGGTCACGGGTATACGAGTAGCTGCGCTCCCCTGCTAGAACCTCCAAACAAGCTCTCAAGAAAAACAAAAGCAAAAGCAAAAAACAAACAAAAAAAAACGACTCAGGAGGCTGAGGCAGGAGAATTGCCTGAACCCAGGAGGCGGAGGCTGCGGTGAGCCGAGATCGCGCCATTGCACTCCAGCCTGGGTAACAAGAGTGAAACTCCGTCTCAAAAAAAAAAAAAAAAAAAAAAAAAAAAAAAGAATCAGAAAGATGGCCAGGTGCGGTGGCTCACCCCGGTAATCCCGGCACATTGGGAGGCCAAGGTGGGCAGGTCACCCAAGGTTAGGAGTTTGAGACCAGCCTGGACAACATGGCAAAACCCCTCTCTCTACAAAAACACAAAAAGTAGCCAAGCGTGGTGTTGGGTGCCTGCAATCCCAGCTACTCAGGAGGCTGAGGTGGAAGAATCGCTTCAGCACTGGAGGCGGAGGTTGCAGTGCAGCTGCAGTCCAGCCTGGGCGGGACTGTCTCAAAAAAATAAAGATAAACAAAATAAGTAAAACGTATATATACAGTTACATGCCATATAACAATGTTTCAGGCCGGGCATGGTGGCTCACACCAGTAATCCCAGCACTTTGGGAGGCTGAGGCAGGTGGATCACTTGAGGCCAGGAGTTCAAGACCAGCCTGACCAACATGGTGAAACCCAGTTGAGACTTCATCTAAAAAAAACACAAAACAAAACAAAACAACCCAGAGTGAACCCTTGTTCTCTCCCAGACCTGAAAAGGGGAAGACTCAAAGGCCAGGGAGGGTGTGTCTGTAAAGGGGCCTAGAGAGTCAGGGCCTGGCCCCTCCTAGTTCAATGCAGAGCACTCTCAGATGAACTTAGCATCAGGCTTGGGCAGGGAGTGTCTGCGGCGGTCCCACCAGCCTCCACCTTTATTCTACAATCATGTCAAAAGCAGCTGCAGCAGCAGAAACAGTTGCCACTGAGGGCCTGGCCTGGCCGTGTGTGGTCCACCTGAGAAGGGAGAAGCTTGGACACAGGTGACAGGAGCCCCTCACTTCCCAAAGATCAACTAAGTGCTGATAGTCTTGCTCCGCCCAGCTGGGATGCGGAAGGCCAGACCTGGTGTCTGCTTGGGCTCTAACCACCGTGCTGGGCTCAGGGAGGCCTTCCGTTTCTCACCAGGCCAGCTCTAGTTCTAGCTGGGAAAGCTGTTGTCTCCAACGTTTGTTTCTGGGCCCCAAACTGCCCTGCCAAGCTTACCATGGGTTGTCAGTGCTTATGAAGGAGACCGCCACCTGCATCAACTCAAAAGTGCCTGGAGAAATTACCTTCTAAACCAGACCCTGGATGAGCAGCCAAAAGAGAGCTCATTCACAAAAGCAGGGCAAACTGGGAAGTGGGGACAGGAGGTGGGGCTGGCATCTGCCTACAAGTCACCTGGGCATGTGACAATCAGAGAGGCTTCCTTTATCCTAATCAGGAACTGCCCTTGCCATGTTTTCTGGGGACTAGAAATTTTCCAGTGTGTCCAGCAGGGACAGCCTTTCTCACCAAAAAAGTAGCAAGGCTGTGTCTGCAGGTGAGAGTGATTAGGATAATCATCATCATCGTCAGCAACAAACATTTATTCAGAGCTTCCCATATGCGGCTCTAAGCACTCTCTTACAGGCTGTGTGTCATTATCACTCCCATTTCACAGACGAGGTAACTAAGGCTCAGAGAGGTGAAGAAATGTCAAGAGTCATACACAGTGGGGGACAGACTTGGGAGCTGAATGTCTCTCTTTATACCCTACACGGTACTGACTTCTTTTTTTTTTTTTTTTTTTT
>NW_016107363.1:7000794-7002046 GCF_001604975.1 Cebus imitator
GCGATCTCGGCTCACCGCAACCTCTGCCTCCTGGGTTCAAGCAATTCTCCTGCCTCAGCCTCCTGAATAGCTGGGATTACAGGCATGCACCACCATGCTCAGCTAATTTTTGTATTTTTAATAGAGACGGGGTTTCACCATGTTGACCAGGATGGTCTCCATCTCTTGACCTCGTGATCCACTTGCCTCGGTCTCCCAAAGTGCTGGGATTATAGGCGTGAGCCACCTTGCCTGGCAATAAGAAAACTTTTAAAAGGAGCTTTTCTGCTTCCCACAAGGAGTTTTGCTCTTGTTGCCCAGGGTGGAGTGTAGTGGCACAATCTTGGCTCACTGCAACCTCCGCTTCCCGGGTTCAAACGATTTTTCTGCCTCAGCCTCCTGAGTAGCTGGGATTACAGGCATGTGCCACCACGCCCGGCTAGTTTTGTATTTTTAGTAGAGGCGGGGTTTCTCCACGATGGCCAGGCTGGTCTCAAACTCTCGACCTTAGGTAATCTTCCCACCTCAGCCTCCCAAAGTGCTGGAATTACAGGTGTGAGCCACCACATCCAGCCAGTACTGACTTCTGACATGGAGATGCCCTCTTTCACTGAGCCTTAACCGGCTAACACTGAATCCCAGAATGCCAGGATCAGATCAAAGCTGACATCAAAGTTGTGTTCTTTGTGCTGTTCTTTCCAGCACCCCAAATGCCCCTATTAAGCCAGAGATCTGTGATGCTGAGTAATCAGAAATGAGTTTGGTAATGTAGGTGTTAAAAGTTGAGTTGTGTCCCCCACAAAAAGATATGTTTAAGTCCTAATTCCCCAGTACCTGGGAATGTGACTTTATTTGGAAATAGAGACTTTGCAGATGTAATCAAGTTAAAATGAGGTCATGCTGGATTAGGATGGCTCTAAATCCAATCACTGGTGTCCTTATAAGGAGAGAGAGATGAACCCTACAGATACACAAGGAAGACAGCCATGTGACCACAGAGGCGGGGACTGGAGTGACGCGGCAGCAGGCCAGGAACGCCAAGGACTGCCCACAACCACCAGAAGCTGGGGGAGAGGCATGGACAGATTCCCCACAGTGTCTCCCAGAGGAGCCACCCTTTCTGACACCTTGATTTGGGACTTCTGTCCTCATGAACTGTGGAAGAATCGATTTCTGCTGTTCTAAGCCACTGAGTTGGTGATAATTTCTTACGACAGCCCTAGCGAACTAAAAGAGCCACTTGCTCAGATCAGCTCTTTTTTTTTTTTTTTTT
>NW_016107363.1:7003101-7011488 GCF_001604975.1 Cebus imitator
TCACCGCAACCTCCGCCTCCTGGGTTCAGGCAATTCTCCTGCCTCAGCCTCCTGAGTAGCTGGGATTACAGGCACGCGCCACCATGCCCAGCTAATATTTGTATTTTTAGTAGAGACGGGGTTTCATCATGTTGACCAGGATGGTCTCGATCTCTTGACCTCATGATCCACCCGCCTCGGCCTCCCAAAGTGCTGGGATTACAGGCGTGAGCCACCGCGCCCAGCCTCAGATCAGCTCTTAAACCAGCTCTGTCCTGTTGCTGGTTTCCTCGTTAATGAATTAAATCAACTTTTGACATGTGGTCACTATCTATTTGTATGAGACTCCTTCTGAAAATTGTACTTTGCTGTAGCGCAGACCTGGAGCTGCTATTTCAGCTTACTCTACCAATTTTCTGGCAAGCAACATCTTCCACCAGCCATGCCTCTGTCCCAGGCACTGGGAAAATCCAGGCTGAGCCCCCAGCTCCCCCAGGGTGGTTGGTCCAGCCAGAGCTTGGCAGGAGCAAACAGCTTTCACAGCTTTGGTCTTTTTTAGCAGCTGGAGGGGCAGAGGCAGCCTGGCAACCGAAAGCCGAGAGGTAGAGCAAGGGGAGGGGTGACCTTTTCAAACCTAACCATATTCGAGGAGTGGGGCAGAGAAAATACTCGTAAATCCATATCAGACGTGCTGGGTGCTGGGGCTCAGTGACACGAAGCAGGCGGCCAAACAGCCCACTGAGGACAGTGAGGTCATCTTGAGGCTGAGTCACTCAGATTGGCAGAGCCGTGTGTGCACAGAGGAAGTCAGTTTCCCTTGCACCAGACAGAGTGGGGTTCGTTCGCAGGGTGGGCCTCAGAGCCAGCGCCTCAGCCCTTTGCCCCGTGTTTCCCAAGGCTTCTGGTAGGAGGCTCACCTTCCAACCTGGCTGCTTTCTCAGGCCACCTTTAGAGCTGAGGCATGTGGTGAGATTGGGGGACGGGGCTCAGCAGCTGAGTTTGAACCTCCTCTCCCTCACTTACTGAACTTCATGATCAGGAACACCAATCTGACCTTCAGTTGCCTTCCTTGTAAAATGACTGCTTTTCAATCAGTGGTAATTTTATATGGGCCTATCGTTCCCATAAGGCCTCCATGGGGCCAGGGATGAGAAAGAACAGGGCCTGGCACGAAAGTGCACGTAAACATTAAAAAAAAAACTAACTCATCTTCAAATGCAATTCCCTCGGCTTTTTGAGGAAATCATTCTGAGCAGGAGAGTGGAATGCAAAAACAACTTAAGTAATTTTTTTTTTCCATAAATGGAATACCATTTTTTTTTCTCCATTTCACTCTGTTGCCCAGGCTGGAGTGCAGTGGTTCGATCTTGACTCGCTGAAACCTCCACCTCCTGGGTTCAAGTGATTCTCCTGCCTCAGCCTCCTGAGTAGCTGGGATTACAGGTACCCACTACCATGCCTGGCTAATTTCTGTATTTTCAGTAGAGGCGAGGTTTCACCATGTTGGCCAGGCTGGTCTCGAACTCCAGACCTCAGGTGATCCACCCACCTCAGCCTCCCAAAGTGCTGGGATTACAGGTGTGAGATAACACGCCCAGCTGAAAATGTGTTTTAATTTAAAAAGTTACTTCATTCTGTCAATTCTAAGATGAACTTTTTTTTTTTCCACATTTCAACATCTTAAAAACTCGGATGTGTCTTTTTTTTTTTTTTTTTTTTTTTTTTTTTTTTTTTTTTTTTTTTTTTTTTTTTTTTTTTTTTTTTTTTTTTTTAAAAGACGAGGTCTCGCTATATTGCCCAGGCTGGACAGGCGCGATCCCACTACTGATCAGCACGGGAGTTTTGACCTGCTCCATTTCTGGACTGGGCCGGTTCACCCCTCCTTAGGCAACCTGGTGGTCCCCCGCTCCCGGGAGGTCACCATATTGATGCTGAACTTAGTGCAGACACCCGATCGGCATAGTACACTATAGCCCAGAACTCCTGGGCTCAAGTGATTCTCCCACCTCAGCCTCCGGAGTAGCTGGGACTAAGGCACACGCCACCGCACCCGGCCGGATGTGTCTTTTTAATAGATGACAATTGTAGCAGTTTGCTTTCAAGGAAGTACAGAAAATAATTGCCTTTCAATCAATGGCATCTTTGACTTAGGAAATGTGGCCTAAAATGGATACATGTTCATTGTGTAAAGTTTTTCTAATTACTTTTCTTTTCTTTTTTGAGGCAGGATCTCCCTCTGTCGCCTAGGCTAGAGTATAGTGGCACGACCACTGAAGTCTCAACTTCCCCAGCTCAGGCGATCCTCTTGCCTCAGCCTTCTGAGTAGCTGGGGCCACAGGTGCACACCATCATGTCCAGGTAATTAAATTTCTTCTTTCTTTCTTTTTTTTTTTTTTTTTTGATGGAGTCTCACTCTATTGACCAGGCTGGAGTGAAGTGGTATGCTCTTGGCTCACCATAACCTCCACCTCCCGGGTTCAAACGATTCTCCTGACTCAGTCTCCCGAGTAGCTGGGGGACTACAGGCGCCTGCCACCACACCTGGCTAAGTTTTGTATTTAGTAGAGACGAGGTTTCACCATATTGGTCAGGCTGGTCTTGAACTCCTGACCTCGTGATCTGCCTGCCTCAGCCTCCCCAAGTGCTGGGATTACAGGCTTGAGCCACCGCACCTGGCCTAAATTTTTTTTTTTTTTGTAGAGACAAGGTCTATGTTGTCCAGGCAGCTCTTAGACTCCTGAGCTCAACTGATCTTCCCACCTCAGCCTCCTACAGTGGGGATTCTAAGCATGAGCCATGGCACCCAGCCCATAAAGTTTAGACACACAGAAGTATACATAATAAAGTGTCCCTTAGTTCAGTTCTCCAGAGAATATCACCACCCTGGAGAAAGTCCGCTTTGTGTGCAAGAGCATGCCTCTGTTTTTGTTCTAGCTGTCCAGAAACTCTCCTCAGACCAGTCACCCACACCTTCTCCTGTTTCTGAGCCAAATTAATGCTCAACCAAGGATGGCAACACGTTATAAATTTGGATTTCATGATTAGGCACTTTCTCCACCCCCAGCCCACATGGCTGGCACCTTTCCTCACTGCCCAGGTCTCCCTGGAACAGCAGTGTGGTGCCCTGTGCTGACCAGAAGGTGTGGGGCTGAGGAAGTCAATGATTCAAGCCTTTAAAAAGTGTACATGCAGTGCAGTTTGTAGTTTTATTATTTGCAAGTGACAAAAATCAGGGTGGTATGGGGCCTGAAGAGTTTGGAAAATTGGAAAGTAATGGGAAATTAGAAAGGTGTGTCTTGCTCAAGAGCTGGTTTTGTTTCTTGTTTTTGAGACAGGGGCTCGCTCTGTCACCCAGGCTGGAGTGCAGTGGTTCGATCACTGCTTGCTGCAGCCTGGGACTCCTGGACTTAAGTAAGCCTCTTGCCACAGCCTCCAGAGAAGCTGGTACTATAGGCATGCACCACCATGCCCAGCTAAGTTTTTTATTTTTTGTAGGAGTTTCACTACCTTGCCCAGGCTGGTCTCAAACTCCTGGCTTCCCACCTTGGCCTCACAAAATGCTGGGATTACAGGTGTGAGCCACCACACCCAGCCTCAAGGACAGTTTTGTTTTTTTTTTTTCTTTTTAAACCAGCATACAATTTAGTAGACCCACCAGCAGCACCATGCTCAGCTCTATGCCAACTTAACGAAACCAGGAAGAAGGTGTTCACTTGGCCCACAGGAGGTCAAGGGCTATGTGAGCTTGTGCCAACTCTGCTGAACAGGTAGTAGCTATCAGGAGCGAAGTGTTGTGAAGGATTGTGAGAACCATATCTTTCCAAGAAGCAGGGGTCAATGACTCGTCCAGGGTCATTTGACTACCAATTGGTGGAACCAATCTGGAATGCAGTTGTCCATTGGCAAGCAAATCCAGGGCTCTTTCCACCATGCCATGTGGTGGCCTTCCAAGGACCACCCTCTCCTCACCCCCATCAGCAACATTAAAAAAAATCTCCTTTGCCCTGAGTCTACCTCTGTGCCTTTATGTGGATCACAACTTCAGCAGGAGACTGAAATGAGGGGAAGGGGAAGGGGAAGGAGGCGTGGAAACCCCAGCCTGAGGGACCTCTGGCTATGAATGAGGCTTCTGTCTGCCTGCGCCGTGCGTCTGGAATTTTGTATGAAAACAATGAACTGGAAGGAGGTGAAAGCATGTTCGCAAAAGCAAGGCCACCACAGGCCCCCTCCCTCATATATAAAAGACTTGCTTTGTTTCAGGCAAAGCAAAGGAGAAGCTGGGGATATGCTGAGGTTTGGGGGCGCTCAGGTGTTTGAGGTCGACATGCCAATGACTAAGAGGCGGCGGCCATGAGATAATTCAGGGGCCCAACCCGAACCTGAGGTTTCAGACTCCTAATCATCTTGACAGCCATGCTCATATCTGCGTTAATGCTTTGTAGTGTGCAAAGTGCTTTCTCGGACATTTTCTCACCAGAGGGAGAGCTTAGGGAGGGACAAAGAGCGCCGATTCATGTAGCCTTCTATTTTGCTGTCTGGGTGACTGTGGTGTGCCAGGCACTGTGGGTGCCGTGCTTTCTTCATCACTGTCCCCATCCTTAGGAGTCTCATGGACTGGGCTAGAGGCCTGACTTCCCTGCCTGCTAGCTTCAGGACCTTGCACAAGTTAATCAATCGTTGTGCCAGCTGCAAAAGGGAGAATGACAGTGGCTGGCTGGCAGGGTGGCTGTGAGGATTAAAGGAGTCCTGGGGGTGAGGGGCCTGGCGTATGACAAGACCGTAATTGATGGTGGCTGTTGGGTGTCATGGCCAGTGAGATGCAAACATAAGGCTGGGGACCATACAGTACACAATTGGGTCCCTGCTATCTTCCTGACCTCTGCTCCTCCACCTACTTTCTTCCTCTCTCTGCCCTGGCCACAAGGGCCTCCTTGATCATCCTCAAATATGCCAAGCACGCTGTGGTCTCTGGGCCCTTGGACATGCTGTTCCCACTGCCAGATATGTTCTTCCCCCAGATATTTATTATATAGCTCCCTCATTTCCTTCAGACTTCTGCTCAAACGCCACCTTTTCAAAGAGGCCTTCTTTGACTGCTTTATATAAAAAAGCAACCTGGTGATGGAGGTCCCTATCTACCACACATGCTGAATCTCTCCAGAGCACTCATCAGCCCACGACATATTTAATTTCTTTATTGATTTTGAGATGGAGTCCTGCTCTGTCACCCTGGCTGGAGTACAGTGGTGCAGTCTTGGCTCACTGCAACCTCTGCCTCCCTGGTTCAAGCAATTCTCCTGACTCAGCCTCCTGAGTAGCTGGAACTACAGGGGCACACCATGCCAGGCTAATTTTTGTATTTATTAGCAGAGAAGGAGTTTTGCCATGTTGTCCAGGCTGGTCTCAAACTCTTGACCTCAAATGATCCACTCACCTTGGCCTCCCAAAGTGCTGGGATTACACACGTGAGCCACTGTGCCTGGCCCCATGACATATTTTATAACATATCCAAGTTTGTTATCTGTCTCTTTCTCCACTAGAAATGTAAGTTCCATGAGGACAAGGATTTTGTTTAAGTGCTAGCACTTAGCACTATGTCTGGCATGCAATGGGTGCTCAAAAAATATTTATTGAATGAATAAATCACTGTTGAGAGAAAACAGCAGGCAGCCACACAGTGGTATAGCATAAGTCCATTTTCATCACCTAGAACTAACGTTTGTTGGCAATTGCTTCAATGTAAGCATTGACTAAACCCTTTACATGCATTAGCTTATTTAACCAGGTACTATTATTGTTTTATTTATTTATTTATTTTAGAGGGAGTCTTGCTCTGTCGCCCAGGCTGCAGTGCAGTGGTGCAATCTAGGATCACTGCAACCTCCACCTCCCGAGTTCAAGTGATTCTCCTGTCTCAGCCTGCTGAGTTGTTGAGACCACAGGTGCACGCCACCAAGCCCAGTTAATTTTTGTATTTTAGTAGAGACAGGGTTTCACTATGTTGGCCAGGCTGGTGTTGAACTCCTAACCTCGGATGATCCACCCACCTCAGCCTCCCAAACTGCTGGGATTACAGGTGTGAGCCACCATGCCCGGCTGCCCACTAATTTTTGTATTTTTTGGTAGAGACAGAGTTTCACCATGTTGGCCAGGCTGGTCTCAAACTCCTAACCCCAAGTGATCCGCCTGCCTTGGCCTCCCAGAGTGCTAGGATTATAGGTGTGAGCCACTGTGCCCAGCCTTATCTTGTTTTATTGAAGAGGAAACTGAATCTCCAAGAAGTTACTTCTCTTACTTCCGTTAGTAATGACACAGCCAGAACTGTGTCTAGTCCTGATGACCCGAGTGTGGGCTCTTGGCTATCACACAATGTTCATTCCTGATGGAATCTGAAGGGCTGTATACCAGAACTATAGTAAGCTTACAGATATGATCTGTATCCTTTCTTCATATTTTTCTATACTTATGTTTTTTCACCAAGCAGCATGTATTAATTTTGTATTAGGAAAAACAGTTGTTTCACCTGTCCATCTGCCCACCAGGCATAACCAAAAAAGTGGGGACTTAATTGAGGGAGGTTGCCCACAGCTGTTTTGGGAGCCCCTGAATCCTAGAATCTCTGGCAACTTGGTTAAGAGCAGGAAGGTTTGGGGGGACCCCTGGCACAGTTGATGATGGCAGGAAGATGACCTCCAGGTAGGATGTTAGGATTGTGACTTTTAGTACAGGCAGCAAGGGCTGAGATGGAAGTCAAAGCTTTGTCACAAGTGCAATGGAGCGACGTCTTTTCCTTCCAGATTCTGGTGTTAACAGACTGTAAAAATGCCTCAAGGTCTGAGGCTGGCTGGCTTTACTGATGCCACCTTTCCCAAAACGTGTTTGGCTTTGGACCTGTGAGGACGATTGCATTTCATCCAGAAACAACAGGCAGACTTTCCCAAGATGACCCAGACTCACACTCTTCAGAGTGGGTTTTTGTCCCTGCAGGGTCTAGTTAGGATGAAAGAGATGCTGTGACAACTTCTTGACTAATTCTTTCAGATCCATAAGATCCCTCTCCCCCAACCCTCCAGTTGCCAGTAAACACTATATTAGGGCAAGAAACCAGCACTCCTGCCATGAGGTAAAAACCCAAGAGAATATCCTTGTTCCACGGAAATACACACTAAAATGTGTAGGCACAAAGGGACACAAGGAATGAGCTGACATTCTCAAACAGTTCATAAAAAAATATGCACGTGTGTGTGTATCCACACACACACACACATACACACACATGGAGAGAAAGCAAATAAGGCAAGATGTAAACAGGTAAATCCGGGTGAAGGATTATTGTGAGTTCCTTGTGCTATCTTGCAACTGTTTTGCAAATTTAAAATCACATCAAAATAAAAAGTTTCAAAAAAAAAAAAGCAGCTTATGTATGCTGAATTAACTAAAGTTCTCAGAGGAGAAGCTGAGCAAAGGATCCAATTCCTTTTCTTGTGCTAAATCAAGCAGGAACTTGAGAAAATTACGGTCACCCCATTCTTCTTCCCATGGTTCACTGTGGACTCTCTTAAGCTTCCTGGTATGGAAAATATCCTGCTCGGAAGAGAACTTTGATCAGAAAAATGCAATAAATGCCTGGAGCCAGAGATCTGAATCTTTGCAAGGGACTGTAGGAGATAACACAGAAAGGGAAACTTGAGTAGCTCCCCATGGGAAGGCCAAGGCAGGGTCAACATGGAGAAAATCTGAAAACCTGCAGGACACGCTTTCCAGGGCAGCTGGGGGGCTGGAGGGTGGCAAGTAAGGCACAGCCCTGCCGTTAGGGGCTTATAGTTTCATAGGAGAGAAAAATGACACCAGGCAAATCCTGGGGTAGAAAATGATCAGGGTAAGAGGAAGATCACAGAAAAAATCCTCCAGGGGCTGAGAGCAGGGAGAGGAATTTCTGATGTAGACTGGGATGAAGATGGAGAGACAGATACAGAAATGCCCTGCACTGTAGCCTCATGATAAATTCTCTTTCTGCTTAAGCCAGCCAACTGGCTCATCACAACCAGAAGTGTGAAGCCTCCCCTGCAGTGGGGGCAGTTTTTGCACCAGGTGGGTGTACACACAGCCAGCTCCCTCTTGCCTCAATCATTTCTTTCACCTGAACTGTCCTCTTTCTGATGTGCTTTCCAAACGCTGCCCTTCCTCCAGGCCTAGTTTCACCAGCATGAAACCACTCATTCCCACCTGACACATTCCTACCTTCCCCTTGCAGTACCTTCCTGTGATACTCCCAATAAGCCCAAATCTTTCCTGTTCTTTGAGGCCGGCCTCTAATGTCTCATCCCCTTCTGGTTTCTCCAGCTGCTCTGTGGAGAAGTCATTTAATTGAGTCAGTGCAAACCATCGATATCACTTGGTTGTTCAAA
>NW_016107363.1:7011518-7033581 GCF_001604975.1 Cebus imitator
GCGGTGAGCCGAGATCGCGCCATTGCACTCCAGCCTGGGTAATAAGAGCGAAACTCCGTCTCAAAAAAAAAAAAAAGAAAGCGTCTCCTGTTGCCCAAGCTGGAATGCAGTAGTGCGATCATGGTTCACTGCAGCCTCTACCCCTCCCAGGCTCAAGTGATTCTCCTGCCTCAGCCTTCCAAGTAGCTGGGACTACAGGCATGTGCCACCACACCCAGCTCATTTAAAAAATTTTTGTACAGACAGGGTCTCCTTATGTTGCCTAGGCTGATCTAGAACTTCCGTGAGCAAATGGGGTGGAGGGTACTCTCCTGAGCCACAGAAGGAATGGTCTGGTGGTTAAGATAAAACACAAGTTGGCCAGGTGCGATGGCTCACACTTGTAATCCCAGCACTTTGGGAGGCTGAGGTGGACAGATAACCTGAGGTCAGGAGTTTGAAACCAGCCTGGAGAAACCCTGTCTCTACTAAAAATACAAAAATTAGCTGGGCATGGTGGCGGGTGCCTGTAATCCCAGCTATTCAGGAGGCTAAGACAAGAGAATCACTTAAAATTGGGATGCAGAGGTTCCAGTGAGCGAAGATTGTGCCACTGTACTCCAGCCTGGGCAACAAAGAGTTAAAGTCCATCTCAAAAAACAAACAAAAAAACCCCCAAAAAACAAAAAAAAACACAAGTCGAACTTTAATTAGAGTTGTCCACAATCAGCAATGGTGGTCTTCTTGCTGGTCTTGCCATTCCTGAGCCCAAAGTGCTCCATGGCCTCCACAATATTGATGCCTTCTTTCACCTTGCCAAAGACCACATGCATGTTTGGTCTCAAACTCCTGACCTCAGGTTACTCCACCCACACAGTCTTGGCAGTGCAGATAAAAAACTGGGAACCATTTGTGTTGGGTCCAGCATTTGCCATCGACAAGATGCCAGGACCTGTATGCTTCAGGATGCAGTTCTTGTAATCAAATTTCTCCTCATAGATGGACTTGCCACCAATGCCATTATGGCATGTGAAGTCACCACCCTGACACATAACTCCTGGAATAATTCTGTGAAAGCAGGAGCCCTTATACCCAAATCCTTTCTCTTTTTCTGCTGTCTTTGGAAGCTTGTCTGCAAACAGCTCAAAGAAAACATGGTCCAAGGGCTCACCGTTGACAGCAATGTCGAAGAACACAGTGGGGTTGACCATGGCTGGCAGGACAGGGCTCCCAGTGGCAGCAGCAACGCAAAGCTGGTGTATCCTATTTTTTAAGTATTATAATGGCCTTTCTTTAATGAAATTGTGAGTTAATAGTAGTCTGGGTTTTTTTACATTAAAAAGTGTTATAGCTTGGTGATACGGTTTGAGTATTGCTTGTCTGCCACACCAAAAGTCATGGTGAAACCTGATCCCCAATGTTGGGAGGTGGAGCCTAGTGGGAGGTGTTTGGGTCATGGCAGTGGATCCTTCACGAATGGCTTGGTGCCTTTCTTGCCATAGTGATTGCGTTCTTGCTCTGGGAAGACTGGATTAGTTCTCACAGGAATAAATTAGTTCCAGTGAGAGTGGGTTGTTATGAAACCAGGGCGTCTTAGATTTTGCCTCTCTTTGCAGGTGTCTGCTTTACCTTTCACCTTCTCTGTCATGTTGTGACCTAGCATGTGGCCCTCAACTGAAGCAAGAAGATGCTGGCGCCATGCTCCTTGGACTTCCCAGCCTGTAGAACCATGAGCTAAATAAACCTATTTTCTTTATAAATTACCTAGTCCCAGGTATTCTGTTAAAGCAACATAAAATGGCCTAAGACACTTAGTAAAATAAAATGTTTAGCAACCCTGAGTCTAGCTCCAAGATTTCTGGAACATTTTAATGGTCAGTGAAGTCCAACCCCGGCATAAGGCACCTCTGGTGCTTTATAATTCTAGGCTTAATTAGCCAAGAGGTTGCCAGTTGGTAGCCCCACTGACCAAAGTGGGCCTGCAGGTATGTTTTGCTTGCCTCACACACGGCCTTCTTCTCCCTCTTTAATCTGGAAAGTGAACATAAAGTCCAGTTTCCAGTTTCCGGGGTTTTTTTTTTTTCTTTTTGAGACAGAGTCTAGTTCTGTCACCCAGGCTGGAGTGTAGTGGTGTGATCTCAGCTCACTGTAACCTCTGCCTCCCGGGTTTAAGTGATTCTCCTGCCTCAGCCTCCTGAGCAACTGGGATCACAGTCACGTGCCACCATGCCTGGCTAATTTTTTGTTTTGTTGTATTTTTAATGGAGATGGGGTTTCACCATGTTGGCCAGGCTGGTCTCCAACTCCTGACCTCAGATGATCCGCCCACCTTAGCCTCCCAAAGTGCTGGGATTACAGGCATGAGCCACAGCGCCTAGCCTGGTTTCCAGTTTCTCTTGAAAATTCAGAAGATGTTGGCAACAGTCCTGCATGGCATAAAATCAACTGGAGCAAGAGGCAGGTGGCCCCCTCTCCTTTCCGGCTGACCCTTTTCTGCTGCTGGAACATCCAACACTGCCACTGAACACAGGGTTAGAAAAGACTGCTTTTCTTAGGTTAGGACTGCTGATCATCAGCTCTATATAGGAATAGTGCCCTAGCCAATAACTCCACACAAAATTAGGAGGCTGCTGCTCTAGGGAAGGGCTGCCCAGAAACAGGCCTACAGCAGACACAGGGTACTAGGAGACCAGGAGGTCAAGAACAACTTCTTTGACTCAGTGGGCTCCTTAGCTGCTGACAAAAGAATTTGCTTGATTAGGAATTCCTGCTGGATGCAGTAGGTCATGCCTGTGATCCCAACACCTGAGGAGGCCAAGGCTGACTGCTTCAGCCCATGAGTTTAAGAGTATCAATTTCCTTTACATGTCATGTTGGAGCTTAAAAAGTTTTGGGCCAGGCATGTGCTTGTAATGCCAGTACTTTGGGAGGCAGAGGCAGGAGGATCACTTGAGCCCAGGAGTTCAAGACCAGCTTGGGCAGCATGGCGAAACCCCATTTCTACAACAACAATAACAATAGCAAAAAAAGCCAGGTCTGGCAGCATGTGCCTATAATGTGCCTATAGTCCCATCTATCTGGGAGGCTAAGGTGGGAGAATCACTTGAGCCTGGGAGGCTGAGGCTGCAGTGAGCTGTGATCATGCCACTGTACTCCAGCCTGGGTGACAGAGTGAGACCTTGTCTAGGAAAAAAAAAAAGAAAAAGAAAAAAAAAAAAACATTAGCTAGTTCAATGCTGAGGAGTTGGAATGAGAATGGGTATATATGTCCAGTCCTTGACTTCAATAAAAATGCTACCAAAGTCATCTCATTAAGTAAATATTGTATTATCCCTCAAAAAAAAAAGAAAAAAGTATGATGATTGCTGTACATTAAAAAAAAAAAAAAAAACTATTGTAGGAAATTTCAAACATATGTCAAAGTATAACAAATGTAATAAACCCCCATTTGCCCTTCCCAGCTTTGACAAATGGTGTTAATTTTTTTCATCTACTTGGGATACTTGTGGTGTTTTTCTTTCTCGGTTTTTAGAGATAGAGTCTTGCTCTGTTACTCAGGCTGGAGTGCAGTGGCACCATCACAGCTTAACTTGCCGTCTGGATATCCTGGGCTCAAGGGATCCCCCATCTCAGCCTCCTGAGTGGCTGGGACAACAGGTGTGTACCACCATACTTGACTTATCTTTTAATTTTTAGTTTTGCAGACAGAGTCTCGCTGTGTTACCTAGGCTCATCTTGAACTCCTGGCCTCAAGGGACCCTCCCACCTTGGCCTCTACTTAGGATACTTTTGAAAAGAAGATATTCAGGACTCCCTGTATCATGCTTTAAGCATGCTTATATAGTATGCTTTTCTTCTTCTTCTTTTTAAAGAGTATTTTAGAGTAGTTTTAGGTTCAAAGCAACACTGTGTAGAGCCAGCATGCATTTAAAAAAGAACCCTGGCTGGGCATGGTGGCTCAGACCTGAAATCCCAGCACTTTGGGAGGCTAAAGTGGGAGGATTGCTTGGGCTCAGGAGTTTGGAATCAGCCCGGGCGACATAGGAAGACCCAGTCTCTACAGAAAATAAAAAATAAAAAAATGAGCTGGGCATGGTGACACACACCTACAGTCATAGCTTCTCAGGAGGCTGGGACAAAGACTGCTTGAGCCTAGGAGTTTGAGGCTGCAGTGAGCTATGATCATGTCACTGCACTCCAGCCTAGGTGACAGAGACCATCTCCAAATAAATAGCCCTGACAGAAATTCCTTGTCTTCGTATATTTCAATAATTTATTATTAATCTTATGGACAATGACTTTGGTAACTGCCTAGGATTTTGATTTGGTTATCAGAAAGCTTAGAGCCAGTATATGCAAGGTGGTATGGGGTAATTTCTCCTTCTCTGTCTTGGCCCAATTTTATTTTACTTATTTGGTTCAATTTTTTTTTTTTTTTTTTGAGACGGAGTTTTTTTTTTTTTACCCAGGCTGGAGTGCAATGGCGCGATNGCGATCTCGGCTCACCGCAACCTCCGCCTCCTGGGTTCAGGCAATTCTCCTGCCTCAGCCTCCTGAGTAGCTGGGATTACAGGCATGCACCACCATGCCCAGCTAATTTTTTTTGTATTTTTAGTAGAGACGGGATTTCACCATGTTGACCAGGATGGTCTCGATCTCTTGACCTCGTGATCCACCCGCCTCGGCCTCCCACAGTGCTGGGATTACAGGCTTGAGCCACTGCGTCCGGCCCAATTTTTTGTTATTTCACTTGCTGCTTCTTCTTCATTCCTACCCCCCATTTAAACCATGCTATTCTATATTTTTTCTTTTTTTTGAGACAGGGTCTCCATTTCCCAGGCTGGAGTGCAGTGGCATGATCTTGGCTCACTGCAGCCTCAACCTCCTGGGCTCAAGTGATCCTCTTACCTCAGTCTCCAGAGTAGCTGGGACCACGGGTATGTACCACCACACCTGGCTAATTTTTAAATTTTTTGTAGAGATGGGCTCTTGCTATGTTGCTCAGGCTGGTTTTGAACTCATGGGTTCAGTCATCCTCCTGTGATAACTGAACCATTGTGCCAAGCCTATTCCATATTTTATATATCTGTGTAGGCCACCTTAAAGCCTTACTGAAACAAGGCAGGCATAAATAAATGCTTATTCAGTGCCTTTCTATCTAGTAATTGGTGAAAACTAGGTTCATCCTTTCTCATTAAGTGTATGCTTTAGGTAAGTTTAAAATTTGGTAAGAAATAAGGTCCTTTTCTGCAGTCAAATTTACATTTGTGGTAACAGTGTTTACTGCCACTAAGTGATTTCATTCCAGACCAGAGGGCACACCATCATACTACCTATGAATGGCCACTGTTAGCAACCAGAAAATAGTGATTCAAGTCCAATTTCAGACTTGGGTTCTACTCCCTTTCTGCTACAAATATTTATTAAATATTTAAAACATGCTAGGTGGCCGGGTGTGGTGGCTCACACCTATAATCCCAGCACTTTGGGAGGCTGAGGCAGGTAGATCACCTGAGGTCAGGAGTTCGAGACCAGCCTGGCTAACATGGTGAAACCTCATCTCTACTAAAAATACAAAAACTTAGCGAAGCATGGTGGCACATGCCTGTAATCGCAGCTACTCAGAAGGTTGAGGTGTGAGAATCGCCTGAACCTGGGAGGCGGAGGTTGCAGTGAACTAAGACCACACCATTGCACTCTGGCCTGGGCAACAAGAGCAAGACTCCGTCTCATTCATAAATAAATAAATACATGTTCTAGGAACTGTACTAGGTTTCAGTTATACCAAAGTGAGTAAAGACCCAGTATTTAGCTGCCCTCTGGGAACTCTGGGAACCTACTGTCTCACAGAGAAGACAGAGAAGTTACCAACAATTACAGACTTAGAAAGGAAGGATAAGCTATGAGGAGAGGTACACCTAGTCTACCTACCTCACTGTATCAGTTAGGTACACTTAGTGTACCTCTCCTCATAGCTTATCCTAGTGCCCAATAAAAACTGTCTGTCCAGGCATTTTGTAAGGCTGAGGTAAAAGGATCACTTTTGAGAGCAGCCTGAGCAACATAAGGGAAACCCTATCTCTACAAAAAATACAAAAATTAGCTGGGTACGATGGTACGTGCCTGTAGTTTCAGCAACTTGGGAGGCTGAGGTGAATGCACTGCTTGAACCTGGGAGGTCAAGGCTGCAGTGCGTCATGATCATACCACTGCACTCTAGCCTGGGTGACAGTGAGACCCAGTCTCAAAAATCAAAATAAAACAAAAACAAAAAGCAAAGATGAACAAAAACAACAACAAAAAATCAAACAAACAAAAACTCTGTCTCTATATTCTTTTCTTTTTTTTTTTTTTTTTTTTTTTGAGATAGCGTTTCATTCTGTCACCCAGGCTGGAGTGTAATGGTGCAATCTTGATTCACTGCAACCTCTGCCTCTCAGGTTCAAGCGATTCTCCTGCCTCAGACTCCTGAGTAGCTGAGATTACAGGCCTATAGCTTTTCAAATTGCAGTTGAAGACATACTTTTAAGAAAATTATCTATCAACATCGACCAATTCTGAAAATAATTTCTAAATTTAAACTGTATGACAGTAATCCTAAGTGCTCTCTTGTTTTACACTTCTTATAACTTTAGAATCAGTATCAATGACTTACTGATATTGGGGAATCAACAGATTGGGGAAGGATGTAATTCTCATGAAAGTCATTTAGTTGGTCTGTTTTGATACATTTCATTTATTAAAAGAAGGCTATCCACAATTCATAAGTTTCCTAATGGGAAATTAGGTGATGAACCAGTCTCTAACCCGGCTCTCTTCTGCTGCCTGTTGGTATCCATGCTCTTGGTTATCACCTACCTATAGAATTTTGCAGTGATGGTATGTCACTTCAGAGGTTAGGTTATGAAGGCTTCCATCCATGCTGCCTTTCTCTTGAATCACTTGCTCTGAGGGAAGCCAGCTGCTTTATCTGAGCAGCCTTAAGGCGAGGCCCACTTGGTGAGAGACTGAAGATGCTGGTTAACAGCCCTGAATGAGCAAAGAAAATCCTCCAGGCCCAGTCAGTAGCTTGATAGCAACTCCAGGAGAGATCCTGACCTAGAACCACTCAGCTAGGCTGCTGCTCCTAGATTCCTGACCCTTAGAAACTGTCTGAGATACTAAATATTTGTTTTTTCTTGGAGATGGAGTCTTGCTCTTGTTGCCCAGGTTGGAGTGCAATGGCATGATCTCAGCTCACTGCAGCCTCTACCTCCTGAGTTCAAGCGATTCTCCTGCCTCAGCCTTCCAAGCAGCTGGGATTACAGGCACCCACCACCACACCTGGCTAATTTTTGTATTTTTAGTAGAGATGGGGTTTCACCATGTTGACCAGGCTGGTCTTGAACTCCTGAACTCAGGTGATCTGCCCAGCTCAGCCTCCCAAAGTGCTGGGATTACAGGCATGAGCCACCGCCCGAGGCCTATTTACTGTTTTAAACTGCTAAAGTTTTGGGGGTAATCTGTTACATAGCAATGGATAACTATTTTTTTTAATTTAAAAAAATATTTTATATTTTAGAGACCCTGTGCAAGTATAGCTCACTGCAGTTTTAAACTCCTGGGCTCAAGTGATCCTCCTGCCTTAACCCCCTGAGCAGCTGAGACCACAGGCATGAGCCACTAAACCTGGCTACTTTACTTTTAATGTTTTTAGAGATGGAGGTCTCACTATGTTGCTCAGGCTGTTCTCAAACTCCTGGGCTCAAGCAACCCTCCCACTTTAGCCTCCAGAGTTGCTGGGATTTTGAGGACTTTGCTATAAAATGAGGCCAGAAAAATAAATATATTTTATTTTACTGTATTACTATCGTTATTATCTTTTTAAATCTTTTTTCTTTTATTTTCATTCCCTGAATATCTTCTGCACAATTATTATTATTTTTTGAGACGGGGTCTTGCTCTGTCACCCAGCCTGGAGTGCAGTGGTGAGATCTAGGCTGCAACCTCTGCCTCCCCGGTTCAAGGGATTCTTAGGCCTCAGCCTCCAAAGTAGCTGGAATTACAGGTGTGTGCCACCACATCCGACTAATTTTTTTGTATTTTTTTTAGGTATTCAAAGACAGAGGACTTAAGCAGCCAGAAGGTTCTATTTATTCCAGGTGACATCACAGTACTTACCCATCTTCACTGATAAAAAGGGCAATATGTGCACATAGCACATATGTATTTACCACCTAATTTTGGCAAAAGTATTTAAAATTTAGAAAATTTAGAAGTATTTAAAATAAGAACTTTATTTGCCAAAGTTGCATGACTGAATAAACGCTTATGGATTTTTAAAAAATGTGATTAGGTACATAGAGTGCTAAATTAGAATGCTCAACTAAAAAACCATACCAAATTTACTTTGTACAAGAAAATGTAATCAGCTCTATAAACACTATTTAAAGAAAATAAGGCCCTGCATGGTGGTTCACACCTATAATCCCAGTACTTTGGCAACCAGAGGCAAGAGAATCACTTGAGGCCAGGAGTTCAGGACTAGCTTAATCAATAGAACAAGGCTCATTCTCTAAAAATAAAAAATAAATAAAAAATAAATTTGGTTTAAGATATTTAAAACACATTAACTCTTTGAAGATTAGCTATGGAGTGCAGGAGGAGGGGTTGTGGAGGAGGCTAAATAAGTATGGTCTAATTATCTCAGAGCAAGTTTTCAACCCAAACCAAAATGACATAACTATGCAAAGATTACACAGTGAAGTAATTTATGGCAGAAGCCTGAGAGTCAAAGAGTTGAAATGATTGAGATTTTTAGTCCCTTTGCAGCTCCTCCATTGTTTGCTTGTAGAATCAGCCATGAGGAAGAATCCTCAGTCTAGGAAGGGATCCTGCCATTTAAGAGGGAAAAGAATGCTGTTCCAAGCAGGCACACCTGCTTCCAATTCTATGTGGAACAAGATGCTGATGGGATAAGTAAATACACAAAATTTAGGATGAAGAAAAATCCTGGCTGTGCGTGGTGGCTCACGGCTGTAATCTCAGCACTTTGGGAGGCCGAGGCAGGCGGATCACCTGAGGTCAGGAGTTCAAGACCAGCCTGGCCAACATGGTGAAACCCTGTCTTTAAAAGAAAAAAAAAAAAAAGAAAAATCCTAGGATGAAATTTCATAGAGTAGAACTAGCTACCTAGATATTCTCTGGTCGGTTCAAAAGGTGAAAATGAAAAAGTGAAGTGAACAGCCACTGTGAGCAGCAGGAACACAACCAAGTTTCTCTGTTCCTTTTTCCCTCCTCTGGTCCCTTTGCCTTTCTTATTCGTAATGCTCGTGTCTTTTTCATAGGCTTTATAGGTTTTATCTCAGTGTCCTTGCATGATGGTAACAAATCACATATTTTAAGATTTGGGCTGAAAGGGGCTTAATCTTTTTTTTTTAGATGGAGTTTTGTTCTTGTTGCCCACGCTAGAGTGCAATGGCATGATCCTGGGTTTAAGCGATTCTCCTGCCTCAGCATCCTGAGCAGCTGGGATTACAGGGATGTACCACCACACCTACCTTATTTTGCATTTTCAGTAGAGATGGGGTTTCTCCATGTTGGTCAGGCTGGTCTCAAACTCCCGACCTCAGGTGATTTGCCCGCTTTGGCCTCCTAAGTGCTGGGATTACAGACATGAGCCAACGTGCCCGGCCGAGGTGCTTAATCTTTAGGAAAAAAACCTGTGCTGCTCAATCTACTGAATGAGCAGCACAATAAACACAAACAAAAACAATAAGACATGGTGGGCACTTGCCTCCATATGTAAGGAATTTGTTATTGGATCTATCCAATTCATGCCCCAGCTCATCAACAGGAGACTCCTTTCAAAGAGCCTGTCTGGCTAAAACACTTTTTCTTAGCTTAAGAAAAATCCTTTACTAGTTACCTGTTACTTGCAAGGTACAGTTCAAACCATTTAACAGGGCAGAATTCCAGGAGAATACACACAAAGCCTTAAAAATGTTTCCAGGTCACAATGCCGTTTTAAAGAAAATCAAGACCAAACCTGTTTCTTAGACAATCTAGAAGGAAACTTACCTTTGGCTGTGTAGCCAGATACCCCCAGCTTGGATGTTTGAGTGGTTGAAGGTGAGAAGAAATGCACCCAATGCTTCTATAGTTCCATAGGCTTCAGTGTCTTCTTCTATTACACTGTATATTAACTGCCAGCTTTCTTGCCTGTATTTCCCCATCACACCAAAAGCTCTATGAAGATAGGGACTGAATATTGTCAGGATCTGGCACAGTGCCTCATATCAGACAGTATTTGTTAAATGAATGAATAAATGAAACCTGGAGACACAACACAGAATAGCAGAAAAAGAAATAGGCCAGGCATGGTGGCTCACGCCTGTAATCCCAGCACTTTGGGAGGCTGAGGCAGGTAGAACACTTGAGGCCAGGAGTTAAAGACCAGCCTCAAAAACAAAACAAAACAACAACAAAAAATCAAGGTGAAAGGAATTTACATTTACCCACAATCATACAAAGAGTTTCGCTCTAGTTGCCCAGGCTGGAATGCAGTGGCGTGATGTGGGCTCACTGTAACCTCTGCCTCCCAGGTTCAAGCAATTCTCCTGCCTCAGCCTCCTCAGTAGCTGGAATTACAGGCACCTGCCATCACGCTCGGCTAATTTTTGTATTTTTAGTAGAGACGGGGTTTCACCATGTTGGCCAGGCTGGTCTGGAACTCCTGACCTCAGGTGATCCACCTGCGTCAGCCTCCCAAAGTGCTGAGATCACAGGCATGAGCCACTGTGCTGGCCGAGGCTGCAGTTTTAAATCAGTTGATTTGTATGCAGTTTTTTCTCTTTGGTAGCAGATTCCCATCCTTTTGATAGTAAATAGTCAATGGAAGCAGCCAAGAGTCACTGGGTTTTGGTCAAGTGTAGTGATTAAAGTGAGAGATCAAGTAGGCAATACTAGTTTTGGTTGAAAGCCTCTGCCTGTAGGACAATGTGAATGGTTTTCACATGTGACTCAAAGTGGCTCTGAAGGCAATAACAGGAATTCCAAAACTACTGTGAGCAATTGGTTCATCACCAAACCAAGCATATTACTTCCAAAAGAGTGAACTATGAAGGCGACAAACAGGGCTAGGTGATAATACTTTCTCAGAATTCATGTTACACACATATCTCATTCACACACAGAAATTCTTAATGGGTGAGTCAATTAATTCATTTAATTAAAGTAGATATACTGGTTCACCTAAAACTTTAATATTTGCTGTATTTTTCAGTATAACATTCTCATAAAAACTTATTCACCACTTGACTGGTACTTCACATACATTATCTTTTTAAGGTTCACACTACTACCACAAATGTAAGTATTATTCTCCCCATGTTATGAGAAAATGGAGACTCAGACAAAATGTGATTTGTGCAAGACAACAACAGCTGATAAACGGTAGAACCAAGATGCCAATACAGATGTTTTGCTTCAAATACCAAGTTCTTTTTATTTTCTGATCCTGCCATGTAGCACCTTTGAATAATTCTTAAATGTATCACTATAGGGTTGTTCAATTTCTAGCTGCAATGTTTAACATTTCTTTTTTTTTTTTTGAGACGGAGTTTCGCTCTTGTTACCCAGGCTGGAGTGCAATGGTGCGATCTCGGCTCACCGCAACCTCCGCCTCCTGGGTTCAGGCAATTCTCCTGCCTCAGCCTCCTGAGTAGCTGGGATTACAGGTACGCGCCACCATGCCCAGCTAATTTTTTGTAGTTTTAGTAGAGACGGGGTTTCACCGTGTTGACCAGGATGGTCTCGATCTCTTGACCTCGTGATCCACCCGCCTCGGCCTCCCAAAGTGCTGGGATTACAGGCTTGAGCCACCGCGCCCGGCCTATGTTTAACATTTCTTAATGATTCTATTATTACCAGTGAATAATCCTACTCTTTATTTAACCTGGAAGTGAACTGAACAAAACTGAAGATATTGCTTATAAATAGACTTATTTATATTCTTGAGGAAAACTGGAAGTAACTACAAAAAGCCATTTATTCCACTTGAAGTAAATATTGATACTAGACCTTACATTTAAAGAGACTGGACTGGCAAGTGACTTTCTTTTTAACAATAACCATATTAAAAGAGAAAAAAAAATGGAGCAGTAAGTTAAATAAAAGGCTAATAAAACTTGGAGGAAATAGCTGTTTTCTTTTAAACCCTGAAAAATACCAAATGTAGGTTATGTTGCATAAAGAGTCATTTTAAGAGAAGACTATTAACAATCCAATAGTAGAGTCAGCATTAAGAACTTCAATGATATTCAACTCAAACATGCGTAGGGAGAGTAGTTATTTTATTAAATCATGCACATCACGTGTGTTAGTGCAAATAGTTTAATCTGTACTCCAGAAATTCTATTGTACTTTATATCTTTACAAAATAGATTTAAAACAATTATTTACTTTAAAAAATGTAATTCTGAAGTTAAGCATTTCAGAACAATATTTGCAATAACCTATATACAAGAGGTACTGGGTACCACTGGCATATTAGCATTCTGTGGTGGAGTGGCTTCCTGCAACAGAAAATGATGAAATGAACTATATGACAGTATTCTCTACAAGTCATTTGTGACTAATTCCTCCATAAATCTAGTGATCCTCCCAACAGTAATCCCTAATAGCTTAAAATATAACCTTTAAAGTATAAACAGTGACTGCCAAACATCACAAGGCAAATTATACCCTAAACTCCTATTTCAATATTTGGCTAGACTTGCGGATTGCCACAGAACATTCAAGCCAATTCACTGACATTCCCTCCCAGTCTTCATTGACTGAAAAATTTAACTATGTGATACTTTAGGATATTCTATGACCTAAATAACCCTTACTGACATAACTATGATGTCACACAAAACCATGGCTAAACTTTCACTTCTGTGTTTTAAATTTATAATATCAAGCAGTGTTTTTAGGTGCTTCATTGTGCATAGAACACTATTAATCTTGGGAATAGTGCTTTTCATTAACAGAAAGTCCCAATTAACAACAATAAAAAGAAAATAACCATTTGCATACCCAACCAGGAAATCTGTTGGTAGGTACAACAGCTCACCCTGAACATGAATTAGCTCTGACACATCATAAACCAAATTAGGTCAATACAAGCTTATCGAAAGAGATATTAATACTTTCTTCAATTAAACATGCTTGGAGGAATAGATGATAGAAAAAAAATCATGCTTCCTAAAATGCTGTATATGAGAAAGTAACTTGGCTTTTAAAGAAAAATATCTCTTTAAATACATGAGGTTTAATAAATTACATTCCAATTGACTCAACAGTTTGGTTGACTGCACTGAAATTGTGTAATTACTATGTTTTTGCTCCCAGAAATACTTCAGTTTGCTCAAGAAAATACACACTCTCATGGAAAGTTTTTCAAAGTTGATGTCCTCCACATCTTCAAGTCTCATTAAGGCTGAACAAGCGTGCACATATTCCCCAAATTATCACCATAACAGTTTATTTTCCAAATGTATTTTTCCTTTAAAAAAAAAAAAATCCACGCAATTAGTTTTCTCTAAGTCTTGTTCCCAATAGCTCAGTGGTTTTATAACAAGTAAAAATGGCGTAAATATGTAAAAAATATATATATATGTGTATATATTTCAAACTGATAGGCACTGAGCACACAGGGCCTCTCTTCCCATGTATGTACTGGTTGTTTGGTTTGGGTAATTATCAAATCAGAAAAATGAATTATCTGGTCATCAGACTTCAGAGTAAAATACTCATAAATTTAATGCTATAAATAATCTGGTGTACCAAGAAGCCTACTTTAGGCCACCATAATATTCAGAATCTCAACATACTAATTTAAAAATTACATGAAAAATTGCAAGCAAATTATTGCTTACAGTAAAGTCACAATTTTATATCTTCTTTATAGACAGATACATTTTATATAATTTAAAGCAATGACCCTACAGCTGTATTCTTGTACTTCTGCTGTTTTAAAAGAGGTAAAAAGGAAGAAAATGGTTCTGTTTGTCCCCAGCATGAGTATGATGCCAGCTTCTAGAGGGAGGACGGTGTACGGACTCAAGGAACGCTCTCATGGAGAAGCTCTGGCCAGACCTGGCACATACAGCACAATGGCTGTTACTGCAACCAGGGCAGCCAACATGGGCATCCAGGGCCAGGGTTTCTGTGTGGAAAGAAACCAAGAGTCAATATCACATTCTCTCCTCTCTTTTCATACCTATTAACCCCTTGGTGTCAGAGAGTCCTGAATATTTAACAGAATACTGGAAAAATCTTATTTTTGCATCATAAAAATAAAGTTAAAAAAAAAAAAAGTGAGAGAGTGTAGGTATAAGGAGAGCCATAATAGCAGGACCACCAATTTGGAAGTCTAACATATCACAAGAAAGTCCCGGGAAGTTTTCAACTTTGTTACAGTTGAAACCTAATAGTGACTTCTAAGAAAACCTGTGGGCTCTGCCTGCTTTATTTACTCTGGTATCCATATATTCCAATATAACTGATGTATATAGATACCTGTAGTATGTTTCTGCCTAAAATGTTTATTTCTTGATTAGAGCCAGACTCCATGTTGGGATATTTTATTCAAGGGGATGATAGTGGCTAAGGTGACAAGGCTTTGGTCCTCTAACTTGAAACCACAGAAGACAAAATCAAATAGGGTTCAAGATGGAGAAGTAACATTAGAGATCCTGCCTGTATGATAATTCTGGTAAAGACTCTGTTCAGTGTAATAAAGCCACATGATCATCTCATATGCTCTACCAACATGCATGCCAGTTAGAGGCAAGCATGGACGGGCTGTTGCCTGCTAACTTTAAGAGGGCTTTATAAGATTAGCTTGCTTTGGTTGACATTTTTATTTTTACTTGTATTCCAAGAGTGTTATTGAGAAAAACTGGTTTTTCTTTTTTTCTTCTTCTTTTTCTTTTTTTTTTTTTTTTAGCTATGGCAGAGAAAAACTGGTTTTTAAAGAAATATTCTGATGTTGCAGGTCAGGGCTCAGAAAGAAATGGGATACGTTTATATCCTTGCAAGTACATAATAGGGTTGAGATTGTAAGCCAATGGTTCATTAGGCTAATCTCATTTTTTTTCATCTCCATAGCCATAGCATAAATAGGGAAAGGGTTGAAACAAAGAAAATCTACACTATGAAAAGGAAGAGGATAAGGAGGAAGGGGAAGAAAGCTGGCTGAAAACTTGAAAGAGGCAAACTCTTCATTTCTCATTTAAATCTGATTAAACACATAATTGGAAAGAGGGTACTAATATTGCAGAAATTCATAGTGTACTCCAGTTTGCTACAGATCAAGACAGTTAAAAGAAGCATATTAACAACTGGTTAGGTTGGAATTAACTCATGGTTAGCATTACTACAAAGTAAACAAGACAAAAAGTTATGGGATTAGTTGACTGTTGAATTCACTGGTATGACACAAATACACAGCATACTAAATGAAGGGTTTGCTTCAGGTAACAAAATACCTGTGTGTTTTTGCCATGCACTATATTACAAATACGGCACAAACAGGTGACGGGGACAAACAGACAAGGACTCAACGGTAGTGCTTGTACCTTTCTCTACCACAATGGACCGAAACACCAAAACAGGAAAGCCAGGAATAGGCCGATGAATACGGCTGGGACGGGTTGTAATATGGAAGGCTAAAGAAGGGAAGGCATATTAAAATCATTTTATGCTATGAATATAATCAAATAAGAGGATTCAGACCCCAGTGGGGTGGGAGGCAGGGAAGAAAGACTGAAGCAATAGAAGTATACCATTCAGGTTTTGCACAGATTCAAACATTTTAAAGACATCTAACACAATCCTGAACGATAGACTGGGGTATGCAAGTTGGGAAACTATCAGTTTAAAAGGAACAGCTAGGCTGGGTGTGGTGGCTCATGCCTGTAATCCCAGCACCTTGGGAGGCTGAGGCAGGTGGATCACCTGAGGTCAGGAGTTTGAGACTGGCCTGGCCAACATGGTGAAATGCTGTCTCTACTAAAAATACAAAAGTTAGCCGGTCATGGTGGTACACACCTGTAATCCCAGCTACTCGGGAGGCTAAGGTAGGAGAATCACTTGAACCAGGAGGCTGAGGTTACAGTGAGCTGAGATCATGCCACTGTAATCCAGCTTGGGTGACAGAGAGAGACTCCATTTCAAAGAAAGAAAAAAAGGAACAGCTGAAGGCAACGGGCAATGTGGGTATACCTAACATTCTAATGAAATGTAGCACATGCAGACAGAGCAAGCCAGGCATGGTGGCTTATGCCTGTAATCCCAGCACTTTGGGAAGCTGAGGTGGGCAGATTGCTTAAGGCCAGGAGTTTGAGACCAGCCTGCGCCACATGGCAAAACCCCGTCCCTACAAAAAATAAATGAGTTGGGCATGGTGGTGCACGTCTGTAATTCTAGCTACTTGGGAAGCTGAGGTCGGAGGATCACTTGAGCCGGGGAGGTCAAGGCTATAGTGAGTTGAGATCATGCCACTGCACTCCAGCCTGGGTGACAGAGCAAGACCTGGTCTCCAAAAAAAAAACAAATAATGACCAACACTGCACTGCTAGCTGATGCTCTCTGCTTGAATAGTACACATTTTTGCTCAATACCTGAAACCCATTATTTCACAATGTACTCCCTCAGCAATGGTTAAGGGTTATTTTATCCCTCTAACAAAATCTTTTCTTTTTTTCAACCAAAGCTCTTTTGCTTGTTAGATTATACTACTTTCCAGCTTAAAAATAAGTGCCCTGTGATAATGCATGTTTCCTAAATCAGGCAAGAAATGTGACAATATATGATAAAGGTTTGGTATATAAAGACAGGCAGGGCTGGGTGCGGCGGCTCATGCCTGTAATCCCAGCACTTTGGGAGGCTGAGGTGGGTGGATCACCTGAGGTCAGGAGTTCGAGACCAGCCTGACCAACATGGAGAAACTCCATCTCTATTAAAAATACAAAATTAGCCGTGCGTGGTGGCGCATGCCTATAATCCCAGCTACCCAGGAGGCTGAGGCAGGAGAATCATTTGAACCCAGGAGGTGAAGGTTGCGGTGAGCCAAGATAATGCCATTTTACTCCAGCCTGGACAAGAGTGAACTCCGTCTGGTCTTGAACTCCTAACCTCAAGTGATCCTCCTGCCTTGGCCTCCCAAAGTGCTGGGATTACAGGCATGAGCCACTGCGCCTGGCTGCAAAGTTACTTTTGAAAAGGTTCTAAATAGTACAGGGGGATCCATTCTGATTATGCTAGATGTCTTCATGGGTTAATTTAGCAGTAGACTGAAATTCCATAATCCCAGGGATATGAATTAATACAAAAGAGAGAAGTAACCAAACCATTATGATCTGATTTTAGAAGAGTTTGTAATCTACATTTTGAAAAGTAAATGCAAGCCATTTTTGCTTAGCATAAAGCCTCCACACCCAGTTTATCAACTTGTAAAAGGCTTCTACCTAAACAGCAAGCCTTTATTGTCTACAAACTGCAAAGGACAACTGGACACAACTCATGAGCATTCTGTGTGCAAATGAATAACAGGATGGCCATGCAACATCATTCTTTTGTACTTGTGCTGCAGGGTAAGCAGAGTGGCTTCCTCCGTAGGAAGCATGTGGCTCACGCACACTGCAGTGTCCAAGCCATGACAGCAGTTTCAAATAAGTGAGAGCACAACCAACCACGCCAAACATCTATCAGTTAGGGCCCACAAAGGTAATGATCACCAAAACGTACAACACAACATTAATTTAGTATAACATCTTTTTAAAGACCATCTTTCTAGCAAATGAAAAACAAAAAAAATTAAACTCAATTTATACCAAAATCTTCATCTGTCTCTTTCTCTCTCACAGCCCTACAGAAACTCACCAAATATTTTCTAATACTTACAGAACGCAAAAGAGACACTATGCTTTTTAGAAATTGTGCCTCAGTGAGAACATTATTGGTATATAATGAAAACCATTAATAAGTCTTGATTTTTTTGATATAGCCAAATGCTAATTATCAACATGTACTACCGTCTCTTAAATGGGTCGCTGGTAGTATAGTGCTTCATTTCCCAGCAGGGCATAAACAAGAGCCAGACAATGGCTTAGTGACAGAGCTTCAGACTCATCTGGGAAAAGCTGACAGTTCTTAGGCAAGCTGCTTTATTGCAAACAAGGCTCTTCCTCCAGGCAGTCCCGAGGCTCTTGGGGTATAGGTTAAAGGTACAAATTCTTTTTCAAAAATTTGACAGCATAATGATTCTGTCATGGAATTTCGTAATTGAAAGCTTATTTCATTTGTACCATTTGCTTCACAAAATCAGTGATAAAGTCCTCTGAAAATCAATTTCAATCTCTCATCTGCCTCTCAATCAAAGCTAAGCCAAGTTTGCAAAGACTTACATTATTTCCTTTCTCTCGGAGCAGCTTCAGGTTGTTTTTACATTGTTTGAGCTCATCTGTGATTGACTGCTTTTCCTGCTCAGTCTTTTCAAACTTCAACTTCAGTTCTGAGAGTACAGTCTGTGTCTTTTCATACTAAAGGCAAAGAAAAAAAAAAGTGTGCAGATTCAACTTAAAATGAGTATGAAGGTATGGTTCTAGTCAGGCTTATATGCCAGATCCTATTTAGTCACGTGGAACACTAAAGACAAGTATTTTTGTTAAAGGAGAAATAACTTGCACTCATAAGAAGAAGTCTTTTGGTCAGGCGCAGTGGCTCACACCTATAATCCCAGCAGTTTGGGAGGCCAAGGTGGGTGGATCATGAGGCCAGGAGTTCGAGTCCAGCCTGACCAGCACGGTGAAACTCCATCTTTACTAAAAATACAAAAATTAGCCAAGCATGGTGGCGTGCACCGGTAATTTCAGCTACTCAGGAGGCTGAGGCAGGAGAATCACTTGAACCTGGGAGGCGGAGGTTGCAGTGAGCCAACATTGCGCCATTGAACAGTCCAGCCTGGGCAACAGAGTAAGACTCCATTTCAAAAAAAAAAAAAAAAAGGTCTTTAATGTTGACTTGATTCTATGTAAGAATTTTCTGGCCCCGGAATAAAAAAAAAATTAAGAGTAATCACCATTTTGTCATCTGTTTTTAATATAAAGGATCACTTTTTCCACCAAGTAAGTGTAGGAGAAAAGAAAAACTTCAAACTGAGCAAAAGAAAAGTAGGTGAAGAAAAATCCCATAGCCTAATTAAGTGGCAATGTTAGGAAGCCTGAGTTTGTATAATGGTAAGCAGCGTCAGCCAAACTATTTTACTCTTGAAGTAAAAATTACTCTTGAAGTAATTCCTCCACCTAGTATGGGAGCGAAAAGAAAAAAAAAAGTATTAATTCCCAATAGGTTTCCCTTTACCCAGCATTACTGGGTATTAAAGTGTTCTGGATAAGTGAATTTTCTAGGCAAATGAAGAAAATAAATGTATCTGAAGTACACACCACTATGACTGGGAAATATCTATTCTTCCACTTCAAACTTCGGTATCAGCCGGGCATGGTGGCTCACACCTGTAATCCCAGCAATTTGGGAGGCCAAGGTGGGCAGATCACCTGAGGTCAGGAGTTTGAGCCTGGCCAACATGGAGAAACCCCATCTCTACTAAAAATATAAAATTAGCCAGGCATGGTGGTGCATGACTATAATCCCAGCTACTTGGGAGGCAGAGACAGGAGAATCGCTTGAACCTGGGAGATCAAGGTTAGAGTGAGTTGAGATTGAGCCACTGTACTCTAGCCTGAGCAATAAGAGTGAAACTCCATCTCAAAAAACAAACCAAAACAAAAAACTTAGGTATCAACTAAAAGTCATTTTAAAAAAATCTGTTTCTGGTAGAAATTTTATTTTTATTTATTTATTTATTTTTTGAGATGGAGTCTTGCTCTGGCACCCAGACTGGAGTACAGTGGTGTAATCTCGGCTCACTGAAACCTCCACCTCCCAGGTTCAAGCAATTCTCCTGCTTCAGCCTCCTGAGTAGCTGGGATTATGGGTGCCTGCTACCACGTCTGGCTATGTTTCATACTTTTAGTGGAAATGGGGTTTCACTATGTTGGCCAGGCTGGTCTCGAACTACTGGCCTTGGGTGATCTGCCTGCCTTGGCTTGCCTCCCAAAGTGCTGGGATTACAGGCATGAGCCACCACGTCCCGCCTGTTTCTGGCAGAAATTTTTAAATAGTAAAACATGTCATTTTTTGCTTTGAAAAACAATTCATTGTATATAATTTGACATTCAGGTAGAGTCAAATCTTTTTATTTGTATTTTTTTTTTTTTTTTTTTTGAGACGGAGTTTCGCTCTTGTTACCCAGGCTGGAGTGCAATGGCGCGATCTCGGCTCACCGCAACCTCCGCCTCCTGGGTTCAGGCAATTCTCCTGCCTCAGCCTCCTGAGTAGCTGGGATTACAGGCACGCGCCACCATGCCCAGCTAATTTTTTGTATTTTTAGTAGAGACGGGGTTTCACCATGTTGACCAGGATGGTCTCGATCTCCTGACCTCGTGATCCACCCACCTCGGCCTCCCAAAGTGCTGGGATTATAGGCTTGAGCCACCGCGCCCAGCGAGTCAAATTTTTAAAGACAGACTGTCTTTTAAAAGTAAGACCAATGTGAAACATAGTATGGCTTACCCCTACTTTAAATGGTGCCAGAAGGCTGAAATTCTAGACTGATTCCACTTCAAGATATTGCATCTTACATGCAAGCTGGGCTTACAGTCAGAGCAGAGATTGTTCCGCTGCTGGCTGTGCCTTTGTCTCCACTTTGCTGCCCCACTCTGCTGCCCACTCTGCCATCTCTCTCTCTCTCTCTTTTTTTTTTTTGAGACGGAGTCTCACTCTGTCACCCAGGCTGGAGTGCAGTGGCATGATCTTGGCTCACTGCAACCTCCACCTCTCAGGTTCAAGGGATTCTCGTGCCTCAGACTCCCGTGTAGCTGGGACTACAGGCATGCACCACCAAGCCTGGCTAATAGTTTCGGTATTTTTAGTAGAGACGGGGTTTCACCTTGTTGGCCAGGCTGGTCTCAAACTCCTGACCTCAACTGATCCACCCACCTTGGCCTTCCAAAGTGGTGGGATTACAGGCGTAAGCCACTGTGCCCAGTCCCACTTTGCCACCTCTGAAGGTTTTAGAAGGAAGATGGACAAAGTTTGAATATAAAATAAATATACCATGGGTAAGGCATACCAGAAAGGTTCCTCCTTATCCCTAAATATAGCCCATGAGGGTAGAAAGTTTCCAGTTCCTTTCTACCTATATCCTATAAATTCTTCAATAAAGGAAACCTTTATAACAGTGCTTCTGAAATATACAAATATCTTAGAATGACTAATTAGAAGCCCATCATTATGCTCAACAAAGATAAATATTAACAAGGAATGTAAATGTATAAAAACATTAGACAGGAGAGATGAGGCTTAGGGTCAACACAGAGGTCACCAGAAAAAGAGAAGAAAGACATGGGTACAGAGAGGGAGGTAAAATATGAAAGATATTTCCTGTTACCTAACAATACTCCCACTACAAGCCTGGATAGTATGCCAGAGAATGAACTAAAGGAGTAAAATTCATGGACTTTATGATAGCTTTTTTCAATTGACTGTGAGGGTCTGTGGACTTCCTCCCAGAAGGCAGAAGATTACTGGCATACTGCCAAGGCAAAGTCAGTGTATGTACACTAGTTTCTGCAAATTAGAACATAACAAATTCTCAACGACCCATGATCTGATTCTTAACAGTGACTAATAAAGAATAAGTAAAAAGTACTTTATTGACAAGTTTTCCCTTACTTTCCTTTTCCACCATTCTTACATTCAGTCTGCCCTGTGCACCAAAGCAATTAATCATTTCTCCATTCCAGGAGTTGTGAACCAGAACCACAGGAAGGCAGCTCAACCAGGGGCATCCTGTTGCTTACCTCCAGCATGTGAGAAAGTGGCAAGGACTCTGGCCCCATGCGAAGAAGATGAAGCCAAATAACTTTCTTGAGTCAGTGTTTGTAGGGTGGTTTGTGTGCTCAATGTTCTATAATTTTTTTTTTTTTTTTTTTTT
>NW_016107363.1:7034044-7053376 GCF_001604975.1 Cebus imitator
AGATGGAGTTTCACTCTGTCACTCAGGTTAGAATGCAGTGGCACAATCTCGGCTCACTGCAACCTCCACCTCCTTGGTTCAAGTGATTCTCCTGTCTCAGCCTCCTGAGTAGCTGGGATTACAGGCGTATGCCATCACACCCGGCTACTTTTTGTATTTTTAGTAGAGACAGGTTTTCATCATATTGTCAGGCTGGTCTTGAACTCCTAACCTGCCTTGGTCTCCCAAACTGCTGGGATTACAGGTGTCAGCCACTGCGCCCGGCCAAGATTTCCTTTTTGCATGTACTTTTTATTTGTGAAATATTCATATAAAAGCTGCCACACATGTAAATTTCAGTTTGTGGAACAAAGGTCATCTATTGCAGCCTTGCTTTGGATATCATTTTTGCTCCATCTTGCTAACTCTCAGGTGACAAACGAGCTTGGTCCTGATTAAGAGGGAAATATCACACCATATTACCAACACCTTGGTTGTTCTTCATAAAAAGAATCTTATCTGGGCTTGCTTAGCTTGTCATCTCTTAGCCTGTTACAACGCTGAAAATACATAATTAGATACTGTGCATATTAAGCATGATTCTGTGAAAGAAAGGAGAACAAAGGGGAAATGTTGAAGGGGAATATGTGTGCATTAATAAAAGGCAATAATTCCTTTGCAGTGGATTACTTCAAACATGAAGACAGAGATAGGAATCTCATTAAAGAACATTTTAGTTATAGTATATAGCTATAACTAAACTATAGTATATAGTATCCAACATGTTGACATCTGGACAAACAGAAAGAGCAATTTCACATTACAAAGGAGTGTGATGAGTACACATCATTTCACAATGGAAACCAGTGAACAAGAAAATAGAAAAGAAACATACCAACAAGATCAGACATATTTTTAAATGTGCTGCATTTAATGCAATCCAAGACTATCAACAATTAAGATGCTGTGACAACATGCCACTGCCATTTGTGGAAACAGTTAAAGCATTTTGCACTGATTACTCAGTGACCACAAACAGGCAAACAATTAATGCAACAAAATGGCTAATGCGTTCATAGTAACATACAACAGAATAATCTTCCAACCACAGCATTCTTCCCAGAGTTTGAAAGAATTATGGCATATGGACTGGAAGGACACAAAGTGCTTACAGTATTAAATACCAAGATATTTACTTTGGCACAAAATTTGTGTTCCAACCAAATAAAATGAGATTTCTTCTAAAACACATATCTTTAGTAAGGTAAAAACGAACACATTACAAAATTGATATGTCCACAAGAAATTAAAAAAATTTTACAGTATTTTTTCATTAGGAACAAACATAAAGACAGAAGAAAAGCAATCATTGCCAAATTTAGGAAACTACAAGGAAAGAAAAGTGCAAAGAAAAACTGCATTGATTAAGCAGATCTTCTAGAAACAACTTTGGGAAAGTTCATTTAATATTAAAGACAAAGAGTTGTCTTCAGCTTCCTTCTAATTCATAAAGAATCCTTTTAAGAAAGTCTACAACTGGGGTGGTCCTTGATCTACAGATCAAGCTGTATCAGCCTTCCTCATCTCCCGAGCTGGCCAGGAGTCAATGCAGGGAGTGGTATGAGGCCAGCAGGACTGAAGGCAGCTCTTACTGCCCTGCTGTCAACTTCAAGGCTTTGGGAAGTGAAATATACTTATCTTGCTCAGGAAGAAATTGGGTAGGGTTTCTGTTCCAAAGTCAACCTTTATGACTTCAACACAAATTTTTAAAAAGCACTACTCAAGTCAAGGTTTTAAGCAGAATGACATGAAAAGTGAGCATGCACATTTATGAATAAGGTGAAAAGGGGGTAGGAGGAAGAAAATAAAAGGCCACAGAACATGTGTCTGGTTGGCTGCCTGGCTATTAGGCGAATTTTAGTAACTTGTCAGGCCATTATTTACCTGAGGGGTTCAGACAGCATTATATTATGGCCTCAGTTTGCTTTCCAAAAGTATTCTAAGTTACATACGATATTCTCTTTCAAAGTTAAACAATAAATCGAGAGACCTGGTACAAAGGGTTTCTCATATAACTGAACTTGTAGAGAAAAATTAAAATGTAGTTTTGTATATTCATATTTTTGAGACCAACCCTATTGAAGAATTCTCTCTATATGGACCATAATACGCAGCTAGAAATCACCAAGCAGAGATGTTCCAAGTATCAATTTTGTGATGGGTAATGTGACTTTCACTTGCCTTTATTTCTAACTAGCATGGATATCTGATTTGCTTTTGGCTTTAAGTCCAACCATAATTGGGCTTATAATGTCTTTTCGCTTTACCTCTTTCTGTACATCCTTTGCTTGGTTTTCAGCCTTACTGAGAAGAGTTTTTAAATCAGTTGAATCCCGAAGATGCTGTTCTTTCAAGGATCCCACTTGATTCTCAAGCTCTTTCCTAGACATCTGAAGGATGCTGAGATCACTGGTAAGCTCTAAACTCTGCTTCTGAGAACTGCAATATAAATATTGACAGATAGTTATTCACAGGTAGAAACTGGATACAGAAAGAAGTCCAATTTCTTATACATTTCACTAGAAGGGACAGAGTGGATTTCAGAGAAAAAAAGAAAAGTATAAAAAAGAATGAAATATTTTCATTCAATACGCAAAAGGCATCAAAACACTAAAAAAATGCAAGTTTAAAGGTGTATCCCATCAAATATACACAAAGCTTGAAAATTAAAAAAAAAAATAGAAGGTAATTAACTGTATATTTTGTTGTATCAAATTGTATTAATTTTATAATAAAAAGTTTCAGTGTAGGTCTTCTACAGGAAAAGAATACAAATATTTCAACAATTTCTCCTAAGTTTAAGTAATTGACAAATAGAATGGGGATCAGAAACTTAAAGCTTAGGAGCCACTGCCAACTCAAGTAAAGATAAACCTATTCAAATGAGAAGACACACCAAATTAAGAAAAGAGCATAAGACAAAGAAGTAGGAGGCTGAGTTCTAGACACCCCCAGCTCTGCTACTGTTTAGCTGGGGGATGTTAAGCAAGTCACTTAACTGGTACATTTCATTTACAGAGTAAACATTTTCTGAGCTCTTAGACCTGTATTAGGTACCATGTTATATAGACATAACTAATACAAGGACAGTCTCAGTGTCCTTCACTGCCAAATAACAGGATTGAACTCATTAACTTCTGAGGCTGCTTCCAAGGCTAAATTCTATGATCACTTTTTTTTTTTTTTTTTTTTTTGAGACGGAGTTTTGCTCTTATTTCCCAGGCTGGAGTGCAATAGCATGATCTTGGCTCATCACAACCTCCACCTCCCAGGTTCAAGTGATTCTCCTGCCTCAGCCTCCTGAGTAGCTGGGATTATAGGCATGTGCCACAATGCCTGGCTAATTTTATATTTTTAGTACAGACAGGGTTTCTCCATGTTGGTCAGGCTGGTCTCAAACTCCTGACCTCAGGTGATTCACCTGCCTCAACCTCCCAAAGTGCTGGGATTACAGGTGTGAGCCACCGTACCCAGCCTATGAATTCTTCAATTACAGATGTTCCTACTAAATTAAAATATATTGATGCTTTCTTTTTTTTAATTTTTCTTTGTTTTACTGCAAGATATATTGATGCTTTCTAAAGTCAAATATAAAGATGGTATATCATTATTTTCTTTTAATACTGAGGATTAAGATTTACTTTTTTTTTTTTTTGAGATGGAGTTTCACTCTGTCACTCAGGTTAGAATGCAGTGGCACAATCTCGGCTCACTGCAACCTCCNTTTAGTAGAGACGGGGTTTCACCATGTTGACCAGGATGGTCTCGATCTCTTGACCTCATGATCCACCCGCCTCGGCCTCCCAAAGTGCTGGGATTACAGGCGTGAGCCACCGTGCCCGGCTATGATCACTTTTATAATTTGATGTTAAAAAAATCTGACTTAAAATATATGAGGAGAACAGCTTGATATGTGTGAAGAGAAATTCCTTATTCAATTCCTTCTTCCATAGCCCAGACAACAGAGAATAAAAGGTCTGTATAGTATAGCTGTGTAAGGGAATTTGGCTCCACTACATAGCTATAGGAGTATAAGGTTTTCAAGGTGACACTTTTACATCTTTCAAAATGGATCAATCAAAAATCACACTCACTACTGTAACTGAACTACTATAGAGTCTGAATCCTGTTCTGATTGTATGCTTCACAGATTCTTTGGAGTGGGTCTGATGTTGTCAAGCCAATACAGCTAGGAATTAAATGACACATAAGACCCTGTAAAGGAAAACTAGCTTCTAAATACTGCTTAAATGCTGGGGAGTCTTATCAAGTAAATTTGGGGCATCAGAAAAGTTTAAGAAAAAGAACTAATCTGTCTTAAATACTTTAGGTGAGTTTAGGCAGATTATTTGACCAATGATCTAATATATTCCACCTTTCCGGGGCCTAATATTTTTAAACCATATGCTTCTACTCACAAGGAGTTTGTAGGCTTGCCTTTCAACACTTAAAACTTGAAATAACTGAAAACAGCCTTTAATAATCTGCCAGATTCCAAGTAATCACATCTTTAAAATAAGGGATCTAACCTGAATCTTTAATAAAATATCAATAATTTCAGAACAATAATAACTAAGATAAGCAACACTGGCAAAAAAATGGGTATTTCTTGCTTGGCAGATTATTAAACTAAACAGTATTAATATCCTAATGTATTCTAAATGTAAAGAACTTGGGTATCTGCATCATAATCTTACGCACACTTCATACCAAACAATTTATCCAAATGTGCTGTCACACAGAAAATCAATTCATTCCTTATTTTATTTATTTATTCTTTTAAAGACAGAGTCTTGCTCTGTTGCCCAGTTTGGAGTGCTGTGGTGTGATCACAGCTCACTACCTTTGATCTCCTGGGCTTAAGTGATCCTTTTGCTTCAGCCTTCTAAGTAGCTGGGATCATAGGTACATGCCACTCCACCCAGCCTCCTTAATTTTTATATATAGGCCAGGTGTGGTGGCTTACACCTGTAATCCCAGCACTTTGGGAGGCCAAGGTGGGTGGATCACTTGAGGTAAGGAGCTGAAGACCAGCCTGGCCAACAGGATGAAACCCCATCTCTACTAAAAATACAAAAAATTTAGCTAGGCGTGATGGTGCATGCCTGTAATCCCAGCTACTCAGGAGGCAGAGGTGGAGGTTACAGTGAGCAGAGATCATACCACTGCACTCCAGCCTGGGCAACTGAGCATGACTCTACCTCAAAAAAAATAAAATTCCATATAGATATATATGAGATGTGTATATATATCTCATGTATATTTCATATATGATATATATCACACACATATATATATATATATTTATAGTCTTGACCTTTATTTTGTCCCATTCATATTTTGAAATTGCTTTTATAAAGTTTTACATGTTATAAACAAAGTAAAACATTTGTTTTTATTTTTAATTATGTTTTCTTAAGACAGGGACTGGCTCTGTTACCCAAGTTGGAGTAAAGTGGTGTGATCATGGCTTAGTGCAGTCCCCACCTCCTGGGCTCAAGGAATCCTCCCACTTCAGCCTCCTGAGTAGCTGGGACTACAGGCACATGCCACCAGGCCAAGCTAATTTGTTGCATTTTTTGTAGAGATGGAGTTTCATAATGTTGTCCATGCCTGGCCAGAATAAACCAATTTTAAACTTAAATATGGTAAATTCCACTAAATTTGCTGGAATAAATCTAATGCATTCACTGATTTGCTTGTAAAGTATTAGATTCTAGAAAGATTTAACAAGTTTCAGAGAATTCTTGGTCTTATGTATTATTATTCTTCATATAACCCTATTTGAAATTCAGAAAATTAATTTCTATCTTTCAATAGTACAAATTCCTCTTTTGTTCTGTTGGCTTGTTTGATATAGGATTTGGTTCTGTCAGCCAGGTTGGAGTGCACTGGCATGACTGTGGTTCACTGTAGTCTTGACCTCCTGGGCCCAAGCAATCCTCTCACGTCAGCCTTCCCAGTAGCTGGGACTACAAGCATGCGCCACTACACCCAGTTAATTTTTGTATTTTTTTGTAGATACAGGGTTTTGCCACGTTGACCAGGCTGATCTTGAACTCTCAGGCTCAAGGGATCCTCCCAAAGTGTTGGCATTACAGGTGTAAGCCACCGCACCCAGCCTTACAAATTCTTCATCACAGTCACTTCCTGATCACCCTTACTAAAAGAAGAGATCACTGGTGTGAAAGAAAAGCAATTGGTATTTAAAAGTCATTAATTTATAGGGCAAGTTCAACTATGAATTACAGACTTCTGTTGTTTGTTCAGGGTTTCCTTGGGACATTTAATGAATCGGTATTCCATGAATACAAGGAAAGGACATGCAGGATAATGGTGGTGGCAAGAAAAAAAAAAAAAAAAAGCTTAAGTATTTATTCAGTATGGTTAACCTGCCAAATAGCCAAACAGAGACTGGCTGAACATTTACTCCTGAAAAGTATTTAAATATTAAAATTAAATTTAATTTAGATGAAAATTTAAGTTAAGGAAATATTTATATCTGAAAAACAGAGTTCTTGCATACTTGTGCAATTCTTTTTCTTGCCGTTGCAGTTCTGATGATAGTGAAACATTTTCCCTTTTTAGAGAATGGCATTCAATTTCCAATGCATTCCATTCCTTTCTCAACTTCTCCAGTTCACCTAAAATAGTCCCAAAACATATTTGTTAATACAGAAATATAACTTCCATAATATTTCAAAGGATAAAGAAAAATATTTCAGAGAAGAACATCACTTTTCTCCTTAAAAGCATGTACATTTTACATGGTTAATTATTTGATTCCTGTTACTTTGCATGTATACCTCAAGGAGTGATATCAGCTTGTATTTGAATAGTATTTTTTTCGACTTCACTTTTATAAGGCAAGCAATTTTTAACAATTTTAAAATAAAATATAAAACTGTAAAAATATAAATTTAAGTAGAACTTGCAGACCTGAAAATACATTTTTAGTTCCAATATAGAAACACTGGATTATACAACTGATTGATATCAAAGAAAAAAAAGTCTGCAAAACCTGCATGGTGTTTTTTTTAAACAAGTTATGAAGTTATCAATGTCAAAAGTTAAGAGTTTTATGTAAAATACATTTATTCACCTTGCAACCTTGTTGCTTCCTCTCTCTGCTGGTCTTCACACTGTTGACATCTAAGCTGAAAACTGTTTTGCAGACTCGTGATTTCTTTCTCATATTCAGATGCTGCTTTCCGCCACCGCTCAAGCTCAGCTCTCACCTTCTTAAGCTCTTCTTGTAAAGAGGCAATGTCAGTGTCCCGCTCAGAGGCAGCCTTTTCTGCTGCTTGATGAAGGAGCAAAATTTCATCTTGGGCACTAAGCAATTCATCCCTAGTACTTGTGATTTCTCTGTCCTTCTCCTCCCGGAGATTCTCAATATTGATGTGTAACCTCTGCAACTGGGCTGCAAAAGTATATCCATCATTTTCTCGGCCCATTGGAATTAGAAATAAAAGAACAGTCCATACAGGTTTGTAGTTAATGCATAGCCTGGGTTATCAGAGCTGTTGCTTTTGATTAAAGTGTATAAAAAATCCACATTTGATGCAGAAAGTGTCAAAATACAGATATCAAAGAGGAAAAAAAAACCAGTGATCTTTATCTCCCCAATACACAGAAAACTACTTATAACATTTTGGTATTTATCCTTCTAGATTTTTTTCTATACATTTATACACATATAAAAACAAACATTAAATAGGGAGTGATCATAATATATACAGTGTTCCCCATCCTTCAGTTGATGAAATTTTTTTTTTTTTTTTTTAATATTCAGGAGAGAGCTGGAGTATGATGAAACTCTTTCAACAAAAAATAGTTATGGTATATATAACTTATTTGCCCAACCCTTTATTTTTGATATTTTAGGCTGTTCAGTGTTTAAACACTTTATTCCATGTTATTTTTTTTTTTTTTTTTTTTTTTTTTTTTTTTTTTTTTTTAGGGTGAATCCTATGTGTAGAATTGCTTGGTCAAATGGTAAGCATTAAACAGTTGATGCTCTTGATTAATTTTTCTATTAAAATGTCAATTCTTTAAAGATGCCTTTTCTGATGAGTTCTATAAAAAAACAGCCCACTGTTGTTCTCTGGCTCTTTACCCTGCTTTATTTTTCTTTGAAGTCCTTATTGGACATCATATTATCTATTAATCTGCTTATTGTTTATCTTTTCTACTAGACTGTATACCTCATGTGTGTAGGACATTTGTTTTGCTCACGGCTGTCAAGTACTGGGGATATCCCAATATCTGACATAGAAAACAATCAAGGATTATTGGTTGAATTAATGAGTTAATAAAATTAATGAATACCACCTCATTGAAGCGGCAAATATATATATTTAAAATATCTGGTTTTGTGCTCATGACCCAAACCGGAAACAACTTGTATAAAATCAGACTTGGTGGGCTGGATGTGGTGGCTCACACCTGTAATCCTAGCACTTTGGGAGGCCAAGGTGGGTGGATCACCTGAGGTCAGGAGTTTGAGACCACCCTGGTCAAAATGGTGAAACTCCATCTCAAAAAAAACCCAAAAAACAAACAAAAAAAAGCTTCGTGCAGAATAAGAAAATTAATATTGGTTACCATATTATAAGGAAATTGTAGATTTAAAAAGTTTCAAAGGAAAATAATTATAAGAGGATTTAGTGGTGGGAGAAAGGGAAGTTGCTATGTAAGTAAACATTAAGAAGATATTAGACTTTCTAAGTTTGTAGGAAGGACTGAGAGGTAATAAGTTTGGAATCTGAAAGGGCACAATGGCCAGAAATGATCATGATTTGTTGATACAGCTGTGAAATACATATGCTGGCACTACGGGGCACTCAATGATGCCTGGGCAAGACAGGTTTAAAACAAAGGCAGCACTATATCACAGAACCTTTAGGAAAAATTGCCCCTACACAGTCTAGGATGAAAATAGAGATTCAAATCAGATTTATACAAACTAATGGGTAATGGTATTAAACTACAATAGGAGTTTTAAGAGCTTTCAATTTAAAAACACATATGACAGGCTGGGCATGGTGGCTCACGCCTGTAATCCCAGCATTTTGGGAGGCAGAGGGGGGCGGATCATGAGGTCAGGAGTTTGAGACCAGGCTGACCAATATGGAGAAACCACATCTCTACTAACTAAAAATACAAAAAATTAGCCGGGCGTGGTGGTGCATGCCTGTAATCCCAGCTACTCGGGAGGCTGAGGCAGGAGAATCACTTGAACACGGGAGGCGGAGGTTGTGGTGAGCCAAGATACAGCTATTGCACTCCAGCCTGGGCAACAAGAGCGAAACTCTGTCTCAAAAAACAAAACAAAAAAATTTACCACATACGACATAACTTAGAAATTCTAATTTTAAATAATTCAAATGTCTCACTCAAAAAACAAAACCAAAAAGACTAGTTTTTCTCTGGGATATTTTTGGGCAAGTATCTTGGGTTTCATACAATGACTCTTTCTTCTCTTCTGAATAGTGACTACTTGTCTATTTAATTTCTTCCCCACCTATTTCTCAAGCTAAAATTTTAAGACATTAGCTCCTTCTTTGACAAGAAGACAAAAAAATTTAGGAATTTTACAATGGCATGGGAAAGGAAGACCTCTCCTGAGTTATACAATCTCCTCATAATACACCAGGAGCTCCAGCTGGAAGTCAACACTTGACAGGCAGAGGTCTTTCTGGAAATTTCTGTAATGACCCTGTGATAGCCCAGACAAAGAAATAGCAAAATTGTGATAAGAAGAATAGCCATTATCAATGAAGTCAGTGCAGAGACCATTATCCTATTCCATGTGATATATAATTTTTCTTGAAATACAAGTGTGTTGTGAGCATTAGATGTCAATACATCTACACGAGCAACTAATATATACACATACCAGCAAGCTCAAAGTGCTGATGCACAGAGTGGCTCAAATAGATTTCCTATCCAAAGGCCCTCTGTAGGAACTCATGACATAACCCACAAAGTGACAGTCTTACCAACTCCAAATCTCCACCTCTGCTTTTTCTACTCTGTCTAAATACTGGAGTACTGGACCATCTTCCCTGGAATTTTCTTAAAAAAATAAATAAATAAAGCTCCACCAAGAGCTGTTAAAATGTGAGGTTCTAGAGAATCAAAGCCATGATTAATGGGGACTCTCTGCTTTCTTACTTTCCATTCCTTTTTTTTGAGATAGAGTCTTGCTCTGTCTCCTAGGCTGGAGTGCAGTGGTGTAATCTCAGCTCACTGCAACCTCTGCCTCCTGGGTTCAAGTGATCCTCCTGCCTCAGGGGAGGTGAAATTACAGGTATGTGCCACCATGCCCAGCTACTTTTTGTATTTTTAGTAGAGACAGGGGTTTGCCATGAGGGCCACGCCGGTCTCGAATTCCTGACCTCAGGTGATGCATCCAAATGCTGGGAATACAGGCATGAGCCACTGTACCGGGCCTCTATTCCTTTTGAATCACTAAAAACAAACACACAATAACTATCTCAAATAGCCTTGGGGCCTTCCATACCTTGAAGAACCTGTATTTGTTTAGTGGATTCCTCAACTTGATTTCGATATGCTTTTCTTTCTTCTTCCAAAAGAGCTAAATGTAAAAACACGGTATCTATTAATAGTTTTGTGAATTAATGAAAGTATTGAGTTGAGCAGATAGAAATTTCTTTTAAAATTCTCTCCTAAAAGCTAACTGAAAGAAACAAAAGTTAAGGAGCAAATATTATCAGTATTAGTAGTTAGTTTAAAGATTTTAGGAGCACAAAACTGTAGTGAGTAATAAATCTATTCAACTGAGTAGTAGACTTTTCTGGACCTGGGACCACCAAGATAATATGTTCTTTCCTTAACATGACAAGCAGTCTTCACAATTGTTAATCAGCATTTGAACTTAAATTTTTAAAAAGACTTAAAATTCTCATATTTACTGCCAAGCACATAGTAAACACTAAACTAAATAATTGCTGTATACTAAATATTTTTTCATTGTAATTTAATATATCGGCCTGGATCCTCCAAAAGGTTCAAGTTAAGTGAATACCAATTCTAATTTCTTTGAGAAGCAGGAAAGAAGTAGTAACAAGAAGTTCCCAGTTCCCACCTGGGATTTAAATCTTCCTACTAGGCAGGAAGGCCATCTTGGAGAACATGAGGACTCCATAGGTCATTCACTTTCTCATTTTAAGACTCTTTTGAGTTACTAATTGTCTGCAACTAGGTAGTTACTGTGAATGATACAGAAATGCAAGCTCTAGGGAACTGTACAGATGCCACCGGCTTATGACACTACGGATTAAGTGAGCTACTAGAAAAGAAAGTGGCCAGGACATTAGCTAACATTAGTTGTAACTAAAATTTAGAAATTTGAGTTTTCCTTTTGTTTTACTTAATATGCAATTAACTATTAAGATCTCTCAATTAGTAAAGATCTTACTTGATTTTCACATCAATAGTGTGAAGGTAGAGCAACTGTAACCCTTCTCATTTTACTGACCTGAAACACAAGTTTAGAGAGGTCAAGTAAACATAACAAGATCACATATCTCATAAAGTTGTGAATCTGAAACGTGCCTCCAGACTCCAAGTTTGGGACCATCCATTTATATTGTGCTGCCTCCACACATCCCTAAAGAGCCAAAGTAATCTTGATCTCACCTTGAAGTTCAAAGCATTTTTGTTTACTTGTTCTAGCTAGCTCCTGGGCTTCGATCAATTCCTTTCGAAGATGCTGTATTTCTTGTTTTGCCTCAATTTCTGACTGTGCACCCTGCGAGTCATCTGACAAAAACATGTTTATTTCAAAAGCAAGAGTTAGTATCACACTATAATCTCTACAATAAAAGACTGGTAATCTCTTTCATGTTTACACATACATAGTTAAACAACAGAATCACTGAGTTAAATAAAACTTAGAAGCAAACTCTAGTAAGCATTTTAGTAGTTGGGAGAAAACACAAATACGGTTATATATATAAGTAATCATGGTGATGACACTATAAAATATATGTTAACATAAATTATATATTCACAATTTAGCATCAAAACAAATAATTACAGTGATAGATTATAATTCATTGCTTATTAAGACTTGAAATTCAGTGAGATGAGCAAAATGCTATTCTTCTTCATCATTTTGAAATTTCTTGATAACCAGTCAGAAAAATTTTACTTGGAACTTAACTGAATATGGATAACAAAAATAAACTCTTCGTCAAAAAGCAGCTAAATTTTAGCACATTATCCTTATTATGAAACGCAAAATAAAAACTAGGCTGAAAGCTCTACTGAGCCTACTTTGTCATCACCTTTCCCCCAACACACACATATAACAAATATCTGGGCTGGGCCCGGTGGTAACGCCTGTGAACCAGCATTTTGGGAGGCTGAGGCGGGCGGATCACAAAGGAGGTCAGGAGATCAAGACCAACCTAGCTAACATGGTGAATCCCTGTCTCTGCTAAAAATACAAAAAATTAGCCAGGCGTGGTGGCACCTGCCTGTAGTCCCAGCTACATGGGAGGCTGAGGCAGGAGAACTGCTTGAGCCCAGGAGGTAGAGGCTGCAGTGAGCCGAGATCACGCCGCTATACTCCAGCTTGGGCCACAAAGCAAGACTTTGTTTCAAAAAACAAACAAAAACAAAACAAAACAAAACAAAACAACAAAATATCTGCTGAATATATTAAATGATGATGTAACCTAAGTGGTTTCACTGAAATAAATTAAATCCAGCATTCTATTTCAAATATGCCCCTTCCCCTAACCTCCTTCCTCTCCAGTCGCTCTGCTCTTTTTTCATTATATTAAAACTTCTGCTACTGAACACTGCCTGTAATAAACATATCATCAGGTAAGCCATATTCTTCTAGTGTATTCTATTTGAGTATCACTTTGGCTTATAAGTACCTCAGCATAATAACTTCAATCCATCAAAGAAGAGCTAAGAATAACTTTCACAATATAATTACAATAGGTTTTGGAAATTACATATACATACTTTCATATTCATAGATTATATCCTATTTTTCTCTCTAGAAAAATTTTATTCTAGGTCAGGCATGGTGGTTCATGCCTATAATCCTAGCACTCTGGGAGGCTGAGGCAGGCAGATTACCTGAGGTCAGAAGTTTGAGAACAGTCTGGGCAATATGGCTAAAACTCGTCCCTACTAAAAATTAGCTGGGTGTGGTGATAAGAATCTCTAATCCCAGCTACTCAGGAGGCTGAGGCACAAGAATCCCTTGAACCCAGAAGGCGGAGATTGCAGTGAGCCAAGATCACACCACTGCACTCCAGCTTGGGCAACAGAGCAAGACTCTGTCTCCAAAAAAAGAAAAAAAGAAAAAGGAAAAAAAAAAATTGATTCTGGATTCATCTACTCTAGTCAACCTGTTAATTCTTCCTTCAAAAGGTCTTTTGTCCAGGGAGGGGGCATGGAGATAAAGAGAGAGAGACTTTACAGAGACACTGTTGCATTAGCTACAAAACTCTCACAGCTCTTTCATCACTATCCACTGGAGTCTGCAAAGGTCCTGGCCCCCATTTCTGGATTTGTCATTATGTAGAACAATGCTCCTTTTTTAATAAAGGAATATTTAGGAGAGAAGCATCATAATGCCTACATCTTACATTCAAGTGGTCTGACAAAAACATTGACATTAATTCTTCAAGTAGATATTTTCCTTGTTCTGTGATAGAGTTTTCCAACCTTAACACTATTGACATTTTGGGCTGAATAAAATCTTTGCTGTGGGACTACTCTATGAATTGTAGGATGTTTAGTAGTTTTCCTGGTCTCTATCCATTAGATTCAGTAGACCCTCACCGTACCCCACCCCCCAGGTCACAACAACTAAAAATGTCTTTAGATATTGCTGAACATCCCCTGGGAGGTAAAATGTCCCACGTTGAGGACTATTGTTCTATGTTAATAATTTGATAACCAAGAAAAAAAAATTATACACACGTTTCTTTTTTATAAAAGCACTGGCTATTAATTCTGAAACAACCTTCTGGGTATTCTAAAAATGCTCAAATAAATATATTGTAGATAAAGGAAGCCACTTTTCTCGCTGTTGAAGAAGAGAATTACAGATATGAAAATAGGTAAGATAGAATTAATCCTCTGGGTCGTGCACAGTGGCTTACACCTATAATCCCAGTACCTTGGGAAACCAATGCAGGCGAATCACTTAAGGTAAGGAATTTGAAACCAGCCTGGGCAACATGGTAAAACTTTGTCTCTACTAAAAATACAAAAATTAACTGGATTTGGTGACGCACACCTGTAGTACCAGCTACTCGGGAGGCTGAGGCAGGAGAATCGCTTGAATTTGGGAGGCGGAGGTTGCAGTGAGGCGAGATCATGCCACTGCACTCCAGCCTGGGCAACAGAGTGAGACTCTGTTTCAAAAAAAAAAAAAAAGGAAAAAGGAAAAGAAAAAAAAGGATTAATCATTAATCCTCTGGTGTAGGGTATGAACTTGAATAAATCTGAAGTTATACATATAGAAATATAGATATGTGTCCAACTGTACACACACACACATGCACAGACACTAACACTTCTTAAGTCTGTCCACTGAGTGGGGCTAGAAGTAATTATACACCAGTAGCAATGAGAACACCAAACATTTAGATCTTGGTTTCTCTTTTTTTGAGACAGGGTCTTGCTCTGTTGTACAATCTAGAGTATAGTGGTGCCATCACACTTCACTGCAGCCTCAACTTGACCTCCTGGGCTCAAGCTATCCCCCTTCCTCAGCCTCCTGAGTAGCTGGGACCACAGGCATGTGCTACCATGCCCAGCCAAAATTTTTAATTTTTTTGTAGAGATGGGGTCTTGCTATGTTGCAACAGGCTGATCTCAAACCCCTGGGCTTAAGTGATCCTTGGCCTCATAAAGTGCTGGGATTACAGGCATGAGCTACCATGCTGGGCCATGTCATAAAGAACATTACTGAGAAAACTGTCAAAATGTGAACAAGGTATATGGATTTGGGAATAGTAATGTACCCATGTTAATTTCTTAATTTTGAGAATTGTTTGGTGGTTACATAAGAGAAATAAGAAATGCGCACTGAGGTATTTAAGCATAAAGGCCATCATGTCTGTAACTGATTCTTTGTTTTGTTTTCTTTCGATTCGAGACAGGGTCTGCTGTTGGCCAGGCTAGATCAGTGTCACAATGTCTACTCACTGTAGGCTCTACCTTCTGGGCTCAAGCAATTCTCATACTTCAGCCTCAAGAATAGCTGGCACTTAGCCAGACATGTACCACTGTGCCTGGCTAAGTTTTGTTGTTTTTTGGTAGAGACAGGGTCTCACTATGTTGCCCAGGCTGGTCTTGAACACTATATACTGTTTGATCACAGAAGTGGAGATGCCAAAAATCTTTACAAATTAAGCTTAATAAACACAGAGAGGCTGGGCGTGGTGGCTCACGCCTATAATCCAAGCACTTTGGAGGCCAAGGCAGGCAGATCACCTGAGGTCGGGAGTTCAAGACCAGCCTGACCAACATGGTGAAACTCTGTCTTAAAAAAAATAATAATAATAAACACAGACATAATAATCTAACTATATTCAAACTAATTGAGTACTTAGTATGCAGATCCTCTTTCTAGAAAACCAAGTACCTTATTATTATTTTTTAAATCAAAGATTAATGAGCAATTCTTTCTGTGTAAACGTTGATCAAGGTCTCATTGTAATCGTATAGTTGTGTGGGAAAATGCATTATTAGCTTATTGTGGCTTGGGTCCAAAGTCATTTTATCTAAATATGTAAGTCACATGGAAATAAATGTTATTTAAGAGTAACTAATATAAGTTGTAAAGATTAACAGAATCTGTTTTTTCCTTAACACGAATTGTGTATCTTTAGGACTGCCTGGTATACAGTCTGGGCCAGGGGCCAGTTTTTCTCAGACCAAAGCTAAATCCTGTAAATTCATACTATAAATGAACTGACTAAATTAACCAGCCCTGGCCCACAGAATACCTACCTACATAATATCCTAAAATTAAATTTAGTGTTACAAAATATCTTTAAAAGCGTGACTGGAGATTCAACTTAAACTCTGACCTTTGCTCTAAATATATTTAAGACACACTGAACCACTTGGTAAAGGGCCATATCAAAGAATTTTTTTTCCCAAATTCTATTTTGCAGGTGCATGCTTGCGAAAGGCTGATCTAGCCAAAACATAGGTCATGTCATCAACTGATAAAAGTAACCTGGCAAGTGGATGTGTCCTCTTTCCATTATCACTCTTCCCTTTAGTTGCAGGCTTGGTTGATGAGAATAACCTTTGCAATGCAGGAAAATCATCTTTCCATTGTGGATATGTGTGGCCATGTGAAACAGTCTCAGGTGGCAGTCTCTTATTGTCAATTCTTACCCCTTTGCCACTCTTTCTGAACTGCCAGGTTCATTTCAATAGCTGGATCTTTTACTTTCCCTATTGCTCTCTTTCACTAGAAATTCCCTCTGCTACCACTGATCACCCCTGTGCAGAGAATTTCCAAACCTGGTTCCTGTTTTCTGTCTATAGCCTCCTTGTGTATTTTATCTTTGTACCTCTCAGGTCAATAAAACATCAGAGAAATAAAAGAAAATGACTTGTTGGTTCTAGTTTCTGTTCTGCACATCCAGCTTCACCTCTAGTTTCTAGGGTGACCATACAAAACTGGGACATCTTTGAATATGAAAGAGAGCACTTTTGATGATAATTATGCTAGGACAATAGGCATAGATGGTTCCAGGCAAACTCATAGTCACCCTTCCTGTTTAGCGTGTGCCAAATTAAAACCACTACAGCCGCCACCAGGACACTTTTTCTTCCAGAAACAAATATTTGTTAATTTTCAGTCACTCAGGGTCAAATCCTGGAGTTACGGCTGACTTTCATCTCTCTCCCATATATAGTGTCTCAGGCCAATGGATTCTAGATAAGATTACCAAGGGAGAGATAAAAGATAAGAATAACAGGGCCTCAGGTGGGTTTTGTTCTCTTAAATTTCCACAGTAATTACCCTAGTTCAGACTCTCAATTGATTAAGCCTCCTGATGGCTCTACTTGTAGCCTCTATCTACACCGTTTCATTCAATAAACCTCCCCCAAGTACAGATCTGATCATATCATTGCTGTGCTCAGAAGCCACTGAATTGTCATAATGATCACTCCACCTTACAAAACAAAGGATTATGTGAACAAACTTTAATTATATTTAGCAATCCTCAAACCCAACCAGTATGATCTAGCTTGTGATTTTTAATATTTCCTTTTTCTAAGAAGGAAATATTCTTTTATCTACTCTTCTTGTAATCCTACTCATTTAAAAATATTTTACAGATGTAAATTTAAAAAAATCTATAACATCTTTAGACAATACTAAAAAGAAATAATACCTATAATACTATAATCACACTGGAAAAAAATGAGCAATTTCTTAATTGCTTGATATCCAGTCAGTATTAACATTTTCCATTGTCCCAAATTTATTTTACAGTTGAATTGTTGGAATGAAGATTCACACAAGGTTCATGCATTGTAGGTTAGTTGACATATCTCTTAAATCTCTCTTAATTTATAGGATTTCCCCAATCCCCTTTCCTTTTTTTCCCCTTCTAATTTAATTGCTAAAGAAGCTGGGTTGTGTGTCCTGTAGAATCTTCCACATTCTGGATTTTGCTGGTTGTCCTACAAATTGGCAATCATACAGAAATGCAAGGGAAGTCTTAGAAGTTCTTTCATCTGCCGGGCGCGGTGGTTCACGCCTGTAATCCCAGCACTTTGGGAGGCCGAGGCGGGTGGATCACGAGGTCAAGAGATCGAGACCATCCTGGTCAACATGGTGAAACCCCGTCTCTACTAAAAATACAAAACATTAGCTGGGCATGGTGGCGCATGCCTGTAATCCCAGCTACTCAGGAGGCTGAGGCAGGAGAATTGCCTGAACCCAGGAGGCGGAGGTTGCGGTGAGCCGAGATCGCGCCATTGCACTCCAGCCTGGGTAACAAGAGCGAAACTCCGACTCAAAAAAAAAAAAAAAAAAAGTTCTTTCACCTTAACTTTAATCAAGGTTAGGGAAACTCTGACCCATCTTCATCAATGGCCCCTGAAGCAATTACTAACAGCATCTTCCCACAGCAACCCCCACTCCATGCATCTTATATTTTCCAGTCTTTTTCCTACATCTTCTCCCTTCATTACCTCTTCCTTGAGTCTGACTTCCTAGGCTATATTGTGAATGCTTTTATAGATACTGTTTAGTGGTACTCATGGATTAAAAGTATTTGTTCCTGATATCTGCCAAAGTAACAAACAAATAAATGCATTACTAATTAGCAAAAATCCATCACCAACAGCTCCTTGTTCCTAAATAATGCAGGAAATAATTTTAAAACCCTACAATCTTATTTAATTAATAAGGAGTTACTCAGAGTGCTTCAAGACATAGGTCCGATTTTATCAGTCACCATCATTATCATGATCACTGTCTTCATTATGGTGGTTAACACTTTAGTTCCCAACACCATGGTAAATGGTCCATGCACACTCTCTCATTCAATCTTCACAATAATCCTACAGATTTCTCCAATCTAATACATGAAAAAGCCCTGAGTCACAGAGGGGTTAAGCAATTTGCCAAGGACATATTACAAACAAATGGCAAAGCCATGACTGAACCCAGAGTTCTTTGACTCTCAGCTTTGTGGCTAGTGTTACTTTCCTAATGCTCTTGTGGTTTTATAATTTTAATGTAAGAGGACTATTATTCATTCATTCATTGAATATCTGAGTTTTACTAAATACCTGCATTGTGGTAGGTAATGAGATAAAAATCAAATTTAAAACAGACTTACAAAAATCAGAAAAGCACTAATAATAGTTGAATACAATTAACACAATCATAAACACTATAAATCAATCTTAAATTGGCAGTTAAAAAGATTTCTGGGAACACTGCATGCCTATACCAAAACATCTCATGTACCCCATAAATGTATATACCTACTATGTACCTACAAAAATAAAAAACAAAATACAACAAAAACAAAAAAAGAAAAAAATAATTTCTGGGAGAGTTCTGCAGTATGAAAGACCATAAAGAGGGCTACTTTTGTACGGGTATGTTCATTACTCATTTACCTCCCTTCTTTTGTTTCCACGTTCCCATAAAGGCCCACAGAGTCTGACATTGATTCTTTCAGTACCAGTAACTACACTTTATACCATAATGGTACTGCATTTCCGAGATGAGATTTCTGGACCATA
>NW_016107363.1:7054751-7060881 GCF_001604975.1 Cebus imitator
AAGTAAATATCAAGAAATACATGTACTTCCTATTTAGAGGTGAGACAAAGAGTTCATTATATGTACTGCTTATCACCATCTCAAATTTCTTAGTCCAAAATTTCTAGAAGAGTGTCATACGACTCTGGGGATATTTACTAGAAGATGAAGACGACAGGAAATAAGGAAATTTACAACTGCTACCATATGATAATAGAGCAAACTGGTGAACCTTTCAAGAAAGAATTCCACCTTATCCTAATTATGTTAAAAGTGCTAATAAATTCCTATTAGAGACACAAGGGTAAACAAAAAACACAGCATTTCACATTCTACCACTTAATACTTTGTCCCTCATAATCTTGACTGATTCAAAATTATTCTACAATTGTTTGAAATATTGGGCATGAGCACCAAAATTTTAAATTTTGGTTCCTGCTACTTTACAGAACCTATCTTAATCTCTTAACTAAAAATTAAAACTTTACATAATATATAGAACAGATTTTATGGCAAAGGGCGATTTTATGCCCTGGTTTACAATGTCATAAAAACATGTTAACGTACCTTTTAAAAGGGACACTTTGGCAAGAGGTTCATTTAGGTCTTGCTCATCCATTTGTGCGTCTAGAGAGAGGGAAAAAAAAAAAAAAAAAAAATATATATATATATATAATTACAGGCAGTATTCAGATCTATCAGCAAGCTATCATTATCAAAATAAACAATCGGAATTGATACTTCTATTACATTTGGATAGTTGAAAGTAGTTTTAACAAAATATCCAAGATTCAAAGGGAATGACCTGGTGAAGCATTTTTTTCCCCCAAACACAAACTTTGAAATCTCCACTCATGTTAACCTATATACCTAAACTGCCATTAACAGCTGCAGGTCCATAAACATTAGGTTAAAACTCACCTGTAGTGTCGTCACTGCTTTTTTCCTTGCTTGGACTCAGAGTGTCTGATAAATCAGATTCCTTTGCTCTTGTCTGGTTTTCTACCAAGAAAAAAATAAAAGTAAAATCTTATTACAGTTAAATATCTTCTATCAATAAAACTGCTTCAGGCTATGAATGCTCAAAATCTACAGGTACGTAAAGTACTTTTAAAATAGGTCAGGTCACTGAATCTCTTACTTCTTCACCACCCTTGTCCAAAATGGAATGCTGGTTATTACACGTAGCTCATATTAAATTATAATGTGGATCATGTCTGCTTTGCTGAGGGCTGGGGCTTTTGTTCAAGGCTGTCCACTTGCCAACTAGAAACACAAACGAAGCAAGCTTTGCTAAAGTATTCAGAGAACTGCAACAAATACAGTAAAATTCCCAGGACAATGTGGACACTGTATAAAGATAATTAAAGGAAAAGGCTCTGTTACATAAAACACTAGTAAGAAGGCCGCCTTAGTAAGATGTGTACTCAAATAATAAAACTCTTAAAAAAAATCATGTTAGTTCTTATAAAGAAAGTAAATTAACAGCCTTTTATTTCTAAAGATAACTGTCCCTGAATCACAGTAAGAAAAAACTTTTTTTTTTTTTTTTTTTTTGAGACAGGGTCTTGCTCTGTTGCCTAGGCTGGAATGCAGTGGCAGGAATACAGCTCACTACAACCCCGACCTCCTGGGCTCAAGAGATCCCCCTGCCTCAAGCTTCCAGAGCAAGCTGGGACTTCAAGCTCATGCCACCATACCCAGCTATCTCTTTAATTTTTTGTAGAGATGAGGTCTTGCTGTGTTGCCTAGGCTGGTCTCAAACTCCTGGCTCAAGTGATTCTCCAGTCTCAGTCTCCCAAGCACCAGAATTACAGGCATGAGCCATTGCACCTGGCCAAGAAAAAAACTTTTAAAAAAGTTTTGAAGTTATTTACAAGAGGTCTTCTACCTGGTCCAATGAAGACATCTTAGGCCTAATTTTCAAAGAATTGTCCTCAGAAATCCTAACTATAGGCCCAACAGTTTATTAACGATAACTGGCAATTAATTAGGCCCCAGATCCTCATCTGTAATGGCACATTTGTATATACAATGGGATTCCTTTTTTTCTTTTTTGGGGGGGGGGTGTCACTACGTTGCCCAGGCTAGTCTTGAACTCCTGGGCTCAAGTAATCCTCCCGCCTCAGCCTCCCAAGTGCTGGGATTACAGGTGTGAGTCATCACACCTAGCCTATGGCATTCTTTAGGGTAGCATTTGCAGAGAATGTCATTTCTCTGAATAAAATTCTATAGCATCTTCCCGTTCTCCACAAGGTCTCAGTCAAGCTTTACATGGCAGAATTTAGCCATAATCTGGTCCCCGCATTAATTCCCACAGGAGCTCTGCTTTGGTCATGTTAGCTTCCTTATAGGGCTGATACATGCCACCTTATTATGTCCTGCAATTATTTGTTTCATCTGATATTTCCCTAACCTCAAGACAGCCATTCTCTCTACTTGGCCTATTCATTCTGTAATACACAGTTTAAGCTCCATCAACTCTAAGGAAGTCTTCATTTCTCCATCATGGTGCTCCTTTTAATTGTATCTTCTCTGTGTCTTTTGTTTCCCCAATTAATCATATTCTATTTTATATTATTCTGTGTATGTGTATATAGCTTCTTTCCTTAATAAGATTATACATTTATAAAGCATATAATTATTTTTATAATGCTATGCACCTGATTTCATTGTTTGTATGTGCATGTCCACTTCTAGTAGTTTTCCTAAACGAAATAACACAGCACATATGGGATAATAATGCTCATTGTATTGTTCATTATGGGAAAATGAAATACATCTATTACGGAATGAAAACTATTCAAGATATATTTACTACTAAGTAAAAATTAAGCCTAATAAAGAGCAGTATGTATAATATAACTCCATGTAGATTAAAAATAGTTATACATTTATAGCTATGAATTTTTAATTGCATATATTTATTCAAGGTCTGGAAGGATCTACAACAGAGATATCATGAGTTATTTTTGGAGGTGGGACACGGTGGACATTTACTTTTTAACTTCACATAGTCATACATGGTTTGAAAATTTGTAGAAATTTGTAGAAATATATATAGTTTTATAAGCAAGGAAATTAAAATATATTCTCCATTTTGAAATAATTAGAAACACGTCTAAAACCATTACTGTCAAAATATTAAATACAACATTAAAATATAACTTGCTATGGCTATTTCATATAAGAATACCCCCAGAATTTGTGGCTTAACTTGTGAAATGGTAATGAATTGCAAGAAGACTTTGCTTCTTTTCTCAATGCCATTTGTAGTCAAAGGTCAACTGCTGAGAGGGAACTTAGATTAGAATTGAAGTCACTGGTCATTGAGGCCCATGGGAATCTAATCTGTGACTGCCGCTGCATTCATAGTATGCTAATATCAGACGTTTCTGAATGTTCTAGTTTTGATCACAAAGTTACATTCTCAAACAAAAGAGGCTGCTACATCTAATCTCCATATATGGTTAGAAAAGGAACCACTCTGGAAGAACAAAAAGGAAACAGGAAAATGACTCTCCCTGAGTTTAATATTTTTGGCAATTTTAGGATCAAAATATTAGGTAAAGCAAGGAGTATATTTTCAAAATATTCTTCTAGCTTACAAGGAACTCTTCCTCTATATTTAGAGTATTAGCTGGGAAGGTAAAGTTGCCTTAAAGATAGGGCCAAATTTTTCATTAGAACTCACTGGAAAAAACAAAAACAACAACAACAACAAAAAGATCTCACTGGAATGTAACTCCCTGATAGCAGAGATTTTTGCCTGCTTCTCTCTCTTTTTTTTTTTTTTTTTTTTTTTGTTGGAGACAGGGTCTTACTCTGTTGCCCAGACTGGAGTGTAATGGCACAATCATAGCTGACTGCAGCCTTAGCTTCCCAGGCTCAAGCCATCCTCCCACCTGAGCATGCTGAGTAGTTAGGATCACAGGTGTGCACCACTACATCTGGCTAATTTTTTATTTTATTTTGTAGAGATAGGGCCTCCCTATGTTGCCCAGCCTGGAATGTCTGTTTCATTAACTGCTATATTCCCAGTGCATATAACAGTATTTTAAATACCTAGTATATAGTAGGCATTAAAAAAAAAAAAAAGGGTGTGGCCAGGGACAGTGGCTCACGCCTATAATCCCAACACTTTGGGAGCCGATATGGACAGATCACCTGAGGTCAGGAGTTCAAGACCAGCCTGGCCAACATGGAGAAACCCCGTCTCTACTAAAAATACAAAATTAGCCGGGCATGGTGGCACATGACTGTAATCCCAGCTACTGTGGAGTCTGAGGCAGGAGAATCCCTTGAACCCAGGAGGGGGAGGGTGGAGAGAGCCGAAAATGAGCCATTAAATAAAAAAAAGGAAAAAAAAAGAAAAAAACAAAAAAAAAAAAAAAAAAAAAAAAAAGATGATTGAAAGCATATATCTACCCTGAATAAGAAAAAAAGTTTTTTTTGTGTGTGTGTATGTGCGTGTGTTTTCTAAAAGACAATGTCTCACTATGTTGCCCAGGCTGGTCAAGAAAACAAGAGAGAGACAGAAAGAGAAAGAGAAAGAGAGAGAGAGAGAGAGAGAGAGCGCACAAGCATGTGCATTTTCTAAGAGACAGTGTCTCACTATGTTGCCCGGGTTGGTCTTGAACTGCTGGGCTCAAGTGATCCTCTTATCTTGGCCTCCCAAAGTGCTGGTGTTACAGGTATGAGCCACTGAGCCTGGCCAGAAAGCAAGTTTTTAGCAAGTCAAGTCATAGTCCCTCAATGTTGTATCCTGCTACTATAGTTATACAGAGGCAAATCAAATCGATTTAAGAATGAAACACAAGGCCATGAGTGGTGGCTCACATTTTGTCAACCTAACTTTATAAATGAAGAATCTGAGGTTTAAATAACTGAAATTGCCTGAGAGCGTACAGCTGGTTAGTGGCAGAATTATCTACGCATATTCTTTCTACTTCCACCTCCAAAGCTATATATAGACATGTAGTGACTGCAAGTTGAGTTAGAAATTAAACAGAAAGCACATTTTGCATTAGGTGATACCTCTTCTAGAGGTAACAAAAGAGGTAAGACTGGTAACAGTTGGTAATTGTTTATTTATAGCAACTGATATTTTCAATCCAAAAAAGAAAATTCCACCAAAGTATCGCCAATTAAAGAATATTTAGCCAAATCCAAAACAAAACAAAAAAAATACTTTTTAGCTCGGTTTAAAATGTAACTGATTTCAGCCATCTAGTTTGTTACAAGGATCAGCGTATCTTTGCATATTAACTGTGAAAGGTGCTAGTAAAGTGTTCACTCACTACTGATAGAAAAATCCAGCCGAGCATGGTGGCTCATGCCAGTGATTTCGGCACTTTGGGAGGCTGAGGCGGGTGCACCTGAGGTGGGGAGTTCAAAACCAGCCTGACCAACATGGAGAGACTCTGTCTCTACTAAAAAATATAAAATGAGCCGGGTGTGTTGGTGCATGCCTGTAATCCCAGCTGATTGGGAGGCTGAGGCAGGAGAATCGTCTGAACCTGGGAGGTAGAGTTCTGGTGAGCCGAGATCGCACCATTGCACTTCAGCCTGGGCAACAAGAGTGAAACTCCGTTGAAAAGAAGAAAAGTAAAGAGAAGAGGAAAGAAGAAAAGAAAGAGAATCCCCGAGTATAGAAAACTTATATTTATATTATGATTCTTTTTCTTTTTGTTTTTCTTTGCCATATCTTTTTTTGTATTATCATTCTTAAATAATATATTCTATTCATTTACATGGACTTATCTGCCATAATTTACTTAATAAATACCCTTATTAATGGACACAAACGCTTTCTTCTTGTTGCTTTTAAACAACACTGAAACAAACATTCTTGCTCATTTATCCAATTTGTTCCTTAAGATTAAAAACCCAGGCTGGGCGTGGTGACTCAGGCCTATAATCCCAGCACTCTGGGTGATTGAGGCAGTCAGATCACCTGAGGTCAGGAGCTTGAGACCAGCCTGCCAACATGGTGAAACCCCAGTCTCTACTAAAAATACAAAATTAGCTGGGCATGGTGGCATGTGCCTGTAATCCCAGCTACTCAGGAGGCTGAGGCAGGAGAATCACTTGAATTCAGAAAGTGGAAGTTGCAGTGAGCTGAGATCATGCCACTGCACACCAGCCTGGG
>NW_016107363.1:7060926-7065895 GCF_001604975.1 Cebus imitator
AAAAAAAAAAAAGAAAAATAGGTTAAAAATATAGAAATGGAATTGCTGGATCAAAAAGTATGTTCTTTAAGACTTCCAATAAACAATTCATAGCCAGGTTTAAAAGGAAATCAGACAAAGATAAATATTTAAAGTGATGATATTCTAATTACCCTGATTTGCTCTTTACACATTAAATGAATGTAATGAATTATAAAACATATCCTGAAAATATGTGCATCTATTATGTTATCAATAAGATAAAAATAATAAATTATTAAATGGGAAATCAGTAATGCCCAAAACTTCCAATAATGACAACACAATTTCAAGCAAATATATTCTAATTTAGAATGCTTAAATATAAGTGCTAAGATAGCAAGATACTTTAATTAAAGAAGGATTGATTTTTTTTTCCTAAGGCTCTACTTCAAAGTGCTGGCTATTCAACCAACTAATCTGTATAGGTATTTGGATGGTGAGGTAAAAGCTATTTTAAGGTCTGTTCTCATCTCACTTTAATAAGGTGAAATAAAGTGCCATATGTACTAAAAATAGTTCACTGTTCTGAAACTCAGTGCCTAATTGTCAGAACAATATTAATGATGCATATTCTATGCATTTTTTCCCCAAATATGGTATCTGCCGTGTACAAAATTCAGAATAGAAACCACGAGATATCTGAAATAACAACATTCCCTTAAATAGTTAAAAAAACCAAATGAATCCAGTTACTTTAATAAAATAGAATGTACTAAAACTAAGTATCTCAAACTTTTATAACTCATTGTTTTAATTGACCAAAAGCACTGTGAATCTAGTGTTAAATTTTATACTGGTATAGTCTAATGAAAGTTTTACTATGATAAACACATGCCACCAAATTTATTTGCCTAATTTCCCTATGTATAAAAGTGACTTGACAATATGGTACTTTAAAACTCACTTTTCTTCTCTGACAACTGTAACAGAATTAACACAATAAACTACTTCGGGCAATTACTAGGCTACTCATTATAAAACATAAGAAGATTCTATATTCACAAAGTCATTAATTTTGTTTAAATCAAACTGAGATGCCATAAGTTAAGAAAATATTAAATATCATAAGAGATTTTAAAGGTACAGTAACCCCCCAAATGGAACTACAAGCAGGTTTCACTTAAGTTGTATCACAAAAGATTTACATTGTGTTTGATTAAAATTTGAGCTCAAGGCTGAAATTAATGCTGGAAGTGAGACTGCAACAAATCTTTAATACCTAAAGAAACCTATACCAATTACTAACATTCAAAAAACCACAAATATACAACCACTTAGAAAGAAACATTCCAGTTAAGATACCCTTCTTAAAACAGAAGTCTAATTATTTTATACATTATCTGATACTGTTATTGGCTTGCCATTTTGTGAGCTGTAAGAAGTAAACTGATGGTTAAAATACTATAACCTTGAAACTATATACTAACCTTCATTATCCAAAAGAACTGTCAAAAAACAGAAAAAACAAAAAACAAACCTTTTGAAAGCTTTGTTTCTTCTACCGCTTTGGTTAGATGCCCTTCGACGATCAGCTTCTCTGCCAAGGAAAACAAACGTTACTATCCAAGCCCAAACTAAGCAGCATTTCCCTGAGCTAGGCAGTGTAACACATTCCATGACCAAATTTAAAGATGATAACATTACTCCTATGACCAAGCTTGAATAAAAACTTGAATCTGGAAGGGGAACTAGGAGAACTGGAACTATGATGGAGCAATCAGGTTAATGCAGAAAACTGGCGGCAGGCAGACAATTTGCCTTTTATTTTCACCTTTTTTTTAAAAGCCTAGATCTTTTTATAAACTGGACTCAGAAGAAATAATCAAAGCAATTCTCTTTAGATCAAGAATATTTGAATTCCAGGATACTACAAAAACAAATAAACAAACAAAAAAGAATATTAAGTTGAAATAAAATATTTATGAAAAGGCATTTATTCAAATGAATAAAAATTAAGTTATATGGATAGCTTATCGTTCTCTGCTGGCATAACTAAGCAGAGACGGCTAAATAACACATTTCAGTAAAATGAATTATTTTAGAAGAGCTAATCAAAGAAATAAAAAAATTTTTGGTTTGTTTTATGGGGGATTCTCTGTAAATGTATAATGTTACTTCCTTGTAACTTACTCAGTCATATTTTCATATTCTACATTTCACTGAGGAGGATATCTCTATTGGGTCCTTTACTTATTGCTGTATGTCATTTGGTCTCCTTCAATTTATTCATTAGCAGTATGTGCGAATAAATTTTCTATTCTATTACTCTACAACCTATTGCAACTTGGTCTACACCCACCACTCAACCACTGAAACTGCTCCAATATCATTATAGCCTCTTGTCTGCCAATGCCCATAGCTCTTTTTCTTTTTTAATTTTTAATTTTATTTAGTTGGTTAGTTTTTTTTTTTTTTGAGACGGAGTTTCGCTCTTGTTACCCAGGCTGGAGTGCAATGGCGCGATCTCGGCTCACCGCAACCTCCGCCTCCTGGGTTCAAGCAATTCTCCTGCCTCAGCCTCCCGAGTAGCTGGGACTACAGGCGTGCGCCACCATGCCCAGCTAATTTTTGTATTTTTAGTAGAGACGGGGTTTCACCATGTTGACCAGGATGGTCTCGATCTCTTGACCTCGTGATCCACCCATCTCGGCCTCCCAAAGTGCTGGGATTACAGGCGTGAGCCACCGCGCCCGGCAGCTCTTTTTCTCAATTTTCATTTCTCATAGGCTTTTTGCAGTATGTGGCACTTTGTCTCTGCCTTTTTAAAAACAGAAAGATAAAGTAACAGATTTTGATTAAGATGTATAAAGTAAGCTGTCCTACCTGTCCTCTGTCCTACTTCATTCCTAAAATTCACTTCCTACAACTTTTAGCCATTTCTATTTTTTTTTTTTTAATTTATTTTTTTGAGATGGAGTCTCACTCTGTCACCCAGGCTACAGTGCAGTGGAGCAATCTCAGCTCACTGCAATCTCCACCTCCCGGGTTCAAGTGATTCTCCTGCCTCAGAGTCCCAAGTAGCTGGGATTACAGGTGCCCACCACCACGCCCAGCTAATTTTGGTATTTTTAGTAGAGACGAGGTTTCACCATGTTGGCCAGGCTGGTCTCGAACTCCTGACCTCATGATCCACCTGCCTCAGCCTCCCAAAGTGCTGGGATTATAGGCGTGAGCAACCGCGCCCGGCCTAGCCATTTCTTCTGATACTTAACATTTATATTTCTAAATATATATTGATTTTTATTTTTTCCACTTTAGATATTTATTGACAAGGTATTTTACATGATTAAGCTCTGCCATTTTCTACTATCATCCTCAAGAATTGCATTTTGTCAATCTATAATTGGTATTTATATTGACAAATTATTTTATATAGTCATATAGTAGACTACAATTACATTTCCTTTCTTGTATGGCATTCAATATACTCAGAATTTATAATGCTTCAGTTTTTTGTTTTATTAATTTTTTATATATCTCAAAAATAGCCCAAGTTCTCACAGAACCATACAACTTTCAATACTGTCAAACACACCAAGTAATTTATCACATTATATATCCCCATCTTCCTCTTCCTGTTTTATTCCTTTGTTATAATTTCCTGAAAAGGGGTGGACAGAAGGTAAATACTTTGTGATTTTGCTTCTCTGAAAAGGTTAGCATTCTACCTTCACATTTGATTGATGGTTTGGCTAGATACACAAATCTACAGAAAATACTTTTGCATCAGAATTCTGAAAGCATTGTTCCATTGTCTTTTAGTTTCCAACTAGAAGATGAGTCTAATACAGCCTGAATCCTGTCCCTCAGTACACATAGTAGAGATTTCTTACAGTCAGCAATACCTAGTTTGCTTGTCCTGTTTGAGCATCAGGGAGGACTGCACATCCCAACTCCCTAGCACCGAAGAAGGTTCATAGGACTGATGCTCACCAGGGCTAAAGCATTTAAAAGAAAGTGTAAGTTTTTTACACCTTATGCCACTACAGGAACTCTAGAGTTTCTAGAGTTTGTGTGCTCAGGAAAGGGATGCCTTTGAGTCCCTCTTCCAGAGCTCTGAGACCTGGTGTCGGGGAGATGCTCTTTCTTGCTTGGATACCTTGGAAACTAGTAAGAGGAAATCCCTATAGTTACTGACTAAAGATTCAGATAAAGTGAAACAATTTTTTGAAAAGTTACAACACACGTTGGATCAAAAGAAGAATGAAATTTTGTCTGACTTTGAGACCATGAAACTTGCTGTTATGCAAGCATATGGCCCAGAGATCAACAAACTCAACACCATCTTGCAGGAGCAACGGATGGCCTTTGACATTGCTGAGGCTTTCAAAGATGTGTCAGAACACATTGTATTTCTGCAACAGATGCAGGAGTTCAGGGAGAAAATCAAAGTAATCAAGGAAACTCCTTTACCTCCCTCTAATTTGCCTGCAAGCCCTTTAATGAAGAACTTTGACACCAGTCAGTGGGAAGACATAAAAGAGTCAATGTGGATAAACTTTCTTTGCCTCAAGACACTGGCACACTCTTGGCAAGGTTCCCTAAAACTTTACTATCTTCTGATGATAGTTAAGACTCCATCTGCCTAGATCCCTGAGTGACAATGTGGAGCAGAGTGGTCTTCCTCACCATGGACATGTAGCACGAATGAGAAATGTTTGTTGAGTTGAGCCATCAAAGATTTCATGGCTTGGCTGGGCACAGTGGCTCACGCCTGTAATCCCAACACTTTGGGGGGCCAAGGCGGGCCGATCACCTGAGGTTGGGAGTTTGAGACCAGCCTGGCCAACAGGGAGAAACCCGTTACTACTAAAAATACAAAATTAGCCAGGCATGGTGGTGCATGCCTGTAATCCCAGCTACTCGGGAGGCTGAGGCAGGAGAATCACTTGAACCCGGGAGGCAGAGGTTGCTGTGATTGCGCCATTACACTCCAGCCTGGGCAACA
>NW_016107363.1:7066840-7073788 GCF_001604975.1 Cebus imitator
ATGGTGGCGCATGCCTGTAATCCCAGCTACTCAGGAGGCTGAGGCAGGAGAATTGCCTGAACCCGGGAGGCGGAGGTTGCGGTGAGCCGAGATCGCGCCATTGCACTCCAGCCTAGGCAACAAGAGCGAAACTCCGTCTCAAAAAAAAAATAATAATAATAATAATCTTTACCTCATTTCATCCATGAAACTTTAAAAATCATACTTTTAAGTGGCATATAGTGACTCACACCTATAATCCTAGCACTCTGGGAGGCCAAGGTGGGTGGATCACCAGAGGTCAGGAGTTTGAGACCGGCCTGGTCAACATGGTGAAATACCACCTCTACTAAAAATACAAAACTTAGCTAGGCGGCGTAGCAGGTGACAGTAATCCCAGCTACCGAGGAGGCTGAGGCAAGAGAACTGCTTGAACTCAGAAGGTGGAGGCTGCAGTGAGCCGAGATCACACCACTGCACTCCAGTCTGGGTGACAGAGCAAGATGCTGTCTCAAAAAAAAAAAAATTGTATTTTAAAAAAAGTTTCTGCTTTTTATTTTTTTTCTATTTCTTCCCTAGTCACATTTTTGTTTGTGTTTTAATTTGTTTTGATCTTTGTCTTTGTTAAGAAAGAATTTCCTCAAAAGTCTGATCTTGGCTTTCCCTTCATATTCAAGGATGAGGCAACAAGAAGCTGACAAAGTCCTATATGCATGTGCAGGGCTTATTACATCCACTGGGCTACAAAGTGGCAGTTTGTTTGGAGACTTCTATTTTTTTATTTTCATTTTTTTGAGACAAGGTCCGGCTCTATCACCCAAGCTGGAGTGCAGTGGTGTGATCTCCGCCCACTGCAATCTCCACCTCCCAGGCTCAAGCTATCCTCCCACCTCAGCCTCCTAAGAAGCGGTGTCCACAGGTACACACCACCATGCCTGGCTGATTTTCTGCATTTTCTGTAGAGACAGGGTATCGCCATGTTGTCCAGGCTGGTCTTGAACTCCTGAGCTCAAGCAATCTGCCCACTTTGGCCTCGCAAAGTGCTTTAAATAGCACCTTGGGACAGTTTAAATATCACTATCGATAGGTATTTCTTTTTATCTCATCAGTTTCTATGGAGTAGAACCCTGTTAACTGCCTTTCTGGGGAGTATAAGCATGTTGACCAGCATTCTGATTCGGTATACAGACTTTCATTTAACTCTCCCACTTTTCCCCACAGTGAGATGCTCATACCTACCCTGAGCCATATCTGAAACACCCCTCTACTGACTCTCCATTTCAGCCTCCAGAGAGCAAACCTTCAGTCGTTCTGAACAAGGAAAGAGATACTTGTCTGTCTGCGTGGACAAGAATATGAAAAATGAGCCTGGTGTGGTGGATCACACCTATAATCCCAGCACTTTGGGAAGCCGAGGCAGGTAGATTACTTAAGCCCAGGAGCTTGAGACCAGCTGGGCAGCATGGCAAAACTCTGCCTCTACTAAAAATAGAAAAATTAACTGGGTGTGATGGTGCATGCCCTTAGTACCAACTACTTGGGAGACTGAGGTGGGAGGATCGGTAACTGTGTGGTTGTGGCTGCAGTGAGCCAAGATCATGCCACTGTACTACAGTCCAGACGATAGAGTCTCTGTCGAAGAAGAAGAAAGAAGAAAGAAGAAAGAAGGAAGAAGGAAGAAGGAAGATGGGGAGGAGGAGAAACAGGAGGAGGAGGAGGAAGAAGAAAGTTCAAACTTCCTTATATAAACTTTCAATCCTGTTTTTAGCAACCATGCATTCCTGCCCTACCTGACAGGTATTAAGTGCCTCTTAGCCACAGTGTTAACTTGGTTTTCTGAGGTTTCCTTTACCCCATAGCAGGCCTGAAAAGAAAAACTAGAGACCCAAATCTCTTACCACTCAATTGTATGTTACACATCTTCTAAAATTTTGTTGACATCTATTATCTGCTGTAGTCTTCTATTCCATTCTCTTGTCCTTGTGACTTATGCTTTTTTATTTATTTATTTATTTTGACATGGAGTTTCACTCTTCTTGCCCAGGCTGGGGTGCAATGGTGCAATCTCAGCTCACCGCAACCTCCGCCTCCTGGGTTCAAGCAATTCTCCTGCCTCAGTCTCCCGAGTAGCTGGGAGGCATGTGCCACTACGCACAGTTAATTTTTGTACTTTTAGTAGAGGCGGAGTTTCTCCATGTGGGTCAGGCTGGTCTTGAACTTCTGACCTCAGGTGATCCGCCTGCTTCGGCCTCCCAAAATGCTGGGATTACAGGCATGAGCCACCGCACCCGGCCAACTTAGGCTTTTTACAATATTTTACTATGAATGGGTCCATTCACCATATTTAATCAAGTTTACTGCCTCCCTTTGGAAACTCTACTCCTTTAACTTCTAGGATATCACTCACTCCTACTTTTATGTGCTTGCTCATTCCTTCCTTCTTAAGCTTTTATTGCCTTCCCCTTTCTCTGATTATAATCTAAATATATGTGTGTTAGTCTTCAAGATTTCTGTCAACAACAACAACAACATTTTTTAGGGGCTTTAACTACCTTGAGTAATTTCTAAATGTTGATGTCAAGTCTAGCATTCTTTGGCCCCAGAACCCTACTGTCCATTGTCCAACTATTTTCCAAACATCTTTAACCAGAAATTCCACAGGGACTTTCTGGGTAAAGAAATCTCACCATGTCTAAAACTTAAATCTCACCATGTCTAAAACTGAAATTATCTTCTCTTCCTTTCTCCTAAATGTGCTTGTTATTTCTCCTCTCTAAGCTTCCGTTCCCTCATAAGGTATATTGTGACTACTCATTATGTCTACCTTGCCCAACTTACTATGAATTCCTTGAGGGAATATATTCATTCTTTCAAATATTTACTATGCACCAGGCACTCACAATGGATTACCAAGATAAATGAGAGAAATATAGGAATTTAGAATCTGGTGAAAGTAGAGAAATTTATTAATAATTTAATTCCTAACACACTTTCGAAACACATGTAATAGTTGTTTGCAAATGCCTGTTACATGAACATAGCAGATAATAAAATAGTATAAACACAGATTTTGAAAGCTATTCCAGTCTTTCTCTAGTATGTTGAAGATCTACATACCTACCTGTTTAAAAATTATAAACACATATCAGAAGATTGTAATTTATTGCTCAAAACTCACTCTTAGAACAAAATTTGAAGTTCCTATCATGACCTACAAGGTTCCTTGTGATCTACCCCAGGGGTCAGCCAACTATACCCCCATGGGGTCAAATCCAACCTGCTGTCTGTTTAGCAAATAAAGTTTTATGGGAACACAGTCAGGTCCATTCATTTGCATATTTTCCATGGCTACTTTCCCCTACCATGACAGGACTGAGTAGTTGCAAGAGACCTTACAGCCTGCAAAGCCTAAAATATTTACTACCTGGCCTTTTATTTTAAAAAGGTGCTTCAGTTCTTCTAAAATTCCAATCTCAGTCTTGGGGTTTCATATGGTTTTTATTTCACACACTTTTTCCAGACACACATACTACTCAGCTTAGTTCCATCTCCGTTCAGCCACGTACTACCTTTGTTGTTCCCTATCCCCTTACAGTCTTTGTTTTCTTCAGTGGACTCATCACTTCCTAACATATTAGTTTTTTAGTTTATTAGTATTTGTCTCCTCAAGAGAATGTAAACTCCATGAAGGCAAAGCTTTCTTTGTCTTACTCACTTCTAATAACCCAACAGTTAAAATAATGTCTGGTACATACATATTTAATTAATCTTTGTGGAATAAATTAATTGAGCATCTATGTTTAAAGGAATCAAAAGAAAAAATTATTTGAATGTTTCTTCATCCTAAAAAAAGGATTAAATTAAATAAGTTAATATATATTAGAAGTATGTACAGTACTGGTTTATAAGTACTAAATAATGATTAGCTGCTTTTATTTACTTATTTAAGAGATGGCATCTTGCTACGTTGCCCAGGCTGGAGTACTATGGTTTTTCACACCATGATCATTATGAACTGCAGCCTCCAACTCCTGGGCTCAAGGGATCCTCTGGCCTCAGCTTCCCAAGTGATTGGGACTACAGGGCATGTATTAAATGCTCCTGGCTAATTTGCTGCTATTATCACTATTGAAATTATTTAAAGTTGTATTTTCAAATTTTGTGAATCACTAGAGGTCCGTAAATAAAGAAAAAATATATTTAAAAAAAGTCTATAACCACTGAGTCTCAAACTTGGTATAGAGACCTCAATGCTTTGGGAGTCACTAGTGTAATACATACAATCAAGGTGAGATCAGAGATCTCTGCCTCTCACTTTACCCCTTCAGAGACTTAAGAGAGAACTTTCCTGTCATTATAACTGCAGGTCTTGAAAGAGCTATCTAACTTGGTATAAATGAAAGAGAGATAGAGTAGAAGGCTTTCTTTCTTTTTTAAAACTCTGTTTTTTCTTTTTGAGATAAGGTCTCACTCTGTCACCCAGACTGGAGTGCAGTGGTGCAATCATGGCTTACTGCAGCCTCCCGCTCTAAGGCTGAAGTGATCCTCCCACCTCAGCCTTCAGGCAACTACAACTAAAGGCATGTGTCACCATGCCCAGATAATTTATTTTTATTTTTGTAGAGACATGGTCTCACTATGTTGCTCAGGCTGGTCTCAAGCTCCTGGACTCAAGTGATCCTCCCACCTTGGCCTCTCAAAGTACTAGGATTACAGGCATAAGCCACTGCATGTGCCCTTAAAACTCTCTTTATTGAGGGATACTCTAGAGAAGTGATTATTCATTTTCCACTACTTTTAAATGATATTTATTATTTAAAAAAATGATATACAAACAGGAATATAAAACACAAAGGCAGGCCAGGCACGTTGGCTCATACCTGTAATCCCAGAACTTTGCGAGGCCAAGTGGAGGCGGATCACCTGAGGTCAGGAGTTCAAGAGCAGCCTGACCAACATAGAGAAACCCCATCTCTACTAAAAATACAAAATTAGCTGGGCGTGGTAGCGCATGCCTGTAAACTCAGGAGGCCGAGGCAGAAGAATTGCTTGAACCCGGGAGGCAGCGGTTGCAGTGAGTTGAGACAGATCCATTGCATTCCAGCCTGGGCAACAAGAACAAACTTCTATCTCAAAAAAACAAAAACAAAAACAAAAAAACAAAAAACCCCACAAAGGTAGAGGTTAATACATTTTCATAAAGCAAATGTCTATGTGACCACAGCTCAAGTCAGGAATAGAACCATCCCACCAATCCCTATAGCCCTCCACTTTCTCCCCTCCAATAAAAACCCCTTCATGTCCCATAAAGGTAACTAACTATCCTTTTATGGTATTTAATTTCTTCTATTTCTTTATAGTCATACTACCCAATATACTTGACCAAATAATATAATTTTAGTGGTTTTGAACTTTATATAAATGGAATATTATATAGTATATATTCTTTTGTGTCAGGCTCTTTTTCCACCCAATATGCCCCAGTGTATTTATCCATTTAACTACTGAGGATCTTTTTGGCTGTTTCCAGTTTGGATCTAATGTGAATAATGTGGCTATGAATATTCGTGAATTTGTACCTGATATATATGTGCAGGCATTTCTGTAGGGAACCTACCAAGGAGTAGAACTGGCGGTATAATATGTTTGACATTTATGTACCATCATCTAAGAATTTAGTTTAGTCAGAAGACTGTCAAATCTTGTCAAAGACTGGGCAGAGAGAACCAAATTTACTTCTTGGTTGACAGAAATAAATTATGTACTAACCATATTACTATGTGGCATAAAATAAAAAATGAGAAACAATGCAAACAATACATTCAAAAGAAGTTCAAAGGAGGCTGAGCATGTGGCTCATGCCTGTAATCCCAATGCTTTGAAAGGCCAAATGAGGAGGATCATTTGAGCCCAGAAGTTTGAGACAGCTGTGCCAAGATTGAATTGAGTCCTTAAAGCCAAAGAGTCATTTTCCGTACTTGACAGCTACAACTAATTGAAACACTAAAGCAGAGATAAACTCAAATAGCACAGACTTATCTGATACCGATGTCAGTTGCCTATGGATACGAGACAAATTGACTGGAAGAGAGGAAGGAGTGAATATAAAAGAATGAGACAATCTGCTGCTGTAACTGCCAACCTGGAAAATATTTCTAAGTCTCAAAATCGGGTTTCACTAAGAAAATGTTACTACTAGGACATCAAAATAATGTGCTTGACATGAAATTTTTAAAATGGCATGCATACTGGTAATTATGTACAGCTTCTACACCTCCTCAACATGTTTTCTGTCTGCTAACTAATGTACCTTTCAGTGTGCCATGTATTACTTACAGCACTTAATAAATACTATCTCAATTAATTTTCATAATTCTATAAAATAGATACTACCATCCCACTTTATAAATGAGGAAATCAAGGTTTAAAGAGGTCAATTTGCCCAGTATCATACTGCCAATGAGAGTGAACCAGAATTGACATCAAGATCCCTCTGACTGAATTCTAAACATTATAAATAGAAATGAGCTAATGTTACCTGAAAGATCACCAAGAGCAAATATGATGAAAAAACTGAGATTAGAATTTATAATATCAAGACACAAATTAAGTTACAATTCGCATTCAAACCAGAAAATTATTTCCCTTCTAAAATAATTAATGAAGCAGAAATAGAGACATAGAACCTCACAGAAGAGGCTCTGATGAGATTCCCAATTTTAATAATATAGGCTTTCATAAGGTTACTCATTACTGCAGCAAAATTAAATCAGTTAAAGTAACTCTTTTTTTTTTTTCTTAAATGTACTGCAGGGATTTGTTTTATGATCTAGGCTATGGCACAGAAGGAAAAATAATTAATCATATAAAGTATTTTTATAAAGAAAAGAAGTTTACTTGGTTCATGATTTTGTAGGCTGTACAGGAAACATGGTGCCAGTATCTTCTCGGCTTCTTTTTTTTAGAGGA
>NW_016107363.1:7074096-7076543 GCF_001604975.1 Cebus imitator
AAGGATAGACTGAAAATAAAATGAAAGGGACCAATTTTAAGAATATGGAAACAGATGTTTTTTAAGAAGCAACATTATACATACAAAAACACTGCTGGCATGAATTTAGGACTGTCAACTGGGAAGTTATACTAGGAGAAAATCTGGTAGATATGTTAGAAAATGGACTGACTAGGGAAATGATGAGTACAAACAACTCTCCAATACAGCCTAGACTGGACAAACCACTCTGAGAATAAAAAAAATAAAATTAGCATCTAGCTCACTCTCAGAGTTTTCCTGTTACAAGGACAGCCTATTATGAGCAGGGAAACACACCAAATGTTTTCTATTATTTGCCATAAACTGCTTTGGCTTAGAGAAATAAAAGTTTACAAAACGAAAATATAAAAATCTGTTTCAAGTAGAATATGTAATCAGAATAATGAGATTGTTCAGAGAGGTTGACCTCACAGAGTGATGAAAAATAAATATGTGGTCACATGAGCAACATCGATTCAATGCATTACTCCAAATAAGGCAATTTCTATGTGAGAGCAAAGCCCTAAGAGAAAAGAGGGAATGAGAAAAGCATATACAGATAGTGACTAAAATTTTTCCTAGTTATGGGGGTGGGAGGCAGAGAGAGAAATTTTTTTTTTGGAAATCAGGAAAAAAAACAGTAAGACATGAAATATTAAGAAAATTAAACTAATAATAACAAAAAGTTAAGTCTCATAATCATAATAAACATGGATTAAGAATACATTCTCAGATCTCAGGTGTTCAAGGAAAGAACACAAGGCATGAGGTTTACTTTAGGGCACTGACTAACTCTATCATTAAAAGAGAAATGCCCTTGGGGAGTGGGCAATCTGTTTCTACAAAGCAGACCTCAGAGAAAAATTTCTCTGGCATTCAGTAGTGATGCCTCTCTTCTCATGAGGACAGACAGTAGCAAAAGAAATCAGAGGGGCAGGCAGCAGTCCAGAGAAGGCTGTCTCTTGCTCTATGCCAAAGTCATGGCAGCTCTCCGTGTCCTTTCACCCTTCACCTTTCCACTAAGCATACAAGTTAATCAAGTGACAGAGTTCATAGATACGTATGAGACAGATTTAGCAATACATGATTTGTACTCAGAAAGCATCTTTAGCAGAACACAAAAGTCTCAATGTATCCATTAAGTTTATATGGTAAACTTTAAGAAACTAAAATTTGCAGAGAACACTGAATGTCAAGTTTTGCCTAAACCAAGCTCATGTCTGAATTCCTGAAGAGGAAAATATTGCTGAAGCTTTTTTAGCAAGTTTTACCGGAGTGACTTGCTAATTCTAGATTGCATGCGGTAAAGATCTTTTAATAAAGAATATTTACTTTACAGTTCTGAAATTATGCACAACACTATTTAAATTTCTGTTCAAAGTCCAATTTTTTTTTGTCTGGAATTTAAAGGTTTTCTCCAAAAAGAGAATTTTTTCTTTAAAAAGTCTGTTTTACCATAAAAGGAAAACAAATTGAAATGTGTTCCAACTCACTTATTTTCTACAATTTGTAAATGGAGAGAGCCAACAACCAACTTGTTCTCTTATAGATTCATACACATAAACTAAAAAGTCTGTCATTATATTAAAGACAGACTTGAAAACCCCTATTGAAATAAACTATCTGCTTTCTAATTTTTTTTTTTTTTTGAGAGAGAGTCTTGCACTTTCACCCAGGTTGTAGTGCAGTGGCGCAATCTCGGCTCACTGCAATCTCTGCCTCCTGGGTTCAAGCAATTCTCCTGCCTCAGCCTCCTGAGTAGCTGGGACTACAGGCATGAGCCACTAGGTCCAGCTAATTTTTTTTATTTTTAGTAGAGACATGTTTTCACCACGCTGGCCCAGATGGGTCTTGATCTCCTGACCTTGTGATTGGCCTGCCTCGGCCTCCCGAAGTGCTGGGATTACAAGTGTGAGCCACCACACCTGGCCCTGCTTTCTAATTTTTAAAACACACGGTGAATTTTACACTATAAAAGCACTAATAAATAATGGAAGCTAGGTATTTAACATGTGCTTTTTAAAAGATATGAAACATGAAGTGGCACTGTACACAAATATATATTTTATATTCAAAATTATAAATCAGTTCAAGGTGCCTATCAATGAAAATAACAGCTAAAAAACCTTGTGTGCTTGTTCATATGTAATCCAAAATTGCTTTAAAAGTGCCTGAGGCCGGGCGCAGTGGCTCACGCCTCTAATCCCAGCACTTTGGGAGGCCGAGACGGGTGGATCACGAGGTCAAGAGATCGAGACCATCCTGGTCAACATGGTGAAACCCCGTCTCTACTAAAAATACAAAAATTAGCTGGTCATGGTGGCGCACGCCTGTAGTCCCAGCTACTCGGGAGGCTGAGGCAGGAGAATTGCCTGAACCCAGGAGGTGGAGGTTGCGGTGAGCCGAGATCATGCCATTGCACTCCA
>NW_016107363.1:7077548-7089580 GCF_001604975.1 Cebus imitator
CTTACTATTACTTAGATATTTCATATTCATGTATATTTATCAACCTCTTGCATCTGTAGCTGTCTTTTTAATATTTAAAGCAAGCTTTATTCTGTGTTATAAACACAGCTAAGTATTTTATACTATTTTAAGTGAAATGTTCAATAATAAAATAGACATTAAAAAGTAAAAAGGTTTTCTTTCTTTTTTTGGTTTTGTTTTGAATTGAGACAGAGTTTCACTCTTGTTGCCCAGGCTGGAGAGCAATGGCATGATCTTGGCTCACTGCAACTTCTATCTCCTAGGTTCAAGTGATCCTCCTGCCTCAGTCTCCTGAGTAGCTGAGGTGGGACTACAGATGCCCACCACCATGCCCAGCTAATTTTTTTTTTTTTAAGATAGGGTCTCTCTCTGTTGCCTGGCTGGTCTTGAACTCAAGCAATCCCCCCGCCTTGGCCTCCCAAAGTGCTGGGATTACAGGCATGAGTGACAATGCCTGGCCTCTCTCACCTTCATCTTAATCTGCCTAAATAGCACCACATCTTTTTTTTGTTTTTGAGACAGAGTCTCGCTCTGTTGCCCAGGCTGGAGTGCAGTGGTGCCATCTCAGCTCACTGCCACCTCCGCCTCCCAGGTTCAAGCAATTCTCCTGCCTCAGCCTCCCGAGTAGCTGGGATTACAGGTGCCTGCCACCATGCCTGGATAATTTTTTGTATTTTTAGTAGATGCAGGGTTTTACCATCTTGGCCAGGCTGGTCTTGAACTCCTGACCTCGTGATCCACCCGCCTCGGCCTCCCAAAGTGCTGGGATTACAAGCGTGAGCCACCACGCCCAGCTGGAATGCGGTGGTGTGATCTTGGCTCACTGCAACCTCCACCACCCGGGTTCAAGCGATTTCCCTGCCTCAGCCTTCCAAACAGCTGGGACTACAGGCACGCACCACCATGCCCAGCTAATCTTTTGTAAGATTTTAGTAAAAATGGTGTTTCGCCATTTTGGCCAGGATGGTCTCCATCTCCTTACCTTGTGATCCACCCACCTGGGCTTTCCAAAGTGCTGGGATGTTGTATTTTGTATTTTTAGTAGAGATGGGGTTTCATCATGTTGGTCAGGCTCACCTTGAACTCCTGTCCTCAAGTGATCCACCTTACTCGGCCTCCCAAAGTGCTGGGATTATAGAGGTGAGCCAGCTCGCCCAACTCTTTTTTTTCTTACAAAGAGATAGAGTCTCACTATGCCTTAGGCTTGAGTGATCTTCCCAACTCAGCCTCCTGAGTAGCTGGAACTACTGGCAAAAAGTTTTAAGTAAGCCAGTAATAACAACAAAACAAAACAAGGATTTTTGCAAATTATAACCAAGTAAACATTCTTTTGATAATTACTTGCTCTCATTTCTTAGGATTCAAAATATAAATATTAGAAATTCAAAATAAAAATCTTTCTTCTAAAAACGTGTATTTTTTGTTTTTTTTGAGATGGAGTCTCGCTCTGTCACCAGGCTGGTTTGCAGTGGCACAATCTTGGCTCACTGCAACTTCCACCTCCCGGGTTCAAGCGATTCTCCTGCCTCAGCCTCCTGAGTATCTGGGTTACAGACGCGTGCCACCACCCCCAGCTAATTTTTGTATTTTTAGTAGAGACAAGATTTCACCATATTGACCGGGATGGCCTTGATCTCTTGACCTTGTGATCCACCCACCTTAGCCTCCCAAAGTGCTGGGATTACAGGCATGTGCCACAGCGCCTGGCCAAGATTTGTATTTTACTTTTTTAGAGACAGGGACTTGATCTGTTGCCTCGGTTAGAGTGCAGTAGCATGACCATAGCTCACTGCAGCACTGAGCTCCTGGGCTCAAGGGGTCCTCCCACCTCAGCTTTTTGAGTACCTAGGGCTGCATACATGTGCCATCACTCCTGGATAATCTTGTTGTTGTTGAGACGGAGTCTCGCTCTGTCGCCCATGCTGGAGTGCAGTGGCACAATCTCAGCTCACTGCAACCTCCATCTCCCGGGTTCAAGTGATTCTCTTGCCTCAGCCTCCTGAGTAGCTGGGACTACAGACGTGCATCACCACGCCTAGCTAATTTTCTGTATTTTTAGTAGAGATGGGGTTTCTCCATGTTGGTCTCAAACTCCTGACTCAAGTGATCAGCCCGCCTCAGCCACCTAAAGTGCTGGGGTTACAGGCATGAGCCATAGCACTCGGCCCCTCCTGGATAATTTTTTAAAGTTTTTTTTTTTGTAGGGACGAGGTCTCACTATTTTGCCCAAGCTCATCTCAATCTCCTGGCTTCAAGGGATCCTCCTGCCTGGGCCCATCAAAGTGTTGGATTACAGATGTGAGCCACAGCACCTGGCCTAAAGATTTGCATTTTAGATTATATATTCTTTTAGTTGATTATCAGTGGACACCAATTATTTTGCCCCAGATCCCTGTGCCAATTTCCCATAACAATGAGATTTAGTAATTAGAAGGTAACAAAAAGATGTGCTAATCTTTGCTTTATAAATATTGTTTTAAAAGAACAAAGGAATATGACACATTAAATAAATTGCCTCAAAATAATATTAAACTTAATACTGTAGTATCAAAAACTGCAAAAACAGAAGCTCAGCAAAAACCATTAAATGAAATTCTCAGTTTCCTTGAAGGATCTCTAAGGAATATAACACTTGATGTGTTGAATTTGTGTCTGTTGTAATTAAGAGGTATGACCCTTACAATCCCCAAGTGATCCTGAAGTAGTGGGGCAGGGTGGCAGGGAGCACATATGCATGAATATCTACAAAATGAAATTATGGGCATAAAAACTTGGGACCCACATTTCAAATAAAGGGAGAGCAGAATGAGAAGAATGCCTGAGAAAGTATTTGCTTGACAGGAAAAAGCACAGACATTATTAACAAATCTTTACTACACAAGACGACCTTTACTTAATAAAACCAAGAGAATATGATAACTTCACAATTGTTAATAGATATAAGCAGCTTTTGTGACTTTCAGGTAAAAAGGAATTCATTATACCTTTCTTCAGAATTCAGCAGAGGTCTAAATCACTTCAAAAGCCAATCTATCATCTTTTTTTTTTGAGATAGAGTTTCATCTTGTTGCCCAGGCTGGAGTGCAATGGTGCAATCTTGGCTTACTGCAACCTCTGCCTCCCGGGTTCAAGTGATTCTCCTGCCTCAGCCTCCTGAGTAGCTGGGATTACAGGTACCCACCACCATGCCCAGATAATTGTTTGTATTTTTAGTAGAGATGGGGTTTCATCATGTTGGTCAGGCTGGTCTTGAACTCCTGACCTGACCTCAGGTGATCCACCCATCTCAGGTTCCCAAAGTGCTGGGATTACAGGCATGAGCAAATGCCACCATGGCCAGCCTTTTTTTTTTTTTTTTGAGACACAGTCTTGCTATTTTTACCCCAGGCTGGAGTGCAGTGATGCAATCTCAGCTCACTGCAACCTCTGCCTCCTGAGTTCAAGCAATTCTCTTACCTCAGCCTCCCACGTAGCTGGGATTACAGCTGCCTGCCACCATGCCCCGTGAATTTTTATATTTTTGGTAGAGGTGGGGTTTCACCATGTTGGCCAGGCTGGTCTCAAACTCCTGACCTCAGGTGATCCACCTGCCTTGGCCTCCCGAAGTGCTAGGATTTACAGGCATGAACCACTGTGCCCAGCCAAGCCACTCTATCTTTAAAATATTTTATTTAGTTAGTTAGTTATTTTGAGACAGTCTTGCTCTGTTGCCCAGACTGGAGTGCAATGGTGTGATCTCAGCTCACTGCAATCTCTGCCTACTAGGTTCAAGCGATTCTCCCACCTCAGCCTCCCATGCAGCTGGGATTATAGGCATGCGCCACCATGCCTGGCTAATTTTTGTATTTTTAGTAAAAATGGGTTTCACCATGTTGGCCAGGCTGGTCTCAAACTCCTGACCTTCAGTTATCCACCTGGCTTGGCCTCCCAAACTGCTGGGATTACAGGCTTGAGCCACCACACCTGGCCTCTTTAAAATATTCTTAATGATAGCCTTGTAAAACTTCCCAAGGCTTTGTAGTTGAGGTTAGACTGTGGGACAATGTAATGCTACTACCTCTCAAGAAAGCTCCTGCTACTCTGAGAGCCATCTTCAGAATGGAACACCCAAACTAAATAATTATTTTTGTGGCTTAATTTACTCTTAAGAAATTTATTAAGGAATCTGAAAATTAATAAGCTTGAAAGTTTCTCCCCTTTTTATGGTGGCTAATATGAAATGCTCAGCTCTGTGAAGGCAAATCCAACAGAAATATTTTTCTCAAAAGAGAGAAACAGAAACAGTATGAAAAGGTTTGCGGCTGTCTGAAGATGGCCTTTTAAGTATGTCTGCTATAACAAACACATTGACATCCTCATTTTACCTCTCACTTTTCAGTTTTAGCCCCTAATTTCATCAAAATTAATGTGAAAAATATTCTGTACTCACTCTGGCATTCTATGAATTGATGAATAAAAGTGCAGTCCCCGCCACTCTTTGAAAGCAAGTGCTCTAATAAAGAAAGAAACACCTTTAAGGATATAGTTTGTTGCTGTCTTTGAAAACCAACAGCAAAGGTAGGAAAACTGATATGTATAAACCTAGGTACTACTAGACTAATAAAGGCTCAATATATTTTGTTACTAAAAGCAGACATATTTTGGAGTCAAATGACTTAAAATTATTATTAATTTGTACACTGAATGGTTAGCTTTTAAAGGTGCAGTTTTTAATCCAAAGAGCTCAAGAAAATCACACAAATATATTGCTTTAAAATGGTTCCACTTTAATGGTTCTTCCACCTTTTGTCCATTAGAGTTCAAAGAATACCCTTAAATAATTTAACTTTGTCATTATTAAATTAATTTTCAAGTGATTGTTCTATAACACTTCCTCTTCAAAGCTATTCACAGTTAAGAGGCAAAAGGTAAATACTTTAAGAATATCATAATGCCATAAAAATTTTAAGAAACTGATGTAATATTTTAAGATTTACATATTCATTTCACAATATTCCCTTATGAGTCACCTTAATCTGTACCTCATACAGTATTAAAACATTAAATTGTTTATCTCTGCCCAAATGATCAAAATCAGTGTCTATCCATTTCAAAATAAGAGCTTGGTAAATGGTCTTGCCCAAGTCAAACAGAATTTATTTTTCATTTAAAAACATGGATAGAGACAATACAAATCTAACAGAATAGTTAAATTAAAGTTTCAGCCCTTTTCTTATAATAATCTTTATTTGTTGTGATTTAAAGAGTTACTTCTGAATCTGGATAATGTCCTCGACACATATTTATACTTGATCTTAGCCAAAAGGCCGAGAAGCGATCAACATGTATTTATATCGTTCAAAGCTACCAAATCGATTTTGGAAGTTAAAGTGTTAAAAACATATTCTGACATGATGACTACCTGGAAAGTGTGAAAGCACCAGCATCTGTCAAAGGGGACACGAGTTAGCACCACTCTCCCTTTAAAAGCCTCCTTCCCCTCTCCTCCATCTCAAGCCATGTTACTCCTCAATCGTCTCAACTTTGCATGAGAGGCAGACACCACCTACTCTGATCACACCTCACCTCTCTTTACATACTTCCTGTTAGTTATCTTCTTTAATTCTACACTAAAATCTATCATTATGCTTTATGTAGTTACATGGTGAGCAGAGCCTCCTGTCTATCATCACATCACCATCAGTATAAGACAAAAACATGAGGGAAAAGGGTCGATAAAACTTGTGTTTTGGAGAGACCAATGCATTACATACCTAGAATACTATACAGAGATACAATATAGTCTCAAAAAGAAAAAAATACTAACTGCAACAGAAATTTGAAATAAAAAAGAAATCTAATAAATAAGAATTTGATAACTGGAACTAGGAAAAGCAAAACAGGAGCCCTCAGTAGAATAGTAACTGCTCAATAAAAAGTTGTTCTTCATAATCCTATTTTGGCTATGGTAACACTTTCAAAACTCAAACTATATCATCATATTAGATGAATAAACACATTTGGAACCAAATTTTAACTAAAGGACTTTAAAAAACATATTTGAAACACATTTCAGACCAACATCAAAGGACTTAAGATATTTATTAAAAAGGGACAGCCCACCATTACTTACAAAGCTAACAATCACACTTTCATCTGAACTCTATATTAAAATATTTACTAAACTGGTTTAAATGAAACCCAAGATTAATATAAAAAGATAGAGAACCACTGTAGTAAAAATACATTTTATTTATATATATGAGTTTCCTATGGATTTTTATTTATATACCTGTGCTGTCCAATACTATAGCCATTAGCTACTATAGTTACTGAACCCTTCAAATGCAGCTAGTTCTAACTGAGATGTCCTAAATATAAAACAAATGTACAATGATTTAAATGACTTAGTAAGAAAAAAGTAGTATAAAATATTTCATTAATAGTTAATCTATTAATAATTTTAATATTTATTAATATTTACATATTTTAGATACTGTAGACAAAATATATCATTAGAATTTGTTTTATTTGTTTATATATACATTACAGAGATGGGATTTTGCTATGTTGTCTAGGATCAAGTGCAGTAGTTATTCACAGGTGTGACCATGGTGCACTACAGCCACAAACTCCTTGCCTCAAGGGATCTTCACACCTTAGCCTCCCAAGTAACTAGGACAACAGGCATGTACCACTGCACCCAGCTTTGTATATTTTTAATGTATGTGATGGTAATTACTGAGTGTCAACTTGAATGAATTGAAAGATACAAAGCATTAATTCTGGGTATGTCTGTGAGGGTGTTGTCAACGGAGATTAACATTTGAGTCAGTGGGCTGGGAAAGGCAGACTCACCCTTAATCTGGGTAAGCACAATGTAATCAGCTGCCAGTATGGCTGGAATATAAGCAGGCAGAAAAATGTTAAAAGAGAGACTGGCCTACCTCCCAGCCTACATACTTCTCCTATGCTGGATGCTTCCTGTCCTCAAACACTGGACGCCAAGTTCTTCAGTTTTAGAACTTGGGGCTGGCTTTCCTTGTTCCTCAGCCTGCAGGTGGCCTATGTGGGACCTTGTGATTATGTAAATTAATACTTAATGAACTCCCCTGTAATGAGTTAATACTTAATGAACTCCCCTTTATGTGTGTGTGTGTGTGTACACACATGTGTGTGCATGCATGTGTATATATATACACACATATATATACACATATATATACACACACACATATATATATACACATAGACACACACACACACACACACACACATGTATTAAAAATTGAATTCCTGGGCTCAAGAGATCCTCCAGATGTATACCACCACACTTGGTTAATATTTAAATTGTGTGTAGAGACACAGGCCTCACTATGTTGCCCAGGCTGGTCTCAAACTCATGGCCTCAAGCAGTCTTCCCTTCTTAGCCTCCCAAAGTGCTAGGATTATAGGCACATGCCACCACGCCTCACTAATTTTTTTTTTTAAATTTTTTTCTTTTTACAGATGGTATCTCACTGTGTTGCCCAGGTTAGTTTCGAGCTTTTGGGCACAAAAATCCTCCTTCACTGGGATTACAGGCACAAGCTACTTTGCCCAGAAGAAAATTTTAAACTATGTATGTAGATCTCATTATATTTATTTTTTATTTTTTTGAGACAGGCTCTCACTCTGTCACCCAGGCTGAGTACAGCGGTGTGACCACGACTCATTGCAGCCTTGACCTCCTGGGCTCAAGTGATTCTCCCAACTAGCCTCCTGAGGAGCTGGAACTACAGGCGCACACTACTACGCCTGGTTAATTTTTTTTTTTAATAGAGATGAGGTCTCACTATGTTGCTCAGGCTGGTGTTGAACTCCTAGACAAAAGCAATCCTTCTGCCTTGGTCTCTCAAAGGGCTGGGATTATAGGTGTGAGCCACCACACCCAGCCTTATGTTTATTTCAGACAGCACTGCCCTTTACTCTCTAAGACATATTCAAATTATGCTTATTAGATTAAGACACACAAAAAATTTACAGTACAAAACCTGGGCTTTTAGTAGCTACATTATATTTAAGTAATTTTAAAAATGTGATTCACTGAACGTATTATTAATTTTAACTTCTTTAGATATTTAAAAATATTCTCACAACTATAGTTGGCCCTCTCTCTACTATTTAAATAGCAATTTAGTTAAAATTATATAATATGGGTATGGACATTGGTAATATTGGGATACTTGCTAGCTAATTTGTTCATTATTATACTACAAGTGATTCAGAATGGAATTATGTGACCTATCTTATTCCAAAGTCCATTTTTAACTAAGTGTTGGTGTATGTCCAGAAATTTATTACTCAGTTTCTTTTAAAATATTCTATTAGTCACTATCACACCACTCAATATATCACCACCAAAAAGCAAGCACACAAATAAGGGAAAAATAATTATATCAAGGAGTTGCCTTTAAATATCTAAAATATTTATTCTTAAAATCAAGGAGACTTTTAATAATTATATTAATGCAATATGAAAACAGTCTATTATTATTCTCATCTAAATCAATTGGAACTGGAAAAAAACTGAAGTAATAATTTCACAACTCTAAATAGTATAAAGATGGTTCCATGTACATAAAAGGATTCTCTTAACTGAAGGAATGAAGAGAAGGTTCTCAGCCTGGGTTAATACTAACATTATTAATAAATCTAAAATCAAGAGAGTGATAACTAATTGATTTTTTTTTTTTTTTTGAGACAGAGCTTCACTCCATTGCTTAAGTTGGAGTACAGTGGCATGATCTTGGCCCACTGATTGCAACCTCTGCCTCCCAGGTTCTAGGGATTCTCCTGCCTCAGCCTCCTGAGTAGCTGGGATTTCAGGTGTGCGCCACCACGCCTGGCTAATTTTTGTATTTTTTGTAGAGACAGGGTTTCACCAAGTTGTGCAGACCGTGGTGGTCTCAAACTCCTGACCTCAAGTGATCCACCCGCCTCAGCCTTGCAAAGTGCTGGGATTACAGGCACAAGCCACTGCACCTGGCATGAATTTGTTTTTTTTTTTTTTGTTTTTTTACATACAGTATTACATTTCATATCTGCATTCAGGAAAATGGGTGTTATTAAGGAAAATAAAATGACATGTGTTCAGAACTAGGTGGATACCTGGCATGAATTTGTTTTTTTTTTTTTTTTTTTTTTTTTTTTAGACACGGTCTTACTCCCATTGCTCAGGCAGGGGTGCAGTGCCGTGATTTCAGCTCACGGCAGCCTCATCATCCTGGCCTCAAGTGATCCTCCCATCTCTGCTTTCTGAGTAGCTGGGATTACAGGCATGTGCCACCATGCATGGCTATTTTTGTATTTCTTGTAGAGACAATGTTTTGCCATGATGCCCAGGCTGTTCTGGAACTCTTGAGATCAAGTGATCTGCTTGATCCCAATGAATATAAACTACACCTTTAAAAATTCTCAAATTGATATTCCATCAAATTGGAATTTTAAAAAGTCAATGTATTTTACACAATATACATAGAATAGTCAAACACCAATGATTAATGAACATTTTTCTTGAGAGTTTCAAAATTCATTATATATGCAATATGAGGTTTTGACCTTGCAGCTAACTTATACACAATTACCTGAGTCTATACTGCCAGTTCTTGATTAAAAACCAATCAAACAAAACAGAACCAAAAAACCCACCTTACTTTATCAGTATGATTGCTGCTCAAAGACTTATGATATCCCCTGATACATGGAAAAAATATTTCTCTCTCTCTCTCTCTCTCTCTCAGACAGGGTCTCACTCTGTCACCTAGGCTGGAGTGCAGGGCTCAGTTAACCCTCCCACTTCAGCCTCCCAGGTAGTTGGGACTACAAGCACATGCCATAACGCCTGGCTAAGGAAAAAATATTCAAGTTCTGAGTGTCAGCTCTGATATCTACCATTAATTTCTGTAGAAAACTGAGATGATAGGCAAGCAGATTGGTAAACACAGAAAAGACTTTTATTTCTACTGTACTCCAAGCACCTAGTACAGGGTCTGGCACACAGTGCTCAATTAATGTTGGATGGAAGGGGAGAGGAGGAGGATGACTAGGGATCTTCAAGACCGAAGGATAATAGAGGTCACTGGGTAAAAAGTACCCCATGTAGTGACAGGAAAACCAATGGCTATATGTTTTTGGCAAGAGAGTACCCATGCTGTCCTGAATGAAGGGTCACAGAACCAACAACTAATAAAAGATTTTTCTGGTGGCAGAAAAAACTGATCCTGTTCTCTCTGATCAGTGAAACAGATGGATAAAGCAGTTTCTTTCAAAGTGAGATTTGAGTAGGGAAAATAAAAAATAAAAAAAAGTGAAGAATAAAAAGAAAGCAGTTTCTATGACATGTCCAAGGGCTCAATAAGCTGTTAAATAAACTTGAATGTTTTAAATGGGGGTCAAGTATCACTGGAAGCAGAACTTGATGAAACAAAATAGTACCACAGCTCTTTGAAAAACAGAGTGGGGAAAAAGAGCTATATTAAAAATATTGCTAAAGTTGAACTTTATCATTTTCTTATTATTTGAGTAATTGAAATTTGCACATAACAAGAGATATCTAAGAAGAGATCACAGCATCAACTCTTACAAAATAAAGGAAAGCCTGATTTTTAAATGATGGGGTTCAATGATCTGTGAAAGCATGCTTTTCATTCCAAACACTTTAAAGCCTGAACAATTTATCCTGCTTAACTACTAAAATGATATCATAAAAGAAAAATATTTAAGTTTTTTACACTACCTTTTTCTGTGCTCCCATTTATTTTAGGTAAGAAGTCATCAACTTGTATCCCTAGGATTAAGACAGTATATCATTGCCTGATCAAAGAAAGTATTACTTTAAATGTGGTCTCAAGTGTAACCATGGCATTCTGTATTTCTAAGATTAAGATTATAGAGGACACTTTATTTTTACTAGAAGGATTCAATTTGCCATTTTCTATTAATTCTGGGAAAAGGCTATAACTGCTTAGTGGCCTTCCAAAGAACCTTAAAAGAAAAAGGATCCTGCTGTTCATATGCTTTTCTTATTTAAATATCTCTAGGTAGAACATCTCAGATGCAGAAAGTTCACTCATCTCAAGGAAAACGATGATGCCCACTGGTGGCGATCAAGCGTATTTTTAAAGAAAATTTTCTAAAAGAGTACAGATACTTTATACCTAATATGTAAAACACGCCTTAAAATATTCAGTGTGAGACAGCAAACAAGGTCAAAAGTTTAAGGATAAAATTCAGGTTTAAGAAAGAAATTTGGATAACACCTACCTAAGCTGCTGCATTCTTTAAGAGTTTTCTCCTGAAGATGTTCTAACCGTACTGTAAATAAAAGTCCAAAAAAAAAAAGGTATTTCACAGATAAAATGAAAAAGTAAAATAAAATCAATTTCTGGATTAGCTAACTTACCTTGTAAAGCTGTTAGCCTTTCATTGGTGAAATCATTATCAGCTTGCAAAGCTTCTATTTTTGCCTGGAGCTCCTGTTCTTTTTCTTCCATTTCATCTATTTTATGTTGTAATTCTTTTTTCTCAGCCTGTCCTTTCTGTTGGATTTCCTCTTGTTTTCCCTCTGCTACCTAGAGAAATAAGAAAATTCAGTTATTTAATAAACCTAACGTTGTTTTAAGAGCCCTAAGCCAGGAATGCCTTTATTCACTTAAACTTCTAAGAAAAGTGTTCAATATTACAGAACATTATCTGTAAACCTGACATTTCTAAACCAGTAAAGATTATAAAGACAAAGGCTTGATGTCAGAAATTATCTGCATTGGGTTATTCCTCCATAACACCCAGGAGAGAGAAACTTGGGAGGAAGCAAGCAGGCTCAGTACACATAGAGGCGAAAGGACAATGTGGAAAAAAAAATCATACTTTTGAAGAGGGAAGTGAGATTTTTCCCTAAAATTACTATTATTTCCATTTTTAAGTTCTAAAATGTTAACATTCTGAAATTTCAAACAAATTGTTTTTTTTTTTTTTTTTTGAGACGGAGTTTC
>NW_016107363.1:7089661-7118840 GCF_001604975.1 Cebus imitator
AGTAGAGACGGGGTTTCACCATGTTGACCAGGATGGTCTCGATCTCTTGACCTTGTGATCCACCCGCCTCGGCCTCCCAAAGTGCTGGGATTACAGGCTTGAGCCACCGCGCCCGGCCCCAAACAAATTGTTTAGCTAAAGAGATGACAGTACAATCATTATTCAAAAAGACCTCTGCCTATAGTTTGGATGTTTGTCCCTCCAAGGCTTATGTTGAAATCTGATCCTCAGTGTTGGAGGTGGGGTTTATGAGAGGTGTTTGGGTTATTGGGAGCAGGTCCCTCATGGCTTGGTGCTGTCCTCATGGTAATGAGTGAATTTTCACTCTATTAGTCCCATGAGAGCTGGTTGTTCAAAAGAGCCTGGCACTTCTCCCAGACACTCTCTCTTGCTTCCTCTCTCACCATGGACACATGCCAGCTCCACTTTGCCTTCTGCCATGAGTGGAAGCAGCCTGAAGCTTCACCCAGCAGAACTGTGAGCCAAATAAACCTCCTATCTTTATAAATTACCCTGCCTCAGCTATTCCTTTATAGCAACACAAATGGACTACGACAATCTCCTTTTAATAAGACCAACCTTTAAAACTATCATAGGTTAACCAATGGAGGTATGCTCTGGTCTTCTCAACAAACACTTATCTTCTAGGCACTCAATCCATGGTTTGAATTAAATCAAGAAGGATCTTCAGAAAAAGTTATAAGATTTTTTTTTTCATTTTTTTTTCTCAGTTGTAAGATTTCAAAGGATCAACCAGACATTACCCTATCATTACCCTATGATCTGATCTATCCTTATCCTAAATGTCTCATAGATAGAGGGAATGGCAGTAAAGCAGAGTTAACAGCATCCCTGAAAGCTAAAAGGGAGCAGATAATTCCCAGATTCTCTCTGGGCTTATGCCAGTACAGCACTAAATAGGGCGCCCTGCCTTTTTGATGGCCTAAAGATAAGCAGTTTTAAGTTTTAAAACATCTGAATATCATGGGTTTTTCCGATTCTCATCTACTTCCTCTTAAATATTAAAAAATATCTATTGTGAAGCACTGGCTACATATGCATCCAGAGGAACTATGTCAGCATTTACAGGCTTTCATTTATCTATAATAATGGAGGTTGGGCTAAATGGAATATAGACACCTTATTTTCACTATAAATTTTAACTGTTATCAAATTTTCACATCAATAACTATTCAGCAATATCTAAAATCTTAAGCTATCCAGTGTGTTAGGGATTATTAGCTTAACATACTTTTAGGCAGAGTAAATACATACCTTTAATTTATCAGATAAATCTTTAATCTCATTAACTGCTCCATTATACTTATTGGCTAATTCTCTTAATTCTTCCTGAGTCCTTTCATTCATTTCTTTCAGATGGGTACATTCATCTTCAGTATTACTCAGACTTCGCTGCGATTCAAGTTTGCAGGTGATTTAATTAGAATAAATGTACATTTGTTATTTAGAATTCCTCCTAAAATCAACTTTTAAAAAGTATAATTCTATGGACTATTCTAAATCAACATCTGCACTGGACTTTATATAAAACTGAGTTAAATAACGTTAAGAATGTCAATTTACTTCAGGTATACACTAAAACAGAAAACATAACTAAGAATTAACAACAACAAAAAAGAAAAGTAGAGGGAGAGTAGGGGCAGGAAAAGGATGTTTGCTGCCTTTATATAATCACTTTTTTTTTTTTTGAGATGGAGTTTCGCTCTTGCTGCCCAGGCGGGAGTGCAATGGCATGATCTTGGCTCATCACAACTCCCACCTCCCGGGTTCAAACGATTCTCCTGCCTCAGCCTCCCGAGTAGCTGATATTGATTACAGGCATGCACTACCACGCCTGGCTAATTTTGTATTTTTAGTAGAGTCGGTGTTTCTCCATGTTGGTCAGGCTGGTGTCAAACTCCCAACCTCAGGTGCTCCTCCCACCTCAGCCTCCCAAAGTGCTGGGATTACAGGCGTGAGCTGTTTTGCCCAGCCTATAATTACGTTTTTGAAAGGTCAATGGGTATGGCTTTTAGCAGTGAAACTATTTTAAGCCTATCAATCCTTGAAAGCAAGTTTAATAATGTGCAACAACTAATTTAATAAAAAATTAAAAGACAACTAGCAACTTTCTTTCTTGATATATCAAATTAATCACACGACAGTCGACAGTGAATCAGGCACTGTGGGATGGGGTAGCAATACAAACTATACCTGTAGTATGGAAAGGTATGTTTACCATTTAGTTTCTGATGAGTATTTTAACTAATTCCAGTAGTACATTATTTCTGTGGTAATTCTGCAGTGGTTCAAAGAAGTGATCTATATTATGAATTAGAGTTTTTTTCCCCAAAGCAATGGAAATTGCATTTTGATTGTTCCTTAAAGACCTAGAAAGGACCTTGGAGATCATTTCCTCTTTGAACCTCCTAAATATAAGACACAGCTTTCCTCTCTGGCGGGTGAATTGAAAAAGAATAAGTAGTGTAGGCGCTCGGCCTTACAGTGACCACCCTCAAATAGAAGCAAAGCAAAACCAAGTGACAGAAAATCAATTCCCTGGCACATATCATGGTCTGTTGTATGGAGGGTGAATCCTAAGCAGAATGCAAACAATAAGATTCCCTGGTTACGCTTTTATTTCCTCAGCCATTGACTAGGGAGCATAGGTACCAAAACTTACATGGTTATGTGGAGAATTCCTGTCAATGAAAGCAGCATAACTGTTCCTTCCTGTCTGACAGACAGAAAATATTTCCTAACTATCTAATAATACCCAAGTTTAAAGTGTCCTGGAACGCTTGAGAGTTTTTTAAACACTCACAATACTATTTAGTATTTCTTTTTTTATTGAAATACCTCAACTTCTGAAAGTTTTCTAACCACTTCAATTTTTTCCTGAAGAACCCGCCTCAGGGACTCTTTGGCTGTTGTCTCATAGTTATGTTTATCCTCTTGTAATGCGATAAGTTCCTTTCGTAAACTATTCTAGAATAAAAGATATTTATAATTATAGACAAGTTATTTTTAAAAAGCATTTAGTGTTTGAAAAAAATGAACACATTATGAGACACTTTAAATTGTATATTAAGGTACCTCCAAACACAAATGATGCTGGCCCTGTATTAACTAAAGATGCATGTAAAAGTTGTATAAGTAAATTATGCCTTCACAAACATATTAATTTCCACTTCCCATAGAAAAAAAGTTAAAGGCAATTGAGAATTTCTCTAAAATATACAAAAATAATTACTCTTATATTTATCCTATTTTCTGCAATCCACCATATTTATATTTGTGGGCAAAAATAATCAATTACCTTCAAAGGCATCAAGCATTTTAAAACAATGGTTAAAACAAAAGGAATAAGAGTACCATGGCGGAAAAGCAGACTTCGTATCTGGGGCAGGAAATGTACAAAATTAGACTGAAACATCTTTTCTGAAATGACAGCAGGAAGCTATCAAAGTCGGCTAAGGTTCTGTCTATCAAAAGGACTCAGAAGCCAATCTGAAGGCATTTACATAGACCAAAGACGAGATACTTTGAACTTTTATCAATCAGAAAAATAGGCTGGCCGCAGTGGCCCACACCTGTAATCCCAGCACTTTGGGAGGCCAAGATGGGAGGACTGCATGAGCCCAGGAGTTCAAGACCAGCCTGGAAAACATAGCAAGACCCTACCTCTAAAAGAAGAAAAACAACTGCATCAGATTTAAATACATCAAATATGTTTAAATCTAAGTGGAGGGAGAAAACATTTTATGGCTAGTCTTTGGTAGATGAAAAAGAACCAATTCATTATTTTTAAATCTAGTAAAAAAGGGAGAAAAATCACTTATCTTGCTTTCCCCATAGAAAACGTACCTCAGGGTCACCACATGGTTGATATGGGGAAACTTCTCATTTTATTTAAATTTTTTTATTTCAGTAGCTTTAGGGATAAAAGTGACTTTTGGTTACACGGATGAATTATATAGTGGTGATGTCTGGGATTTTAGTATTGAATATACTGTACCTATATTCAATAGGTAGTTTTTCATCCCTTACTCCCCTCACCTTCCCAACTTCTGAGTCTCCAATGTCCATTATACTACTTACTCTGTATGTCTTTGCATACCTATAGCTTAGCTTCCACTTATAAATGACCACATGTGGTATTTGGCTTTTGATGCCAGAGTTACTTAGAATAATGGCCATTATTTTCCTTTTTTCTTTAGAGACAGAGTCTCTCTTTGTCACCAAGGCTGGAGTGCAGTTTTGCAATCACAACTCACTGTAATCACAAACTCCTGGGCTCAAGTGATCCCCCTAAGCCTCCCCAGTAGCTAGGATTATAGGGGTGCAGCACCCTCCTAAGCATCTTAAATTTTTGGTAGAGACTGGGTTTTGCCATGTTGCCCATACCGGTCTCAAACTGCCTCCCATAGTTTTTTCTTAGAGACAGAGTCTCAAAGACTGTTGCCCAGGCTGGAGTGCAGTTGTGCAATCTTGGCTCACTGCAACCTCCATCTCCAGGGTTTAAGCGATTCTCCTGTCTCAGCCTCCTGAGTAGCTGGGATTACAGGCACATGCCACCACATCTGGCTAATTTTTGTATTTTTAGTAGAGACAGGGTTTCACCATGTTGGCCAGGCTGGTTTTGAACTCTTGACTTCAAGTGATCCACCAGCCTCAGCCTCCCAAAGTGCTGGGATTACAGGCATGAGCCTCCGTGTCTGGAAGGAAACTTCTCTTTATAGAAGTGATCCAGCTAAATAAGTGAAGGAATAATAGAATTATATCACTAATTTTGTAACCTTGATGAAATAATGAATCTAGGCAGGGATCGTCAATGATTGATAAAATCTCTAAAAGAACGACAACTAGACATTATGTTGTCTCTTGGTGGAAGAACACAATACCATCCAGAAAGTGTTGTTGACAAAAAAAAAAAAACAACCGAACCTAAATCAGATCAAATCACTAGATTGAACTACTAATTTATGGAGTGGTAAGGGGAGCTAAAAGAATGTTTAAATAACAATGCAGACTTAGGGAAATTATCTAGAGGATAAATCACGCAGTTTTTTCAGGAAATATTAATTGCAATAGAAAAAAGACTTGTATATGACTTGTACATGGGTATTTATTACATAATTATTTCTATTTACATGGATGTCTGCAACTTCTTATGATAAAAGATTTGAAAAAATTGTGGAAATGTATAAAATTTTTACCATATACTCAAAATGATAGTTAAAGAAATGATGTTACACAAAAAACTATGCATTTCATTTTATACATTTGAGATTAATACCTACTTTGGAGCATGCCTGTAATTGGTTTCCCATAACTTCTAACCGTGATAAGAGTCTATCTTCATCTATTAAAGCCTATTGAAGAAAAATTAAATGTAAGTAAAACCCGAGTAATCACAAAGTAACACGTATATAAAAAAAGGTTGCTACTGACAACAAAAGACATGAAAGCATAGAACTGACCAGCATCCACTGTAAAATGCTAAATTTTCAACACTTATTCATTAGTTAGGAATTAACTTTGCTTTTGTTTGCCACAACGTTTTTGTTTATTTAACATGTATGAAATATTAAACTATGTTTAAATGTTTCTTAAATATAAAACAACTGGAATACCTGCCAACTGGTATCTGAAGCCTCTTGGGTGATGGCTAGTAGCCGCTGAAGCGTGGCTAACTTCTGTTCCAACATTTGTTCCCGATGTAAGGCCTCCTAATATTATAAATCACAAAAAAGATTCTGATAAACTCATCATGATTCTTTTGAGAATTAACCAATTTTCAACACATTCTAAAATATTTTCATATTACATCCCACTTGATGTATTTTGAAGTATGTGAAACTTGATAGTACTTTGTAAAATATACAACAGTCTCCGCTTATCTCTGGTTTCCCTTTCCACAGCTTCAGTTATAGTGCAGTACAAGATATTTTGAGAAAGACAGAACGTTGACATTCACATAACAGTATACTGGTATAATTGTTATATTTTACTATTGGTAATTTCTTACTATGCTTAATTTATAAGTTAAAGCTATAGGTATGTATAAATATAGGAAAAAATATAGTAGATACAGGGTTTGGTACTATCTGTGATTTCAGGCATCTATTGGGGGTCTTAGAACATATCCCCTGCAGATAGGAAATGACTACGGTATGTATGCGGGCCACATCGTTTTAGTCTCATTTGCTGGGCTGAAAGTACTGCTATTAGAGGTTCTCTAACTGCAACTTCCCCCATAACAGAAGACAAATCATCTGTTATTGTTATTATTTTATTCATAATTTGGAAGAGCAAGTTTTTAAAAAACCTACAACAGAAAAAGCTAACAAAATTCAGGCTTGCATTTTACACACACACACACACACACACACACACACAGTGTGTGTATATAGACAGATACCTATACATACACAGTCATGTACCACAAAACAACATTTCAGTTACCTATAGATTGCATACACACAGTGGTCCCATAAAATTACAATGAAGCTGAAAAATTCCTATCACTAAGTGACATCATAGCCATCCTAACATTGTAACACAAGGCGGTATTACTCATGTGTTTGAGGAGGTGTTGGTGTAAACAAACCTACTGTGCTGCCAGTTATATAAAAGTATAGCACATATAATTATATATAGTATATAATACTTGATAATAGTAATGTATGACTGTTATTAGTTTATGCATGTACTGTACTTTTTATTTTTAATTATAGAGTATATTCCTTCTGCATATTAAAAAGAAGAAAAGGCTAACTGTAAAATACCTTCAGAGAGGTCCTTCAGGAGGTATCCAGAAGAAGATACTATTATCATAGGAGATGACAGCTCCATGTGTCTTACTGCCCCTGAAGACCTTTAAGTGGGATAGGATGTGGAGGTGGAAGACAGTGATACTGATGGATCTTGATACTGCATAGGCCTAGGCTAATGTGTGTATTTATGTCTTTATTTGTAACAAAAAAGTTTAAAAAGTAAAAACAAGTTTAAAAAATTTTTAATAATAAAAAGCTTATAAATTAAAAATGGAAACAAAATACTTCAGAACAGCTGTACCATGTGTTTATTTTAAGCTAAGTGTGAATATAAGAGTTAAAGAGTTTTTAAAACTTAAAAGTATATAGAGTAAAAAAAGCTAAGTTTAGCTTATTATTGAAGAAAGAAAAACTTTTTTTTTTTCTTTTTTTGAGAGAGGAGTTTAGCTCTGTCACCCAGGCTGGAGTGTAGTTGCATGCCAATGGCTCACTGTAATCTCAAGACTCCTGAGCTTGTCATCCCTCCTGCCTCAGCCCCCCGAATAGCTAGGACTGCAGGTTATACACCACCATGCCCAGGGAATTTTATTTTTTTCTGAGACAGAGTCTTGCTCTGTCACCCAGGCTGGAGTGCAATGGCGCAATCTTGGCTCACTGCAATCACTATCTCCCAGGTTCAAGCAATTCTCTCATCTCTGCCTCCTGAGTAGCTGGGACTACTAGCAGTGCCACCAATCCCAGCTCATTTTTGCATTTTTAATAGAGATGGGGTTTCACTATGTTGGCCAGGCTTGTCTCAAACTCCTGATCTCAAGCGATCCGCCTACCTTGGCCTCCCAAAGTGCTGGTATTACAGGTGTGAGCCACCACGCCCAGCCTTCAGCTAATACTTTTATTATTATCTTATTTATTTGTTTTCCTACAGATGGGGCCTTCTTACGTTGCCCAGGATGATCTTGAACTCCTAGTCTCTAGTGATCATCCCACCTCAGCCTTCCAAAGTGCTGGAATTTCGAGCATGAACTACCACCGCACCTGCCTGAAAAACTTTTTAAATATATATTTAAAGTACCCTAAGTGTACAGTGTTTATAAAGTCTACAGTAGTATATAGTAATGTCTTAGGCCTTCACATTCACTTACCACTCACTCGCTGACTCAACCAGAGCAGCTTCCAGTCCTGCAAGCTCTATTCACGGTAAGCATTGTACAGGTATATCATTTTCTATCTTTTTCTTTTCTTTGCTTTTGAGACAGAGTCTCGCTCTCATCCAGGCTGGAGTGCAGTGCTGCGATCTTGGTTCACTGCAACCTCTGCCTCCTAAGTAGCTGGGACTACAGCCATGTGCCACTATGCCCAGTTAATTTTTGTATTTTTAGTAGAGACAGGGTTTTGCCATGTTGGTCAGGCTGGTCTTGAACTCCTAGCCTCAAATGTTTCTCCTGCCTCAGCTGCCCAAAGTGCTGGGATTACACTGCATCTGGCCTTTTTCTATCTTTTATACTGTATTTTTACTGTACCTTTTCTATGTTTAGATATGTTTCTATACACGAATATTATTGTGTTGCAACTGCCTTCAGAATGCAGTACAGTAACATGCTATATGGGTTTGTAGCCTAGAAGCAACAGGCTACAGTATATAACCTAGGCGAGTAATAGCCTATACCATCTAGGCTATGTAAGTACAATCTGTAATGTTCACACAATAACAAAATCACCTAATGAGATCGTATGCTTGTTTTTAAGCGATGCATAATTGTATATATGTATACATGTGTATACATACACACACACACATATATGTGAAATATATACATCTCAGAACAAACTCATTCCAGTGAAGCCAAGATAATCTGGTCATCAGCAAAGATACTTTATAATGGCTTAACTGCAAAAGTATGATATCTAAAACAGCAATAGCTTTTAATTTTTCCTTTAAAAAATGTTGTTTAGGCCGGGCGTGGTGGCTCATGCCTGTAATCCCAGCACTTTGGGAGGCCGAGGTGGGTGGATCACGAGGTCAAGAGATCGAGACCATCCTGGCCAACATGGTGAAACCTCGTCTCTACAGTACTAAAAATACAAAAAATTAGCTGGGCGTGGTGGTGCATGCCTATAGTCCCAGCTACTTGGGAGGCTGAGGCAGGAGAATTGCTTGAACCTGGGAGGCAGAGGTTGCAGTGAGCCAAGATTGCGCCACTGTACTCCAGCCTGGCGACAGAACAAGACTCCGTCTTAAAAAAAAAAAATGTTGTTTATATAAATGTATACATTTTTTTTTGTTTTTTTTTTATTTCTGAGACAATGTCTCACTCTGCAGCCCAGGTTGGAGTGCAGTGGTGTGATCTTGGCACACTGCAACCTCCACCTTACAGGGTCAAGCAATTCTCATGCCTCAGCCTCCTAAGTAATTGGGACTACAGGTATGCACCAACATGCCCAGCTAATTTTTGTATTTTTTGTGGAGGTGAGCTATTGCCATGTTGGCCAGACTGGTCTTGAACTCCTGGTCTCATGATCTACCTGCCTCAGCCTCCCAAAGTGTTGGGATTACAGGCAAGAGCCACTTTGCCCAACCAATATATACATTTAAAAAGAGAGACTGCTTCACTCGCACACACAGCCTATTGCATTTTCAGGTGTTCTAACAGCCCATAATTTAGCAGCAATTAATATGCCAAAAATAGGTAAGAGTCCACTGAATACTCGTTCAATGTAATTAAGGGATTTATAATGGGAGACTCAAATAACTATTTGGCACCTCCAAAGATATATTTTACAGAAAAAGACACTGATGTAGAAAGTCTAAACTTTAGGTGGCTTGTTAACAGTTAATAGCTGTTAAGAGACTCTCCTTCACTGGGAATCAAGGTGAAATGCTCACAGCACTTAGCTGTGGTTTTGGCATACCTTCTTCACCTTGTTCTATTCCTGTCATTATCCAGAGGAACACTTATGACCCTAATGCCTATGAGACATCTCAACAGAAAAGTATATGCTTCAAACATAGTACTTGAGGTTTAAAGCATGAATTTATTGCTCCCCACATCCTTTATAAATAATGTCTATGGAAAATCTTGTCTATCTAGAGTTAGACTACATTTTAATGTAACTCTAAAGCTATATGTTAAAGAATCCAATAAAAAGCCACACCATCTTAGAATCCAAATTAAAATACAGCTTCACTTAAAATAGACTATTTGCCAAGTTTAAGTTCCTAAAACATTCCTAATATCCAGGAAATTACTCAGATGCTGCAAAAAGTTTTACTGAAAAACAAAACCATCAACCCACCATATCTCTAGAATCTACTTCCACTAGATGGTGTAATTTCACCTTTTTAATTCAATTCCATTTAGAGTTTAACTCCATGAACTATTTCCTAACGGAAATCTAACATGTCCAGGAATAGTCTTTTAGTTAGTTCTAGGGTATGAAATGCATCTATTCCAGTTTTTATTCAAAATGTTTACAATTTACATCAGAACTTTGGCAGTTCAATAAGGATGTATACAGAAAAGACTGTGGTATAATTTTCTTTCAAAGAGCTAGAAAAGGAACAGTAGAGGATTAGGACATTAGGAATATTCACAGAACTAACAAGAAGGCTGGAAAGAGTGGAGAGTGAGAGAGTGGGATTTGCTATTCACGATGACTAGTCACAACAGTATACAACCTTGGGCAAATCATTTAACCTATATGAGCCCCACATTTCTCATTTTAAAAAATGAGGTTTAGACTACATTAATCTCAAAGTTTTCTTCCACCTCTTAAAATAAGCAGCTTAATTAATGTGCCTTCCTATTGAATGGTAAAAAACTACTATCATTTATGGCATACATTCTATGTGCCAGGAACTGTTCTAACTGCTTTATATATACTAATTTTTTAAATTCTTCACAATTCTGTGAGGTTAAGGGCTATTACTATATTCATTTCATAGATCAGGAAAACAAGGCACAAAAGAGTTAAACAACTTTCCCAGCAGGTCAGAAATCAAAGCCAAGGATTAAATCAAGGGAATTTTGGCTTAGAATACTCTTTAATACTCTATTAAAATCCAAATGTGTAATGTTTTTCTATCTATACATTATACATGGTGGAATGTAAGATCGGATTAAGACATTGATAACTTTCTGTTCATTTTCATAGATGTGTACATTCTTAACAAAGATGAAACTATTCTCACTGATTGATTCCTATAAAAGAATGTAGGGACCCAGAATCATGGGTTTGGTTCTATTATTTGAAACAAAAGACAACTGAAGGCCTATCCACAGAAAATGACTCACTCAAGGTCACAAAAGTGGATTAAGTAGCAGAACTAAGATAAAGGCCTCAATCTTGCCCAGTGCGGTGGCTCACCTCTGTAAATCCCAGCAGTCTGGGAGGCTGAGGTGGGCGGATCACTTCACGTCAGGAGTTTGAGACCAGCCTGGCCAACATGGTGAAACCTAAAAATCTACTCCACTCTACTAAATATACAAAAAATTAGCTAGGTGTGTTGATTCATGCCTTTAATCACAGCTACTTGGGAGGCTGGGGCAGGAGAGTCACTTGAACCAGAAGATGGAGGTTGCAGTGAGCAGAGATTTCACCACTGCACTCCAGTGTGGGTGACAGACTCCATCTCAAAAAAAAAAAAAAAGGACCTCAATTTCTAATCTCCTGATCCAGGGTTTTTCTTAACCATGCTCCCCCACCAGAATAAGAAACATAATCTAGCCCAAACCTACAAAAAGCAAACAACAACAACAAAACCCAAAAACACTTGTTTGCTTTTTAGAGATTATACGGCTCTTTAAATACAGTATTTACTTGAAGAAGTATGTGCTCTACACCAAAAAATTTTTCTGTGAATCTGGCAGCACAGCACAGTGGTTAAGAGCAGGAAATCTGGCAGAACACAGTGGTTCGTGCCTGTAATCCCAGCGCTTGGGAAGGCCAAGGTGGGCAGATCACCTCAGATCAGGAGTTCAAGACCAGCCTGACCAACATGGAGAAACCCCATCTCTATTAAAAATACAAAAAATTAGCTGGGTGTGGTGGCACATGCCTGTGATCCCAGCTACTTGGGAGGCTGAGGTAGGAGAATCACTTGGAACTGGGAGGCAGATGTTGCGGTGAGCCAAGATCACGCCATTGCACTCCAGTCTGTGCAACAAGAGGGAAACCGTCCCAAAAGAAAAAAAAGGCTGAAAATCTGAGTTTTGGCTGTCCAGGTTCAAATCCAAGCTCTAACATATACTTGATGTGTGATGTTGTATAAATTATTAAATCTTCCTTCCTCTCAGTTACTCTATTGGTAAAAACAGGAATAAAATATGTATCTTGTAAGATTGTTGTGAGAATTAAATTAATTAATATAGGAAAAGTGCTAGAATGAAGTTTGACATATAATACGTGGTATATAATTATTTGCTATTAATATTATTAAGCAATCAAAATCTCTCCCAGTTTTAATTTTATTTAAAAGTCATCTATGGGCCAGGTGTGGCTCATGCTGTAATCCCAACACTTTGGGAGGCCAAGGCGGGCAGATCACCTGAGCTCAGGAGTTTAAGACAACCCTGGGCAACACGGTAAAACCCCTTCTCTACTAAAATACAAAAAAAATTAGCGGGGCATGGTAGTGGACGCCTGTAGTCCCAGCTACTCGGGAGGCTGAGGCGGGAGAATCACTTCAGCCCAGGAGGCAGAGGTTGCAGTAAGCTGAGATTGTGCCACTGCACTCCAGCTTGGGCTACAGAGTGAGAATAAAATAAAAGTCATCTATGGATAAATAATTGTTTTGGGGCTCGGTGTGGCAGCTCACACCTACAATCCCAGTGCTTTGGGAGGAGGCTGAGGCAGGAGAAAGACTTGGGCCCAGGAGTTTCAGGCTGTAGTGAGTTCTGATCATGACACTGCACTTCAGCCTGGGAGACAGAATAAGACTCTGTCCCCGAAACAATTTAAAAATAAATTAAAAAGAAAAAACAAAATTGTTTTGGAATCCCCTCATACTTGAAGCAAAAAAAATTCCTCCCGTACAAAGGCTTATCTTTTCTAGATTTAACCCACAAAGGTTTATATTTTCTAGATTTAACCCTTTTTCCTTTTTTCATACATTCTATTTTTAATCCTTTATTCTTTTTTGCAAAGATAGTACTTCTTTTGTATTTGTATCCAGTTCATTTTTTAAAATCCTATATTTGTGAATTGGCAAAATAAAACAAACATTTAAAAAAAAAAACATAAATAAGGCTTTAATTTGGCAAAATATAATACAATGCCTTTTTTATCCTCAAATGAACAGTTTCCCAATTACTTCACTCTAACACCTCGTTGTGCTCTTTCTCCTTTGTGAGCTGTTGGTTTACTGCCTGAAGCAACTGCTGTAACTGTGTTACAGTCTGATTTAGACTTCCAGACATTGTCTCCTTCTCAGAAGACTCCGTTTCTGGGGAAACATCACTATTCTCAATAACAGTAGTGTCTCCGGCAGCTTTTACTATTTTTAACTGGATAAGCTCCAGTGATTGTTGAGCCTTATGTAAATCACCAGCTACCTTCTGTCTTTCATTTTGTTCAGTTGTAAGTTTTTTGAGTGTTTCATTTAACTGTGCCTTCAACTCTCTGACTTCTGTAACATAGATAGATCGTTCCATCTCTGCCTTCTCTAGTTCCATCTCCAAATGTTCTCGTTCTCTTCTCAAATTTTCAATATCCTTATTTTCTCTTCTTAATCACTCTAGCTCTTGTTCTGAAGATGTAAATGATGACTGCCCCTGTTTAATAGTCTTGTGTGATTCATCAACCTTAACTTTCCATTTATTTTCTTCTTGCTCAACACTTCTCTGTACCTTCTGTAAAATTCCTTCTGTTTCTGCAAGGATGGATTTGTATTTTTCACACTCAGTTGTTTAATTCTGCCCTTCTTTTCTTGAGACAGGGTCTTGCTCTGTTGCCTAGGATGGAGTGCTGTGGTGCCACAGCCTTGACCCTCAGGGTTCAAGTGATCTCACCTCAGCCTCCCGAGTAGCTGGGACTACAGATGCACACCATCACACCTGGTTAATTTTAAAACTTTTTTGTAGAGACAAGGTCTCACTTCATTGCCCAGGTTGGTCTCAAACTCCTAGCCTCAAACAATCCTTCTGCCTTGGCCTCTCAAAGTGCTAGGATTACAGGCATTAGCCACCATGCCTGGCCCTAACTCTGCGTTTAAGAACTTTTAAAAATTTAGAAGAAATTCTGTTTTTAAGAATTCTCAACATTTAGTTTTACCTGTAGATACTGAGAAAGCTGGAATAGTTCCTGAGAGTACATACTTGGAGTGTTAGCAGCAACCTAGAAACAAATGACACAGTATCAACAGAAAACACTTCATAAAAAACATTAAGACAAACTAATTCCTTGAAATGTACTTACTTACTACATATGCAAAATAACTATTCTTTTAAAAATTAACCAGTTTCCCTTGTTCTTAAAATATTTCTCCTTGACATCCAGAATTTGTAAATGGTATTACATGCTGATCAGCTTGAAATTTATAAGCAGGGTGGTGGAACAAGAGCTACACATGAAAACATTTGATAAACCAAATCACAAATTTATAGTGCAAAGGCAATATAGCTTTTTACTTTTTTTTTTCCCTTTTCTGATGGAAATATAGCCTTTTCTTAATCTAGAAATAAAACCTCCTAAATCAATAGATCCACATATTTTCCCTTTAAAATTCATCATTAAATAGTTCTTTGATATGTTAACAAGCCTCATTCATTTAGAAGTAGCCATCTTCAAAATTATTTGTATGTAGTGTAGGAAGGGCAAGGACATGAAATATAACAATTTGTCCAATGGCCTGAAGTAATGTTTCTTTAAATCCATAGGTAGGTTTTAAGGAAAAAGATGGGAAGTAATGGTGTTTAAACACTATACATCATAGTCAAACTATTTAGAACTCAAGAGTATTATGAGGAACATCTTCTGATAAGGTTTTTTCAAGGCTATGGAATATAGAACCATGGCATTATTCAAAAACAAAACAAGAAGGGCTGGGTGCGGTGGCTCACACCTATGATCCCAGCACTTTGGGAGGCCAAGGTAGTAGGGGGATCACCTCAGGTCGGGAGTTCAAGACCAGCCTGACCAACATGAAGAAACCCCCCCCTACTAAAAATACAAAATTAGTCTGATGTGGTGGCACATACATATAATCCCAGCTACTTGGGAGGCTGAGACAGGAGAATCACTTGAACCTGGGAGGCAGAGACTGCGGTAAACTGAGATTGTGCCATTGCACTCCAGCCTGGGCAACAAGAGTAAAACTCCATCTCAAAAAAAAAAAAAAAAGGAGGAAGAGGAGAGAAGGAGAAGGAAGAAGAGGGAGGGGGAAGAGGAAGAAGGAGGAGGAGGAAGGAAGAAGGAAGGAAGAAGAAAGAAGGAAGAAGGAGGAGGAGGAGGGAAGAAGAAAAAAAGAAGAAGAAAGAAGGAAGAAGGAGGAGGAGGAGGAAGAGGGAGGAAGAAAAAAGGAAGAAGAAGAAGGAAGAAGTAGAAGGAGGAGGGAGGAAGAAGAAAGAAGGATGAAGAAGGAAGAAGGAAAGAGGGAGAAGGAAGAAGGAAACAGGAAGAGGGAAGAAAGAAGAGGAGGAGGAGACAAGGGAGAAGAAGCAGGAAGAAGAGGAGAAGGAGGAGGAGGAGCAAAGAACAAGACAGAGGAAAAGGAGGAGGAAAAAAGAAGGAGGAGGGGGAGAAGGGGAGGAGGAGGAAGGGAAGAGGAGGAAGTGAAAAGAACAAGATGGAGGAAAAGTAGGAAAGGAGGAGGAGAAGGGGGAAAGGGGGAAAGGGGGAGAAGGAGGGGGAGAAGAGAGAGGAAGGGGAGAAGGAGGAGAAGGAGAAGAAGGAAGGAGTATTGGGTTGCTGTAATATTTACCCTTATGTGTTAGCTTATTAATAATGTTATAGCACCAGTCCTTACTAAGCTCGGTAGGTATACTTTGATTAGTATGCTAACTAGAAAGCAGAAAGTTGGCATTATTTTTTAAAGTTAGGTCTAAATCAGCAGGATCATTATTTACTTCTGAATAATACTTCGGTATTGCAGAAGTTGATGGTTAACTACTTGTACTTCTGAAAAAGGAACCTAACAGAGAATTTTAGTTTCAAGCAGGCTTTCATTATTCATTCAAATGGAAGAAAAATGTAAAATAATATTTTTTCCACTAGTTTAGTTACTGCACTAAGAGAACTCAACTCCCACATTAATGTCAAAAGACGTATTTTGGAGGGTTAATTAGCAATGATATCTATAATTGAATACACCAATATTTCTGAACAAAAGAAAAATGTTTTCTAGCAAACAATTATTGCAAAGTTTCTGATCAGATCAGGTAAAAAGTAACCTTCAAAGACAATAAAAGAACAATTTTGTAAGCCTGTGTTTCTGTGCTACTTCTCTGTATTGGTAAATGTTGAGTGAACTCTTTAAGTAGAAAGCTTTAACAAATTTCTAGACGGAATTGTATCTCAGAATAAAAAGTTACAGTGAATACTCCTTATCCCTGGCTAGATACAAAACAGGTATTCCTAGTTTACATAGTGAACAATTTAATTGAGATAACAAAGGTTTTTTTCGTGAAGAAACGTCCATCCTAGATTCTCCAGATATTGAAGACCAGATTATAATAACCATATAGCTATATGCATTCTACATAATTTGTTACACAAGAGAAATAAATTTCTAGGTAAAGGATACTAAAAACAAACATTTTCAAAGCAACATAGCTGAGTCAGTTTGGAAAAAATAATCATTAGCAACTTACTTTGTCAACAGGACTTGGTAATGGTGCATGGATGACACTGAAAAGTAAAATTTAGAAGTTTTATCTAATATCCGGACAATAGAGGAAACAGAGTATGAGAGTACCAGAATATCTTACACCACAAAGATTATACATTTGCCTTCAAATAATTAAAAGAATGTGAACTATTTTTCAATCCTTCATAAATGTATACAGTTCTTAGAAAACAAAAATAAATATATAAACTTATCTTACACATCAATATATTTCTAAAAACAAATTCCAAATCCAAAATGTATTAAATGCTCTTTGAAGACCCACTACTTTTTGAGGGCTGTGATGAATTACCTGATTATAAGAATTTCTATACAGAAAAGGAGTACTCTTTATCCATTTTTGGATAGGTGCAGTGGCTCATGCCTGTGATACCAGCACTTTGGGAGGCTGACGCAGGAGGATCACCTGCACCTGAGGTCAGCAGTTTGAGACGAGCCTGACCAACACAATGAAACCCTGTTTCTACTAAAAATACAAAAAAATTAGGTGGGTATGGTGGCACACGCCTTTAGTCCCAGTTCCTTGGGAGGCTGAAGCACAAGAATCACTTGAACCTGGGAGGTGGAGGTTGCAGTGAGCCAAGATCGTGCCACTGCACTCCAGCCTAGGCAACCAAGTGAGAGACTCTGTCTCAAAAAAAAAAAAAAAAAAAAAAATTATCCATTTTCAATTTTGAAATATGTAAGCTACATTCTTCTAAAATTAAACATTCCTATATAGAAAGTTTTAAAAAGCAAAGTTCTGGAAAGCAAGGTTATAATTTGGAAACTTGTACCAGTGAAGAACAACTTTAATCAAAACACTACCACGCCTCTTCTCCACCCAGCCACCTCAGAAACTAACTGAAAACTTAGATGTATGTATGAAACTGAAATCAGTAAACACTTTAAAACAAAACATTAAATAGATATCTTTAATTGGTACTAGTTGTCTTGTTAGCCTGATTAACTACTGCTGACAAAAAGGTAGTATAGCAGCTCAAGAAACTATACTGTGTCCAAATTCTAGCTCTACTCACCAGCTGAAAGGCAAATTGCTAATCAATATAGGTCTCAGCTTCCTCATGCATAAAATGGGAGGTAATCATACAACAAATTCCATGGAGTCATTGGGAGTATTAAACGTGTTGATATGAATAAAGAGCTTAAAATAGTACTTTGGACATAGGACTTGATCACTACTATTACTCTCATGAGAATATAGTAGATAAGGAAGCCAGAGTCCCTATTTTACAAGGCCCTGTAAGATACCATTATGTGTGTTGGGGTTGAGTATAGGGGACTCAAAGCAAGGCTACCACGCATGACCTCACTAGCTGCTAATCATTCCACATCCTAGAGGCCAATCTTGCAATGGCTAGCTTGAAGGTTGACTGGGTAAAGAAAGTTCTTAAATTGAATAGATTAATAATGTGTAAGCTGCTGAAAAACTGGCCAGACGTGAGTTAAAATAGGAATAATTTTGATTCCACCCTAATAACTGCAAACACTGTAAGAAGTGGTCTAATTCAAATAGTCACAAATACACTAAAATGCTGAATAAAATGGAATATTAAGTATCAACACCCACCTCCCTTCTGAGCACCCATGATACAGACTTCATTGAGCCTATATACACTTTGCTGTTCTTTTTGATTATACATCTGTGTTCTCAGGAACTATGACCTATTCAACTCTACATCCCTAAAGCCCATCACAAGGCCCTAACAAAGCTGGTGGCTAGTAAAGATTTTTTTTTTAAATTACATACAACTTTAGTTTTCCTTCTCTACTCCAGAAAATTGAAACAGGCATTTTAAACATGAATTTATTTTTTACTATAATAATTATTGATTATGGAAAATGTGTGAAGTAAATCATGAGGAAATAAAAATTACTCAATGCCAGCACTTAGAAATAACCATTGTAGAGTTACAATGATATATTATTTTCTCTGCAGATACACACATACAGTGAAATGAACTTAAGAATGTCTAAATGCGGGAGGTTAGGAGTTTGAGACCAGCCTGGCCAACATGGTGAAATCTATTTCTACTAAAAATACAAAAATTAGCCAGGTGTGGTGGTGGGCACCTGCAATCCCAGCTACTCAGGAGGCTGAGGCAGGAGAATTGCTTGAACCTGGGAGGCAGAGGTTGCAGTGAGCCAAGATCACACCACTGCACACCAGCCTGGGCAACACAGTAAGACTCTATCTCCCAAAAAAAAAAAAAAGTCTAAATAGAAAGAAATGGTATAACAGAGATTTCTTTTTTTTGTAAAAATTCACCTTTCTTAGTGACCCAAGTATAAAATCTTCTGTTCTCCTAACAATCTCATTAATAAACAAAGGGCTAAAAATTCAGCAACACATTCCATAAGTGATATACATTTGTATTTTATAAAAAGTGCCCTGGATATAGGTATATTTTGGTATGAACAAAGTTCATGTGCATATAAAAACCATAACAAAGAAATGTGAAAAACAAAAATAGTTATTTAGTGTTACAGTAGGGGGATTATATGCAATTTCTCTGTTTCTTTTTATAAAAGTTTTTATTTTGGAGACAGTCTCACTCTGTCACCCAGGCTGGAGTGAAGTGGTCTGATTTCGGCTCACTGCAACCTCCGACTCCCAGGTTCAAGATGTTCTTGTGACTCAGCCTCCCGAGCAGGTGGGACTACAGGCTCTCACCACCATGCCTGGCTAATTTTTTGTATTTTTAGTAGAGACGGGTTTTAGCCCTGTTGCCCAGGCTGGTCTCAAACTCCTGAATTCAGGCAATCTGTCTGCCTCGGAGTCCCAAAGTGCTGGGATTACAGGCACAAGCCACCTGCACCAGGCTTCTCTGTTTCTAATCATTAGAAAATTATTAGCCCAGGCACGGCAGCTCACGCCCGTAATCTCAGCACTTTGGGAGGCTGACGAGGGTCACCTGAGGTCAGGAGTTCAAGACCAGCCTGGCCAACATGGAAAAACCCCATCTCTACTAAAAATACAAAATTAGTAGAGCATGGTGGCACATGCCTGTAATCACAGCTACTTTGGAGGCTTAGGTAGGAGAATCACTTGAACCTGGGAGGCAGAGGTTGCAGTGAGCGGAGATCATGCCGTTGCACTCCAGCCTGGGCAACGAAAGTAAAACTGTCTAAAAAAAAAAAAAAAAAAAAAATTAGCTGGGCGTGGTGGTGCCTCCCTGCAATCCCAAATACTCGGGAGGGTGAGCTAGAAGAATCACTAAAACCTGGGAGGTGGAGGCTACAGTGAGCTGAAATCATGCCACTGCACTCCAGCCTGGATGACAAAAGCAAGATTGTCGAAAAGAAAAGAAAGAGAAAAGAAGAAAAGAAAAGAGTTATTTGCTGCCCTCCCCCCCATCCTTTCTTTCTTTTTTTCTTTTTTAAAAAAAATTTTTTTTTAAGATGGGGTTTCACCATGTTGGTCAGTCTGGTTTTGAACTCCCGACCTCAGGTGATCCGCCCGCCTTGGCCTCCAAAGTGCTTGGATTATAGGCGTGAGCCACCACGCCCAGCCTCTTTCTTTCTTTTTTTGAGATGGAGTCTTGCTCTGTCGCCAGGCTGAAGTGCAGTGGTGCAATCTCAGCTCACTGCAGCCTCTGCCTCCAGGGTTCAAGTGATTCTCCTTCCTCAGCCCCCTGAGGAGCTGGGATTACAGGCACACACCATCATGCTCAGCTAATTTTTGTACTTTTAGTAGAGATGGAGTTTCACCACGTTGGCCAGGATGGTCTTGCTCTCCTGACCTGGTGATCCACCCACCTCGGTCTCCCAAAGTGCTGGGATCACAGGCATGAGCCACTGCATGTGTTTCTAATCATTAAAAAACTATTGGCCAGGCACAGTGACTCAGGCCTGTAATCCTAGCACTTTGGGATGCTAAGGTGGGCGGACTGTCTGAGCTCAGGAGTTTGAGACCAGCATGGGCAACATGGTGAAACCCCGTATCTACTAAAAGTACAAAAAATTAGCCGGGCGTGGTGGTGTGCACCTGTGGTCCCAGCTGCTCAGGAGGCTGAGGCACGAGCATTGCTTGAACCCGGGAGGTGGGAGTTGCAGTGAGTCCAGATTGCAGGACTGCACTCCAACCTGGGCAACAGAACTAGACTGTCTTCAAAAAGAAAAAGAAAGAGAAAATTATTTGTATAATGTAATAAAAATCAAGGAAGAGTGCCGGCCGTGGTGGTTCATGCCTGTAATCCCAGAACTTAGGGAGGCCAAGATGGGTGGAACACCTGAGGTTAGGAGTTCGAGACCAGTCTGACCAACATGAAGAAACCCCATCTCTACTAAAAGTACAAAATTAGCCACGTGTTTCAGCACATGCCTATAATCCCAACTACTCAGGAGGCTGAGGCAGGAGAATCACTTGAACCTGGGAAGTAGAGGTTATGGTGAGCTGAGATAGTGCCATTGCACTCTGGCCTGGGCAACAAGAGTGAAACTTTTGTCTAAAAAGAAAAAAAAAAAAAAAAAAGCCTCTCTCTTCCCGCCGCCCAAGATGCCGAAAGGAAAGAAAGCCAAGGGGAAGAAGGTGGCTCTAGCCCCTGCTGTCGTGAAGAAGCAGGAGGCTAAGAAAGTAGTGAATCCCCTGTTTGAGAAAAGGTCTAAGAATTTTGGCATCAGACAGGACATCCAGCCCAAAAGAGGCCTCACCCGCTTTGTGAAATGGCCCCACTATATATTAGGTTGTAGCAGCAGAGAGCCATCCTCTATAATAGGCTGAAAGTGCCTCCTGCAATTAACCAGTTCACCCAGGCCCCGGACCACCAAACAGCTACTCAGCTGCTTAAGCTGGCCCACAAGTATAGACCAGAGACAAAGCAAGAGAAGAAGTAGAGGCTGTTGGCCTGGGCCGAGAAGAAAGTGGCTGGCAAAGGGGACGTCCCCACTAAGAGACCACCTGTCCTTCAAGCAGGAGTTAACACCGTCACTACCTGGGTGGAAAACAAGAAAGCTCAGCTGGTGGTGATTGCACACGACGTGGATCCCATTGAGCTGGTTGTCTTCTTGCCTGCCCTATGTCATAAAATGGGAGTCCCCTACTGCATTGTCAAGGGGAAGGCAAGACTGGGACGTCCAGTCCACAGGAAGACCTGCACCACTGTCACCTTCACACAGGTTAACTCGGAAGACAAAGGTCCTTTGGCTAAGCTGGTGGAAGCTATCCGCACCAGTTACAATGACAGATATGATGAGATCCATCGTCACTGGTGAGGCAATGTCCTGGGTCCCAAGTCTGTGGCTCGCATCGCCAAGCTCGAAAAGGCAAAGGCTAAAGAACTTGCCAAGAAACTGGGTTAAATGTACACTGTTGAGTTTTTCTGTACATAAAGATAATTAAAACAATACAAATTTTCCTTCAAAAAAAAAAAAAAAAAGAAGAAAGAAAAAATCAAGGAAAAAAAATCAATTCGTTGAGTACCACCTTTTAAAGTTCTTAAAAGCACTAAATGCTATATACATAAGGGACCTTAAACTCTAGGCTTTCTGGCACACCCAAAAGCATCTTAATTGCTTTTAAAAATTAGTTTACAGTGATAAACAGCTGATGTTTATCGTGTACTTATTATATATCAAGTACTATGCCAACTTCTTTAAGTACTAAATCTTGTTTAATTCTCATAAAATTACTGCTCAATAAGTACTATCATTTTCATATTTCAAATAAGAGAAATGTGGCCTGATCAAGTCACAGAACAAGTGGAGTCAGGCTTTAAACTGGACTACCCACTTGCAAAGGCCATTCTGATCTTCTATCACTGGAGAATTGCTTGTTCAACATTCATTTTCTCCAGAAAGTTAGATTATGTACAACTAAATTGGCAGCAAAAATTTAAGTGATACTAATATTTAACCATATAAGAAAGGCCAAACAATGAGAAGGAAATGGGCAAAGATGAAAAGAATTAGAGAAACAAGAAGGGTAGAGACATGATACATTGCAACCAACTTTGAAAAAATTCACAAGTTCTGTTAAATGGAACCTGAGAACACAGATGATTCCTTATGTAACTCTTCAAAGTTTTCAACTTCATGGAAGAAAAATCCCATTATCAAATACAAACATCAAAGTCTTTAAGAAGCAATATTTCATTAGTTGATTAAGTTACTCACTTATAAAACCTTAACTCTTGATTTTAAAAGCTATGTTATATTAAACGTCCTAAGGTTTATTTTAATTTTAATTATTAAGCTGTAGTTGAAAACAGAAAATAGATTAATGCTTTAAATTTAAAATATTACTTCATATGCCAAGTACCAAAAAAAAAAAAAGGAAAAATAAAAATGAATTAAAATATTTTAAAATCTCTGCTATTTTGCTTCATATACCCATAAAAGTAAACAAACAAAAGTAAGGGGCTTCTAACAAGCATAAAATAAATGATTCTAAAGAAGGCACAGACTAACACAGCAATGGGAGGTCCTCTCTCTGCTTAATCTTTCCTTCTCGATTTCCTATTCAATGCTCTACTTTTCCTTCAATTTATTACTTCTCTTAACCTCCTGCCCTCTGATCATTGCCTCTGCTTCTAAAAGAGAGGAAAATACTATGTTGGGTATAAAAACAAGCTTCTACCATATTCAAGGCTTTCCCCACAGATAAAAAATGTTGAAGTTTAAAGATTGCTCAACTCCCTTCAACACTTCATAATACTAATCTCTAAAAAGCCCAAGATCAAAATGTACTTCTGTATGCTTTTAAAATTTAGATTTTATGGTTAATTTTTCCCTTTCAAGTATCTGCCTCTAAATGATTTTTACAGTACTTCATACAAAAAATAAACATGACATTGGAAAAAATCTTCAAAAAACTCCCACCAAAATAAGCTGCTAACTATATCTTCAAGGTCTTATAAGACTGTGAGATTGTGACACTGGCATTAATACCAGAAGTGATCACAGTTTAAGAAGTCCTATAGTAAACGAAAATAAAAAGGAATGAAGCTATCACTTACCAGTAACTTATAGACTTGAAACATTGTAAAAAACTATCCATCAAAATATAAATTAAATTTGGAAACAAAATAATCTTTTGCCTCTGATACATTATTATTTACTAGAATTGCAACTAAAACAATTTAAACTTAAGTGTATTATATTCCAAAAAGTACTAATCAATTTTCTAACATAACTTAAATAATCCTGAAGCATGTATTAGCAGTATGCCGTCATCTAGAATATTATTAACCAAGGGAATTAATCCAAAAACTTCACAGTACTAAATTATACTCACTCTGAGCGGAGCCGGGCTTCCATACCATCCGGTAGAAAAAGTTTTATTGTAGAAACAATACACCCATGGGTAACTGGTTGAAACAAACAAATAACATGGATATAATAATTGTTTAAAAATATAAAACTTCATACCTCTCATTTTCCAGGATTCAAATAATTATTTATTTCACTAATACATTATTAGTGAAATATTACATTTTCCAGAACTCAAAGAATTATTTATTTCACTAAGTTCTGATTAAAGGCTAATACAGACTGATGAAAATACACTACATAATGATTAGAGGAGTAGTGGTTATGAGACTGTACATATGTGTCAAAACTCACTGAACTGTACATGTAAATTTGGTATTATAAGTAAATTACACTTGAGCAAAACTGAATTTTAATAATAGAGCTAATGATGGCCAGGCATGGTGGCTCACGCCTGTAATTCCAGTACTATAGGAGGCTGGGGTGGGTGGGTCATCTGAGGTCAGGAGTTCGAGACCAGCCTGGCCAACAAAACTAAAACCCCTCTACTAAAAATAAAAAACTTAGGTCGGGCATGGTTGCTCACGCCTGTAATCCCAGCATTTTGGTAGGCCGAGGCAGGCGATCACCTGAGGTCAGGAGTTGGGGACCACCCCTGACAACATGGCAGAACCTCTCCACTTAAAATGCAAAAATAAGGCAAGTCACAGTGGCTCACACCTCTAATTCTAGCACTTGGGAAGGCTGAGGTGGGCAGGTCACCTGAGGTCAGGAGTTTGAAACCAGCCTGACAAACATGGTGAAACCCCGTCTCTATTAAAAATATAAAAATTAGTCGGGGATGGTGGTGGGTGCCTGTAATCCCAGCTATCTGGAAGGCTGAGGTGGGAGAATCACTTAAGCCGGGGAGGCAGAGGTTGCCATGAGACAAGATCATGCCACTGTATTCCAGCCCACTCTGGCCTGGGCAACAGAGCGAGATTCTGTCCCAGAAAAAACAAAAACATTAGCTGGGTGTGGTGGTGGGTGCCTGTAATCCCAGCTACTCAGGAGGCAGGCAGAATTGCTTGAACCTGGGACGTAGAAGTTGCAGTAAGCTGAGATCATGCCACTGTACTCCAACCTGGGTGACAGAGCAAGATTCTGTCCCAAGGAAAAAAAAAAAAGAACAGGGCTAATGCATTTGGGGGTAACTTATTAACTGATCACACTCATGAATCATCAAGATATTATAAACATGGAGTAATACGATTGTCATCTGGAAATGCACGTTAAAATTAAGGAATTTAACACCATGTATTCAATATTGATTTTCATTACTAATTGATTATATAAAAAGTGCTAACACAGATCAAGAACCATCAATTTGGCAGGGCACAGTGGCTCACACCTATAATCCCTGTACTTTGGGAGACTGAGGTGGGAGGATCACTTGAACGCAGCTTGGGCAACATAGCAAGACCCTGCGTCTACAAAAAAAAATTTCAAAATTAGCTGGGTGGGGGTGGTGCACACCTGTACCCAGCTACTTGGGGACTAAGGTCGGGGGATGGCTTGAGCCCAGGAGTTCAAGGTTGCAGTGACTCATCATCATGCTACAGCACTTCAGCCTGGGCAAGACACTGTCTCAAAAAGAAAAACAAACAAACAACAATAAAAAACAGAACCATCTACTGGCAATCTTCTAAACTCTGCCTAGAACAATAACCATGGCCTCCTTCATTCTTGTCTGACCTCATTCTCTATCCTGTTACCACAGATATCCTAAGCCAAGCTACCTGCAATCTCCAAGCCCTTTACCTTTCACAGCCCCCTGCTTTTCACACAGTCTGTCCCTTCTGTAAGCAATGTTTTTATCCTCTTGCCTGCATAACCATGTGCTACTTAGTCTCCAGGCTCAGATTTTCTAATTTCTTCACCAAAGCTCAATCTAAGTAGGATGTCCCAGAGCCTCCTGTATCTATTTCTTAAAACATGAAACACATTGCATTGTGAATATTTATCATTTACAGAAGCTGTTGTCTCACCAATTAGATTCAACTCTTTGAGGGCAGTAAGGATTATCTGCTTCTCAATTTAAAAACCTGTATACTCAGCAGAGTCATCTGGTACAGAAAGTATTTTACTGAAGATGTTGAGGAACACGCCTGCTTAGTATTTTGTAGCTCCCATTACTCCTGTGCAAAGATGTTTCTTAGTTTAAGACATTAGGGTTCCTCTCTATTTGTAGGAACCACCTAACTTTCTCCTTTCCCAGGCAAAAGACAGAAGAGACAGATTTATCTCTTATGATAAATTAATTTCTAGGGGATACCTCCCCGAGAGATTCACTACGAATAGCCTATAATAAATACAGGAGCACAACACAATATGAAGATCCAGCAATACATACACTTTAATTTGGTAATAAAGTTGTTTTTTAAAAAGAAATATAGGTAGAATAAGTTATAGAATAAAACTATTGCCAGGGGTGACAACCAGTGATATACTACATCAGTAATTCTGTAGTATATATTACTAATATATATTACATCAGTAATTCTGTTGTTCAGACACATTACACTGAAGTTCAGCAAATGAGTTGATGCACAAATCTAAGAGATAATAGGGCTACTACTGACTGGGCAGTACAGAGTTACTGCACAGTTGAAGGCAGTTTAAAAAACAAAAACAACTCATGTCTAACAAAGCTGACTAGGTTGACAACCTAGTCAGTCAATCAAGCCTTTGAAGTGATTCTTGTGACAACTACATATAAACATGCATAGACATGTTATCTTTTTGATTTGTAACAGGCAAGTAATTAAAGCAACCTGATGAAAATGTTTTGTTCTAACACTCATATTAATCAACTATACATAGCAGCATTTCCCCAAATGCTAGCAAGTGTTACAGAAAAGGATCTGAGGGTCTGATGAGTTTGGGGAATCTTTAATTTTAAAGAGATTTAAAGAGTTGTTTGTTTTTTAAACCATGGGCTTTCTAGGAGCCTAAAGAGTTTTGTTTTTCATGAAGCTCTGAAAGCAAGATGCATTTTCCAAACTTACAAGCCTCCTGCTTCCACCTTTATAGAAACACGTAGGAACTAGTATTATAAAGAAAATACTTTGGAAAATTCTGCTCTAAAGGATTCTATGAAACACTTTTAAGACATATTTTGCAAAAAAAATCATCCAGGAAGATTATTTATTACCATATTCCAAGATTTGAAGACAAAATTGATTGTAAAACACACAATTTAAATAGCTTCTCAGGGATGACAGGGGACCCTGGGAACATTGCCCCATTAAATACATACATGTATTACAAGCCACATGCAAATTTCAGAAATGTTAAAACATGAAAATCAGGTGTGTCTGAATCAAGGAAGCAAGGTAGAAGAACAATCCATAATTACCTGCTCTAAATATGAGACTATTAAAAATCAGAGTTAAGACTACATAAGCTGACTGCCATTTGTCTGTTTTATTTTTCCTCTATAATCTATATTCCTCTATAATCTTTTTGTTTGTTTGTTTGTTTGTTTGTTTTTGAGATCGAGTCTCGCTCTGTCACCCAGGTTGGAGTGCAGTAGTGGTGCGATCTCAGTTCACTGCAGCTTCCACCTCCTGAGTAGCTGGGACTACAGGGGCTTGCCACGTTGCTGGACTAATGTTTTGTATTTCTGTAGAGACGGGATTTCACCATGTTGGCCAAGTTGGTCTTGAACTCCTGACCTCAGATGATCCGCCTGCCTCGGCCTCCCAAAGTGCTGCCATTACAGACATAAGCCACATGAGCCTATATTCCTCTATAATTCACACAAATACCACTTAAAGGACCCAGGTTCATGCTGGTAAGTTTAAAACCTGTTTGAGGCTCTGGGCTGGTAGACTGAAAGTTTTAAGGTATGGTATAGTTTGGTTCTATCTCCATTCTTACAATGAGTAGGAAGGTCAATACTACTGTACACTTAAGAGTAGTTTGAAAGATCTCTTGAAATGATTGACAGCAACAGGAAGAACAATGAATAAAACTATAAAAACCCAAGAAATGTCATAATCAAAGCCTAAAGGAGAGGTGTTAACATTTCTACACTTGGAGATTATTTGCTTTAATTGCTTTTTGGTTGCCATCTAAGGTACAAGTTGAGTGTCCCTCATCCAAAAATCCAAAATCTGAAATGTGCCAAAATTTGAAATTTTATGAGCACCAACATGATACCACAAGTAAAAAATTCCACAACTTACCTCATGCAATGAGTTATAGTCAAAACTTTGTTTCATGCACAAAATTATTTCAAAATGTATAAAATTACCTTCAGGCTATTTGTATAACATTAATGAATTTGTTTAGACATGGGTCACCCAGCTCCCATTAGGTATATACAAATATTCTAAAATCCAAAAAAAGTCCAAAATATTTCTTGTCCAAGCATTTCAGATAAGGGACACCACTGCAAAACAGTTGCAAGAACTTTCAATCCCTAATTTTTTGCTTCATAAAGCTTTTAATTCTCATTGGCTTTTTTTTAAGTCACAAAAGAGGCAGGAAAGTTAGCTGAATACACAAGTATTCTTAATTCTAATCTTTTAAAAATTGATATTCTACATCATTCTGTCTTCATTTGTGAGCTGTAGTTCAGTTATCAAAAAACTTTTCCTCTTCAACTATTTGTTTACCTCAGGTATAATTATAACAGGAAAGGTGGGATATTTTTTTTTCTTTATTTACCTGTTTTCAGAATGACAAACTGATTTCCTAAATTCTTCCAAATGGAATCAAATCTTTTTCTTTTTTAAAAAAACTTTTATTTTTAATATGATTATAAGCATGTAGATTTGAATATTTCATATATTTCAATCCACTGCTGTCATTATTATTATTTGATGTTCAAGTTGTTCATCTTTGACCCGTGGGCACTCATCCACATTAACTCCTAGGAGTTCTTTTGACAGAATGCCAGCCTGAGTTAGCTTCATTGCTTTTAGGCATGACAAAATCTTCTAGGCCCAGTTTTTACATTTATTGCCCTAGACTCTGAGTCAGCTATTTCTCCAAGGGGTCTACCTACTTATTTGGTGAGAGAAATCCTTTCTCTGGTTACAGAGATTCACTGACTACTTTACTTCTCTAGCATACTATGCAGTAATATTGCTCACTGCCTTATTTTTTGTCTCTCCCATGAGAAGTAGTGGTATTCTGATTCTACCTGTTTGTTCAATAAATACTGACTGAGAACCCACTGGGTACAAAGCAGTAGGCTGAGAATTCTGGGGAAAACCAAGATGATTATGACAAGGTCCCTATTTTTGAAGAGATTTCAATGTAGGGAGAACAAACCAAAAATACCTAACATAACAACAAAGGG
>NW_016107363.1:7119030-7143934 GCF_001604975.1 Cebus imitator
AAAGAAAAGGAAGCGAGAGAATGCATAGGTAAAGAGGACAGCTGGAGAAAATAGAATGTAAAGAACCTACATTGCAAGGTCCTTTGGGTGCCAGGGACTTGAAAGGAGTTTGAGATCAGACCAGCCAACATGGTGAAACCCCAACTCTACTAAAAATACAAAAATTAGCTGGGCGTGGTGACGCATGCCTGCAATCCCAGCTACTTGGGAGGCCAAGGCAGGAGAATGACTTCGACCTGGGAAGCAGAGGTTGTAGTGAGCCAAGATCACCCCACTACACTCTAGACTGAGAGACAGAGCAAGACTCTGTCAAAAAAAAAAAAAAAGAATAATATACTGGAGGCAGTGGGTTGGCAGAGTATGATGACCAGTATGATGTATTTTACTGGAGTAAGCAGAACTACCGTAGAGTAGCAACAGGAAAAAACAGGAAATAACAAGAAAAGGAGGTAAATGGGTAAGGAAGACACAGGATTCAGAAAATACACCAAGATTCTGAGCTAGAGGGTTTGGGAAAATGATGGAGCAATAAAAGAAGTTGGGAAGTCAGCAAAATAGTTTGAAGGAGAATTAAGATTTGTACAGAGTATTTGTAAGGCAAGAGCAGAACATTCAAGTGGGAATAACCAGAAGTAGCTGAAAACACAGGTATAGAATTAGTAGGAATGGATTAATAGCAGATAAAGCTAGAAGGGAAACTTGGGATTTAGGGACCAGGGAAGGCATATAAAACAGTTGCTGCTAGAAGCATAACTGGGCAGGGTTCTTAAATCTGAATCACAGGCCCCTTACCTAGCTAGCAATGTTCCTTTTTAGGACTAAAGGGTAGAACTCAAGCATCTGCAGTTTTATAAAGCTCTGCAGATAATTCCAATGAATAGCCTGGGTTGAGAATCCATTTTTAAAATGAACAAAAGAAGACTGCCATGCCATCAGGAAGATTCCCTTAGTTAATCCGATAATTTTGGCACAGTCTGTGCTGAATCAACTTTGTGATTTTCCCTAGGAGCTGGCAAAGTGAAGTTGGTGAGAGTACCTTTGAAATGGCCAGTAATGAGTTCCAAAGGACAGGTAAAGGAGCCTAGGGCTAAAGCTACTGAGAAAGAGGGACAAATTTAATGCAAACAAAGACTATACAAATGGTTACCAAGAGCTTAGTAATAACAGTAGTATCTGGTCTTGAACTGAGCACCTTATATATAAGCTTTCAATGTTGACATTGAACATTGTGACACATTGTAAACATTCAACATTGTACCATAATCCTTTGAAGTAGTTAGTAGGATCATGATTCCCATTTTATAGAATGAAAAAATTAAAGACAGGTTAAGGAGGGGTAGTAGGTAACAAACAAGATGGTTGCTGATTCCCAATTCTCATGTTGAGCCTCTGCAAATTAGGAGGAAGTTTGTAAATATCTTGAGATAAGGTGGTAGAAACACTTTGGTAAAATGATGGATGGTCCAGGCATGGTGGCTCATGCTTGTAATCCCAGTACTTTGGGAGGCTGGGGCGGACGGATCACCTTCGGTCAGGAGTTCAAGACCAGCCTGGCCAACATGGGGAAACCCCGTCTCTCCTAAAAATACAAAAATTAGCCAGGTGTAGTGGTGTGCACCTATAATCCCAGCTACTCAGAAGGTTGATGCAGGAGAATTGTTTGAACCCGGGAGGTGAAGGTTGCAGTGAGCAGAGATTGTATCATTGCACTACCAGCTTGGGAAACATGAACAAAACTCTGTCTCAAAGCAAAAAAAAAATGATGGATGAAGATTCATGGGACATTTTAAAATTTACTCAACCAGTATGTTCCAGGTTGTATGTGGAGATTCTACAATGAAGACAGACACACTTCCTACTCTTTCACAGCTTACAGTTTAGTGAGGGAGGTAAACACATAAAAGGGATGAATGCAGGGTACAACAGGGGCATGGAGTGGGCACCTCGTCCAACCCTGAGGATCAAGAAAGGTTTCTAGGCACGGGAAACAGCATGTGCAAGGGCCTGAACGCCAGGTCTGTTATGGGGTATAAAAGTAACTCAGTGCAGTTGGAGCACAAAGCCAAAGGAAGATACACCATTGACTTGTTCTTAATAGGTCCTTTGTTCACAGGGGCTTAACTAAGGAAAAGATATTGGTGACGAAGACCTGAAGTTATAGGCAGACTGAATTTACATATGTTCACAGAACTAACTGGCCCCAAGCTTTGCAACAGAGGATTACTGTAATGATGTGTGACCCAGAAAACTCATTGTTTGAGCAGTTTGTGGATCCAGAAAAAGAGGAGTGGCCAGTGGTTAGGTTGCTAAACCTTGGCTTTCTCACTTCTTTCCTTCCTTTCTTTCAAAAAATCTATTAGAATGTCAGCTCTTTGTTTACAATCATATTTTATAAATATAGAGCAGCTTATGTGTATATGCCGACCACTGAGTTTTCTCTTTGAAGCCATATACAAGGAAAGACAAACATCAAAATCAGATTGTTGGTGGGGTCCAATGACTCAAGCCTTTAATCCCACCACTTTGGGAGGCTGAGGCAGGAGGATCACTTGAGGCCAGGAGTTCAAGACCAGCCTGGGTAACACGGTGAGGCCCCACCTTTGTAAGTTAAAAAAGATTTAAAAAGCAGATCGTTTTAAATTGCTAAGAATATAAGCGACACTAATATGAACTACGTTCAGTGGCATTAGGCTCATGTTACCTTTTTAACAAAATCCTGATACACAAACACAGTATCTTACATATTTCTTTTTTCTGAAATTTTTTACATATATACAAATTAGTTTATATAAATACATAAACTAACAAAAAATCCTACATACTGGGTGATTTTTTAATTACAGTTCTAGTAACCTTTCCCTTTTAATTTGGCTCCCTTTTCTCCTCTATTCCTTCCTCCATCCCACCCACATTCCTGGATGACTCACATTAAAGACCTAGATATAATATATTTCTAATATATATATATTTATAGGGATTGGTGAGACTATTTTAAATAATGAAATTATTTAAAACAATTGATTCTATTTTTACTCAACAATATATCTTATAGAAATCCCTGCAATTCACATAATTCTAATTTATTCTTTTGAATACCTACAAAATGGGGAGTTTTAAAATTATGCTTCCATTGTTTTTAGTATGATACACACTGATGCCAAAAAACATCCTTTCATAAATCCTCACAAACTATTTATCATTCACATGTATACAAATATACTTTATAAATATATTCAAAAGCAGTATATAGGCCGGGCGTGGTGGCTCATGCCTGTAATCCCAGCACTTTGGGAGGCCAAAGTGGGCGGATCACCAGAGGTCAGAAGTTTGAGACCAGCCTGACCAATATGGTGAAATCCCAGCTCTACTAATAATACAAAAATTAGCTGGGCATGGTGGCAGGCACCTATAGTCCCAGCTACTAGGGAGGCTGAGACAGGAGAATTGCTTGAACCTGGGAGGCGGAGGCTGCCACGAGCCAAGATGGTGCCACTATACTCCAGCCTGGGAGACAACGCAAGACTCCATCTCAAAAAAAAAANATACAAATCCTTCCATAATTTGCTTCAGATAAGGTTTAAAATTTATCTTTGTTTATATATGCAAATCTAGTCCACATATTTCCACAGCTGTATAGTATTTTGTTATTTCTATTTTATTTAACATTTTTATTTTACTTAGTTTTCTTTTCATCCTGTTTATTTAGAGTTTTTACTAGGGGTAACTCCTAAATTTGAACAACTGCCTTTTCAACATCTCTGGTTATTCGGTGACACAACTATGGTTTCCTACTTTACATGGTCTTCCTACATTAGTTTGTGGATTATGTTGACAGATTGCCTGATGATATTGAATCATCTTGGCATTTCTGGAATAAACCCTACTTTGTTGTTTATTCTAGTTTTATTTCTGAATTTAATTTACTAATATTCTTGTTGGTTTTTTGAGACAATGGCACAATCAGGGCTCACTGCAGCCTCAACTTCCTGGGTTCAAGTGAAGTGATCCTTCCACCTCAGCCTCTGGAGTAGATGAGACAAGTGCATGCCACCATGCCCACAGCTAATTTAAAAAAAATTGGGTGGCAGGTTGGGGGTAGAGATAGGGTCTCCCTATATTGCCCAGGCTGGTTTGAACTCCTGGGCTCAAGGGGTCCTTCCACTTCAGCCTCCCAAAGCGCTGGAATTACAGGTGTGAGCCACTATGTCTGACCTAATAGCATTTTTTTTTTTTTTTTTTTTAAAGACAAGGTCTGGTTCTGTTGCTTAGGCTAGAATGCAGTGGTGTGGTCATGGCTCACTACAACCTCTGCCTCCCAGGCTCAAGCCATCCTCTAACCCCAGTCTCCCGAACAGCTGGGACTACAGGTGTGTGCCACTATACCCAGCTGATTCTTGCATTTTTGGTAGAGGTGGGGTTTCACCATGTTGCCCAGGCTGGATTCAACCTACTGGGCTCAAGCAATCTGTCCGCCTCAGATTCCCAAAGTGTTAGGATTATAGGTATAAGCCACTGTGTCAAGTCCTGGTCTAGTATCTTAATTGAAATTTTTCATTTATTGGTATAAATAAAATTAATTATAGTTTTCTTTTTGTATCTATATACTTATCAGATTTTCACATTAATGATATAACAGGTTCTTTAAAGGATTCTAAGAGCTTTCCAGCTTTATGTTTGGAATTACTTAAATAACATAGGGTTTATCTGCTTTTTAAAATAAGATCAAATTCATCTGTAAATCCCTCTGTTTCTGGTTTCTTTTCAATGGTGAATCTTTAATAACTTTTTAGTCTCTTTTTAAAAAAAATTGATTATTCAAATTTTTCTACTTCTTGGGATAATTGTGCTAGGAAAACATCAATTTACTCTATTTTTTTCTTTTCTCTTTGCCATAGGTAGCTATATAAGATTCTCTTAGAATTCTTTTAGTATATCCTATATTTGTGTTTTATTTCTCCTTTCTCATTTCTCATCTTGCATATTTTTGCTAGTATTTTCAACTTAATGCATCATGATTTATTAATTACCTTGTTCACAGTTTGTTTTCTTTTATTAAAAAAAGAGCCAGCATCTGGGTTTGTTTATCCCTTGTAAAAATTTTTGTAACTGTTTCATTAATTTCTGCTTTTTATTTTTCCTCTTCAGCTTCTCTTATTTATTCTTTTTCTAATTTCTTCTGATTAGTGTCAGATTTCTTAATTGTCTTTCTTCTTTAACACAAATGTAATTTAAGATTATTTTTATCTACTTACTGTATTTTGGCATAAAAGTCTCCTCTCTTTACAATATAGTGTGAAATTTCCCTTTTGATATTTCTTCTTTGATCCAACGGTTTTCTAGCAGTGTTGCATAATTTCAGGAGAATTCTCCAAGTAATACAAAAGCTTACCAAAGCACTGTTTAGCATAGAACAAAAATCTGTATTTTTTTTCTGGTATATCCTTAAACAGGTAATACTCAACTGGTCACACAGCTGTATCCCGAGAGCCCATGCTTAACAGCAATCAACTTTTTTAAGCCAGTAAGTAGCAAAAGAAACAACATTTTAAATGATGGAAGTCTTTTTAAATCTAATCTCCTTAATGTTGACATAAAAGATAGGTAAAATTTCACAGAAGACTGTAAAATTCTAATGTTACTAAAATAAGATTATACTAAGAGCCCTGAAATCTCAGGGTCATCTTATTAGGTTTCTATATACAGCATTTTCTAAAGAGTATTCCTCACAGATAGATGGGAAAGAAGAGTGGAAAGGAGTTTGGAAAGAGTTGCATTCAATAATGGCCACCTCCTTGGAAATCTTCATAAATGTTAGCATATTAAAGGCTCTAAGAAGTCCTACTTATCTTAACTAAGTATTCTTTAAATGTATTTTTCATTACCTCATCCTTTTTATCAATCAACACCTAATAATTCTCTTTGGGAAATGCAAACCAAAAGACAAACATTCCTTGGAGATAAAGATAATGTAATCAAATTCTCTTCTTCTCTACGGGTTAATGAGCTCAGTTTACTGTTTGCTAAATGACTTGGAGGTGTGATATGGTAACAACAGATATGAGTGTCTATTGTAGTTGTCCCCAGTATAGTACCATAAAAGTTGAATTCTCTTAGTAAGGAGCATCAATATTTTGCACTAAAATACAAATCTTTCTTTTTTACTTTACAATTGTAAATGGAAATTCCTAAGATGTTGGCTCTACCCAAATTCAAATATCAAAACCTAACTTTCTGGCCAGGGTGGCTCATGCCTGTAATCCCAGCACTTTGGGAGGCCAAGGCAGGCAGGCAGATCATGAAGTCAGGAGATCAAAACCATCCTGGCTAAGATGGTGAAACCTCGTTTCTACTAAAAATACAAAAAATTAGCTGGGCATGGTGGTGCACACCTGTAGTCCCAACTACTCAGGAGGCTGAGTCAGGAGAATCACTTGAACCCAGGAGGTGGAGGTTGCGGTGAGCCAAGGTTGCACCACTACACTCCAGCCTGGGCAACACAGCAAGACTCCATCTCAAAAAACAAAAACCAAAAAAAAAACCCTGACTTTCTGAGGAGGCAAAAAAAAAAAAAAAATTAAAAATTATACTGCTGTTGCAATGGCACTGAAAGTACATGCATAAATATGCACATGAACACACACACACCAGCATCATCAGCGTTATCATCATCATCACCACCATCACCACTTTTACTATGCAAAATGTCAGAGTCTGGTGACTCTAACCAGTATCACCGGATCAGAGTATGCTTAGGCAAATAAAAGGAGAAACTTGCCAAATGGTTGCACTGTCCAAATTAAACTAATAAAATGGAACTAAAGACGTATGGTTTCTATCCATTTAGTTTTATGATTTAGCTATACAATTTAGTGGTCATAAATAGACAGTGAATTAGGTAGAGGCAGGAAGCTTCTGAATTGTAAAAACAAAGATCAATTAACATTTATTTAGCTAAAGAACATTCAGGTTTCAAAAATTGTGAGACATTAAATTTTATTTTATACTTGTGATAGCTGCTATTAGCTGCCTACCTCTACTGCCTTTCCATCTTCTTTCTTGCTAAGAGAACTCTAATTTTGTTTGGGGTAACAATACACACACAATCTGAGGGAATAAATAAAAATTGATTTATGTCAATCATAGATCTTGTTCCCCTTCACTATCTTAAGTAACTTTACCAGACTTCCTTGTAGCTGCAGTTAACTATGTATGTGACCTACCCATGTGGCCAGTGAGACCTGAAGAGAAATCTGCTGGTTGGAATCTGCAAAAGATTGTTCTTTCAACATAAAAGATAGCTACACAAGAAGGTCTTTTTGTCCCTGCCTCATCCTTCTTGCCTAGGATACTAGTGTGAGGAAAATGATGCCTGGGGCTTGCAGCCATCATCTTATGACCATGAAGCAACAAGTAAAAGCATGAGAAACTGAGATAGTAAGACCCTGGGTCCCTGATGATAGCACTGAGTCAGCTAAACAAATGAACCTATCTGCCTCCAGATCTCTCATTAAGTCTCATTATCAATAACAAATATCCTGTGGTTTACGCTTGTCCAGATTGGGTATGTTGTCATTGCAGCCAATTGCTTCCTAACTGTGATGAAGAATATAAATTACTAATTAACACTTCAGAATTTAAAATTTTAGAAGAGCAATAGGGAAAGTATAAGACTTTTAACTTTTCACTGCATATCGTGCTGTATTTAAATTGCTTTCATAAGCATGTAATGTTTTGTAACATCAATTAACAGAATAAAATGTTAAATAGCCTTTAAAAGATAAGTAATAAAAAAAGTGATCCATACCCGTACCTTTCCGTGTATTCTCTGTCACGTCTACCCCAAACTGGATAATGTCACCGGAAAGAATTTCACATGGTGGGCTTTCTTCGGAGCCTCGACTCAATCTCTGGCTATTTATAAAAGTACCATTACTACTTTTAGTGTCTTGAAGATAAAACTGCAACAACAACAAAAAAAGGCCAAATATTAATAGTAATAATTCGAAATGTATTTTTTTAAAAAGTGCTTTCAGCTTTGCCAACTACTGCAGGTGAATTTTTCCCCTATTAATTCAAACCACTCATTTTGGCTAAGGTACTCCTTTAACATGTATGAAATTAGAATCCTAAAACTAGGTGATTTAAAATTCAGCTATGCAAAGTGGTATAACCTCTTTGAAAAAGAGTTTCTCAGGTCCTCAAAATGTTAAACATAAAGTTAGTATACGACTCAGCAATTGCACTCCTACGTATATATCCAAGAGAACTAAAAACATATGTCCCCACAAAAACTTCTACACAAATATTAGCATTATTTGTAACAGCCAAAAAGGGAAAATAATCCAACTGTCCATCAACTGATGGACGAATAAACAAATGTGGAAGATATTTATATAACTGAATATTATTTGGCAATAAAGTGATGGTTACCCATCACTTGGGTAACCCTCCCTCTTTAAAAATGGAAAGGATGGCAGGAGGCACTGGAAGCCTACCTATTTATCACTTAAAAATCCTTTAAAAATGTCAGCCTAAGGAAGAAAAGTAAGACACCTAATACACTATATATCAAAATATACTTTTACCATTAGGCCCTCACTTAATATTAAAGCTATGATAAAGCTATCAGTACTTTAGGCCAAGTGTGGTGGCTCATGCCTGTAATCCCAGCACTTTGGGGGGGCCAAGGCGGGTGGATCACTTGAGGTCAGGGGTTCAAGACCAGACTGGCCAACTTGGTGGAGCATGGTGGTGCGCGCCTATAAACCCAGTTACCTGGGAGGCTTAGGCAGAAGAATCGCTTGAACCCAGGAGGTGGAGGTTGCAGTGAGCCGAGATCGTGCCCCTGCACTCCAGCTGGACTACAGATTGAGACTCTGTCTCAAAAGCAAACAAAAAAAGATATTACTACTTTCATTTATAAATGAGAAAAGTGAGATGCAGGCAGATTAAGTATCTTTCTAAAAGTCATAGAACTGGGGAACAGAGAGGCAAGGGTTCAAATAAGAAAATTAAAAGGGCCATTTTTTTCCTCATTACTTCACACCAACCTTTATGTTTCATTTATCCTTCAACCCTCCCACAGCTCTCTTCCAAAATAATTTACAACTAAAGACTAAGATGCAATTTGCAGAAAAATGTTCAAATGACATTTCATTTCAAATTCTTAGCTGACAATTTAAAGGCCACCAGGCTGTCTATAAATTACTTATTCTCTGCTTATAATTCAGAATAGATCAACTGTTACTTTGATTAGCAGTTTGTATATTTAATTACAGACCATTAAGAAAATTATGTTGATATTTTAAATACATTTGAAACTTACAAGACTTAACATTTCATCCAGGGAGATAAGGACAAACAATACTTTCAAGTAGGAATATTTACCCTCAAAATTTTTTCTACATTGGAATTTTTTTTTTTTTTTTTAATAAAGACAGGGTTTCACCATGTTGGTCAGGCTGGTCTTGAACTCCCGACCTTATGTGATCTGCCCACCTTGGTCTCCAAAGTGCTTGGATTACAGGCGTGAGCCACCACGCCCGGCCTCTACATTGGAATTTAATGTTACATTGTATAAGAGTTTTTTTTTTTCCAATAAATATATTCTTGGGAAATGCGGTAATATCTGGATTCTGGTCTGGTTATTTTCAGTAATATATGTCTGAGCAAGTTAAATAAGGGGATTATATAATATTTATAGTAGTTTTCAATACATTTGCGGGTTACTAAGTCAATTTAGTGAGACACAACTAGCATTTTTAAAAAAACATAAAATGGAACAGAATAAAGAATACATGAAATAAGGTTCAGTACTGTTTACCAACACTTTGTTAAAAAGCAAAAAGAAATATGTATGTATACACAATATATATGTATGTATCAGTAACTCATGTTTGTAGCTCTTATGTAACTCTAAAATGACAACATATTTTCAAATTTAAAAGATTTTACATCAAGGCCCAGACACAGTGGCTCATGCTGTCATCTCAGCACTTCAGGAGGCCAAGGCAGGAGAATCACTTGAGCCCAGGAGTTCAAGACCAGCCTGGGCAGCAAAGTGAGACCCCCATCCCCACAAAAGTTACAAAGAATCAGCTGGGCATGGTGATACAGGCCTGTAGTCCCAGCTACTCAGGAGGCTGAGCTGGGAGAATAGCTTGAATTCTGGGAGGTCGAGGTTGCCGTGAGCCATCATCACACTACTATGCTCCAGCCTGGGCGACAGCATGAACCCGTCTCAAAAAAAATTTTTTTTCTTACATCAATATTAACCCAGGTTCTTTTCATTTTGACATGTCTATATTACTGTCCAAAGCATACCATAGTACCTTTGGCCTCCGTTTAGCTTGAACATATAATTTACATCAGTTGCTCATTCTGCTTTCAACCTCCTAATGGCTTTCAAACACTTTAAAATAAAATCCAAAGTCCTTACTATTGTAGACCTACAGGATTTCATCCTGGTTCCCTCACAATTTAATTACCCCCATTCTTTTCCTTCTGCATCCTTTACAGTCACACTAACTTTTCCATTTATACCCCCGACCCTCTGTACTTGTATACAGCTACAGCATGTTAGTTTAGTTCTCTACGAAAACATTTTCATTTATATAATTTAACCTTTTGCCCTTGGTTGTTTTTAAAGATTGATATAAAAAACTAATGATTCTGTTCCTGCTATAAAACAATTTACCATTATTTAGTCTACATTATGTATAGAAGCTATAGAGCTATTCTATTTACCATCAGGTTAGGTTTCTAAAGGTATAAAAACGTTAAACTGGGCCAGGCATGGCAGCTCATGCCTGTAATCCCAGAAGTTTGGGAGGTCAAAATTGGTGGATGACCTGAGGTCAGGAGTTTGAGACTAGCCTGGCCAACGTGGTGGAACCCCATCTCTACTAAAAATACAAAAAATTAGCTGGGTATGGTGATGTGTGCTTGTTATCCCAGCTACTTGGGGTGGGAGGCTGAGACAGGAGAATCGTTTGAATCCAGGAGGCAGAGGTTGCAGTGAGCTGAGATGGTACCACTGCACTCCAGCCTGGGCGACAGAGACTCTGTCTCTAAATAAATACATAAATAAATAAATGTTAAACTGTTTGCAAGAGCCTAGAAAGGGACTATGCCTATAGTCCCTGGGTACATTTCCAGCAAATAGATATTTTACTTGATCCTTTGTCAAATTCAAACCAGATACATCCTCTCCTCTATGCTGATAAACCTTCTTCTATCAGGCTTTTATTCTGGCCCCTTAAAAGAAGTAAGTTTTGACCACATTAAAAAATATATATAAAGAATCTGTTGAAGCCTTAACTACCTTTCTTTCCCAGTAGCCTAAGGAACATCCTAGCAGCTCTAGTGTTTGCATTAGCCACCAGACATTCATTTTGATGTTGAACAGTTGAGTAAGGAGCTCTGAATTTAAAAACCCTGTGTGGCTTGTGGGGAAAGTTCGACAGAAGCACTTTCATTGTTTTAAGGTTTTAATTATTTGATCACCTCCTTGCTTTCCCTGAATAAACTTTAAGTCCCCAACAATCAGGCATTGATGGTTACCCCTATCTCATCAGTCACTTTTCCTTGTCTCTTGCTGATTATCTTCAATGACACAAGAAAAGCATTTTACAGGTTGCGCAATTTGCTCTTTGGTCTTCAGAAAGTTCCTGCTGTAGATGAATTCATTCCACAAATACATGCATTTTGCATCACTTTCAACTTTGCTACAATCTGTAAATATTTTCATTTCCACTATAATGATACAGTGATTTTTTAAAACTATTTCTACATTGATAGGTTTTGCAATATCCAAACACAAACAGATTAATAGCACATTTGAACTAAAGCTTCAGAACAAAGCACAAATACAGTAAACACACCACAAGCCAGGGGTTACAAACTCTAAGTCCACACAGGAGAGTTTTTAAGACATGAATGTAGAATGGATTCAAGGTAGATGACAAATACTGCAACAAAGATTTTTAATCTCCCTGAATCACCACCTAAAATCAGAGTGACTAAGACAACAAAACCAAAATCCCATGGGCAACATTTGCAACAAAAGTAGGTTACACAGTAGCCACACCAACCCCAAAATAAGACTGGGGAAGACCACCAAGAGCCACAAGACCTGCATGGAATCAGCATCTGTGCAGAAGGATACATCAGGAAACAAAGGGGGCATTTGGGGGACTTGAGACAACACCAAAAGAGCTATTAGGTATTCACTGGACAGTATAGAGGCCAATTGAAGGAGAGAAGCTGGAAATGGGAATGGTTTGGCTTAGTCCAATAACAACTGAGTGCAGGGTAAGCTCCTGGAACAGTCTGAGCCATACATATTTTTAAAACCAACCTACCAACCAAAGCTACCTTCCAGCATAGGGCTCCAAACTGAGGGAAAGCTGCTGGGAGCGGAACCAAAATTGAGCGGAACAGGGACAATAGAGACAAGGAAAGAAAGGTTCAGATAAAAGTGGCAAAGGGGAAAGGAAGCCATCATATTTTTAAACATTTTACAAAAACAACAGAAGAGGGAGCTCTGTGAATTAGAAAAGTTATCCTGAACCATGATCCCTTTTTAAAGTTCGGGAAAACTAATTTCATATAAAAATTAGCAACAGAAACGTATCAAGGTCACATCCAGTTATTTTAAGGAAAAAGGGAATAAGGAGCAGAATAATATCTTCACAGATAATGAAAAACAGTCCTTTGGAACAGATCAAAACTGTAAATTTCTATTTCAAAACAAGCTAAAAGACATAAAAATTCAAGACATGAAAGAGCAAAATAAATCACAATTATGCAACTCAAGAAAAGATAAAATAACTCAAAATAGAAGTAAAAGAAAAAATTCATTTTAGAAATGAATACAAATTAGGAGGATCACAAGAGTGACTAAATATAACAAATAATGCCTTAAAGTAAATCAAAGGTAAAAAGGGTAAATCTTTTTTTAACTGTAAAGAATGAAGAAAGTGGCATCAGCAAAATGCCAGAGTAGGCAGCTCCAAGCTTGTCTCCCCACAGAAACACTGAAAACAAGCAGAAACTATCAGAACGAAGCTTGTTAAAACTCTGGAAAACAGTCAAAGCTTTACAGCAACCAAGTAAACACTGAATCAAGAAAAAGGCAACTAAAATATAGTAGGAAAGCTTTGTGGCATTACTTACCCTAGTCCCATCCCCCTCTCCAGAACAAAATAAGTAATCAGTCTGAATTCCCAGCGTGGGGCAACCTGGTACCTGGTTCCAGAGGCAGCAGAGCAGACCTTAATCACAAATTATTTCGTCTAATTTTCACCTGTCTGGGGGCTATATGAAGGATGGTGCAAAGCTTTCAACTTTGTTTGGCCTAACTTAGAAACCATCCAAGCTGGAAAAGTGACCGGCATTGCTTCCTAAGTGGGATTTACCCCAAGTGGTTCAACTTTAAAAATGTATTTTATATCATAAAAGTATTTAAATGGCCCACATTTGTAGAAAAGGGAAAAAAAACACAATAATCTCAATGCAGAAAAGGCATTTGCTGAAATATAACATCTGTTCATGGTAAAAGCACTCAGAAAGCTAAGATTAGAAGGGAACTTCCTCAACATGATAAAGGGCATTTATAAAAAACCCACAGCTAACATGATACTCAATAGTAAAAGACTGAAAGTATTCCCCTTCAGATCAAGAACAAGACAAGGATGCCGACTTTCACCACTGCTATTGAACAGTGTACTAGAAGTTTCTTGTCTAGGGACAAGAAAAAGAAAAAAAAAAAAGGCATTAAAATGGGAGATAAAGAAGTAAACTATGTTTATTCACAGGTGACATGATCCTATATATAGAAAATCCCATAGAATCCACAAGAAAACTGAGTTTGTAAACAAATCCAGCAAATTCACAGTTTACAAGATTAACACACAAAAAACAATGTTTCTATATACCAGCAATGAATAATCCAAAAAGGAAATTAAGAAGGCAATTCCATTTCCATCTAGAAGAATACCTATGAAAAAATTTAACCGAGGATGCAAAAATTTTACATTTAAAAATTGTAAAATATTGCTGAAAGATATTAAAGACAGTCTAAATAAATATAAAGATGTCCCCATGTTCAGGGATTGGAAGACTTAATACATGAAGGTATCAGTATCATCCAAAACAATCCACAGATCCAGCAAAATCCCTATCAAAATTCCAATGACTACCTTTTCTGCGGAAATGGAAAAGTCAACCCTAAAATTCATATGGAAATTGTAAGGGACCTTGAGTAGGCAAAATAATCTTGAGAAAGAAGAACAAAGTTGGAAGATGCATATTTCCTGAATTCAAAACTTACTACAGAGCTACAGTAATCAAAACACTGTGGTACTGGCAAATGGACAGATATAAAGACCTAGGGAATAGAATCTAGAGTCCAGAAATAAATCCAAACATCTACAGCCTAGTGAACTTCAAAGCCCATTCAATGAAGAAAGAATCGTCTCTTCAATAAATGATGCTGGGACAACTGGACAGACACAAGCAAAAGAATAAAATTGGACCCCTGCCTCATACCATACAAAAAAATGAACTCAAAATAAATCAAAGAGTTAAATATAAAAGCTAAAACCATAAAATTATTTTCAGTCATTATTTCTTTGACTTTTTTTTCTGTCCCTTTCTCTCTCTCCTTCTAGGATTACCACAATGCATATGTTAGTAAGCTTGATGTCTTCTCATAAGTCTAGGGTATGTTCATTTCTCTTCAAATTTTCTCTCTGCTCCTCAGACACAGTAATTTCAATTGCCTTGTCTTCAAGTTTATTCTTTCTTTCTTCTGCCTGTTCAAATCTGCCATTGAACTTTCTACTGAACTATATTTTTAATAATTTTCATCTCTCTACATGATTCCCATTCATACATTGTTCTTCTGATTTCCTTTAGATCTTTGACCATGATTTCCTTCAGCTCTTTGGGTATATTTAAGATAAAGTTTTTGCCTGGTAAGTCCAATGTCTGCACTTTCTCAAGGATGGTTTCTGTCCATTTTCCCCCCCAGTAACAGGCCATGCTTTTTCTTCTTTTTTTGTATGCTTTTTAATTTTTTGGATATTTTGAATATTGTAATGTGGTAACTGGAAATCAGGCTCCCTTCTCTCTTGAGGACTGCTATTGTTACTTGATGAGGGTGGCACTCAGCCATTTGTTTATTTTCCAATGTATTCTTTGCAAGGATTATACTCCTTGCCATATTCAGTAACTGAAGTCTCTGTTATTTCTGCAGTCATCCAGTGACCTAACACAGATTTCCCTAAATGCCTGGATCCAATAAGAAAAGGAGTTCAAGGGAATGTTCTGTCTCTTTAAATCTTAAATGGCTAATGCCAAGTAAGTCACTTCAGCTTGTGGGAGTTGAAACAGCTGGCACCTTAGCAATTAAAAATAGCAATCATAATACACAATCCCAATTTTTAAAGGTCCCAAATGCCCACCCAGGGACCACAAGTCACATCAGGAACACAGGCAACCACCATCTGGCTGCTACAGGATTAAGAGATGGGAGACAGTAGCTACTACGCCAAACACCAAAACAATGAAATTCTTTGAAACTTACCAGCCTCTTTCCTCATCAAGTACTCCCTTGAATGCTGCAAATGTTCTACTAGACTCCAGAGTTCCAAAATAGTTGCTTCGGACAGTTCATGCCAGCTCAATAGTTCTTTCGGTGAAGGAATCAATTCAGAGATTTCTACTCTACTTTTTTCCGTGGCATCAGACTAAGACACTGAGGCTCAGGAATATTAAGCAGAGTGCCATGGCCTCGCAGCTATCACAGATTTAACACTGTTATTCCTACAAAATTTCCACGCTGCTTTTCTTCCCTACTTAAACTAAACACTCTCTGGTCTTTGATTACAAACTTACAAAATTCCATTTCATTTATGAAGACTTCCTGAAGCAATTAGAATACATAGAGCCAATTTCAATTCTACCTCCATCATTAAGGCAATCATTTAGTCTGTAACATTTAGTTGGCACCCATCTTGGAGAGACTGCACATCCATAAAATCATATGGAGAGCAACCCTAAACTGAGAATAAATTAAGAGAGTGTGAATTAAGTACCAAAATCCTGAGAGGCTGGTGGGAAACACAGTTAGGCATAATCAGTTGCTAAGGAAGCATTTATGAGTGAGGGTGGTAATCAGAATGAAAAGGCAAGGAGAAAGAGGAGGAGGAGGAGGAGGAGGAGGAACAGGTATTGCAGCAAATTTATATATAGCTAAGGCCCCCAGAGGGTAACAAAAACTAAATAAAGGAACAAGTGGGAAATGCAAGATACAGCTGTAAAGAGAGGGCCTTTGGCATTGGACTAAGAAGTTGTGATTTCTTAAGACAGAAGGCACTACTGACAGAGTTGATGAAAACATTGTTACAGGGAGATTAATCCAACAGCTCTGATGATCTAGCAGCTGTGTGTAGGATGAACAGCAGTGGGAGTCACTAGAAATAAGGAGACCCACGATTTGTTCACTTTTGCCACCAACAATTTAGTTGCTTCTTAGAGTATACAAACTTAGTTTTTATATGCATGTTCAACATTAATTAATTTATTTATATAAGCTTTCTGGCTTCCTGACTAACAAAGCATCACACATTTCAGAGGCTGGATTTTTTTTACTTGTACCACTGAAGGAGGAAATAAGAAGCTTTATTCATATTCTATAGGAAAATATATAGAGAAGTGGTTAAATGTTTTCACCAAAGTGAAATCTCATGTGTAAACTAGAATGAAACTTGCCAACATATTAACCGAAGGTTTTAAATGATGTTAATTTGCCAACATTTTTTTCCTCCTAGTGATAGTCTAGATATGTTCATTGTATAATAAATCTTTCTTTTGGGGCCAGCTCACAAGGAAAAGTGGAGACAGAAAAACTATTTCTATGTGGGAACTGAGATAAGTCTCTATATGGGAACTTAGATAAGATTATGAAAGAAGTAGGGAAGGTGGGAAAGATAAATTTTTAAAAGTGTAATCAAAATAGTATAAAGCATATAAAACACAGCTAGAATTATATCTTTCTTCAGACAATCCTTCACTGAGAATTCAGGACAAAGTAAATTAGATTTCTGAATCTCAGAAAGACACAAACAGATCATCAGAATATTACAGTTCTGAGAGATGGGGGGTTACTGAAAGCCTACACTAAATTTTAATTTGGCAGTGATTAACCTATTTCCCAAACCCCCAAAACTGATGGGCTGACAAGAAAATTCTGATTTTTTTTTCCTCTTGGGGTGTGTTAATCACAGCAAAAAAAAAACAAAGCAGCTGAGTTGAGGCTCCTATTTAACTGATACTAAAGAACAGATAGTGATCTCAAACTCAATCTTTTAGGGACCAAAATGTCTCTAATTATCTCAAAACATAACAAAATTATTAATACCAATATTTAAAATACATATTTTATCCAAATGTCATGCATTTTAACATATTAGGAATAAAACAAGAGGATATTATGATATTTTAAATATGCAACACTCACTACACTTTTTAGGTCATGATTTTCCTCACAAAATGTTAAACCATCCTGAGGTCAGCAGAAACAACAACAAAATAATTGCACCACCATTCTTTTATTTCTGTTAAAAACCCTCACACAGACTAGGCACGCTGACTCACACCTGTAATCCCAGTGGTTTGAGAGGTGGAGGTGAAGCATCGCTTGAGCCAGGGAGTTAAAGACCAGCCTGAGCAACATGGTAAGACCTTGTCTTTACAAAAAATCCAAAAACTGCCTGGGTGTGGTGGTGTGTACCTGTGGTCCCATCTACCTAGGGGCCTGAGGCAGGAGGATCACCTGAGCCCAGGAGTTTGAGGCTGCACTGAGCTATGATGCACCACTGCACTCCAAACTTGTGACAGAGTGAGACCCTGTCTCAAAACAACAACGACAACAAAAACACCTTCCTTGTAGAATAACAGCCTTGTTTGCCACAAAAGGAAATAATTGTGATCACATTTGTGGGAAATAAAGAACAAGGTCACTATGTTTAAAACCTTATAAACTGTTTAATAATGTATACAATGGGCTCCATCTAAGGAGAGTTGATATTGATCTATACAGTCATTAAAAGGAAGGAGAGAAACTAAAAGAAAAAAATTTCCATTAAAGACTGGTAAAATTGGAAAATCATAGGAATATGGAATCTTATGGCAGGGGGGACCTGCCCACACATAAAGAATTTATTTATCTGGAAAACAAATTCAGTGGAAATGTTAAAAGACACAAATAGTACACCTGCCCAAAAAAGAACATTCATAGCTTTTTTAAATGCTTTAAATTTATAAGGTAATGAAAATAATAATGATGGCCTTTTCATTCTTTAGGCACAATCATTCAAGTTGGCATATAACTTTGTTTAAAACATCTTAGCCTTTACTCATATTTCTTCATTTTTAGTGATAGCTAATTCTTTGAGAGATTTATCTCCTCAAAGCTTTGACAATTTAGACATCCACAGGTAAGTTCTTTAAAAATTAAAATAATTCTACTTTGAAAGACAAAGCAAACAAAGTTTCTGGGAACCATAAGTGAATAAATGAAAATAGTAACAATGCAATTTATGAAACAGTCATTTTATCTGAGATGGGAAATGATTATCTGGAAGAAGGAAAATAAACCTCTTACATGAGTTTAGTACAGAGTTTCCCATTTATCTGCTGCCACATGATTCAGATGTTCAAACAATAGTCTGCTTCCAATACCTCTCACGATATCCAGCACTTTTCAGAATGAGTAACGCTCCCAATTAAGAATCACTAATTCTTTTAAAATTTTGAACTGAAATATAGTAATAGAAAGTATCACATTCAAATTCTACCTCTTTTATGACTTAAACATAAAGCCCTAGATATTTTTCCCTAGAAAGTTTTCGGAGCCAAAGTTTATGAAGTTTCTTTTAAAGCATTGCTGATTTCTTTCATTACCATCAAAGGTAACATCACTTATATCCAGAATTCAGGTATACAGAAGTTTTAACAACAGAAAGCAAGGCCAAAGAATTATTCTACAGTGACAAAAGGGTACCACATAATTTACAATAATCACTGCTAGTTTTTCAGTGCTTAACATGGGCTTGGATAAACTACTCTGCATGCATTTTTTCACTTAATTTATTTAACCACCTTATGAGGCAGATGCTATATTATCCCTACACTTCAGGTAAAAAAAATCAGGACTATGGCCGGATGCAGTGGCTCATGCCTGTAATCCCAACACTTTGGGAGGCAGAGGCAGGCAATCACCTCAGGTCGGGAGTTTGAGACCGGCCTGATCAACATGAAAAAACCCAGACTCTACTGAAAATGCAAAATTAGCCAGGTGTGGTGGCACATGCCTGTAATCCCAGCTACTCGGGAGGCTGAGGCAGGATAATCACTTGAACCCAGGAGGTGGAGGTTGCAGTAAGCCAAGGCCGTGCCACTGCACTCCAGCTTGGGCCATAAGAGTGAAACTCTGTCTCCAAAAAAAAAAAAAAAAAAAAAGAAAAAGAAACAGAAATCAGGACTAAAAGAGTAACTTGCCAAAAGGTCTCCTAAGCTAGTAAACTTTTGATCTCAACCATGGCAATTTTATATCCACTATCTTTACTATTTCTCCACACCTCCTATAAAACAGGAATAATTTTGTTCATTTTATAAAAATCAGTAAGTTTAGGCTGACAAACCAAGTGACCCATCTATAGTCACAATGATAAAAATAGCAAAACAGCAATCAGACCTTAAGATACCAAATTATCAGGAAAGGTAAGCTTTTTAAAATTTCTTTCAGAAATTCATTCACTACCTGCTACCACCTATTTGAAACAAAATCGTAATAAATTGGGTTTTCCAGTTTCTGTGTCCATGACAGAGTAGAAGGGAAGTAGCTTTTGCTTATGATAGGGACTATGCTAGGTACTTTACATATCTACCTCATCTAAACTTCAGAACACTATGAAATAAGCAGCAACCCATATCAACAGAGTGAGGAGTTAAAACATAAGTCCAAAGATAATACAGAAAGAATAGCAAACAAGGCTTTTTAGACTCCTCATGAATATGGCAAATTCTTTGAAGATTGGGATATCCCCAGCCCTAAATAAAATGCCTTCTGAGCAGAAACCAAATGAATATTTTAAATAAATATTACGTGATTGTAACATCTACAACCTAGACTCATCTCATCATTTATCCATCATTTCCTGACTATCTCTTAACAGAAATTATGTTAGCAGCCACTAATAATATAATGGACTTGTGACCATGAGAAATCACTTACAGTAAGTTCATAATAATGGTAATAATACTATCAGTAATAATAACACCTCAGGACATCTAATGTGTCACCAATTCCTATGATTTCTAATTCAGTAAAATCTCTCAATTCCATAATGCCTTTCCCTTCAATTACAATTCCTCTTACTCAGGACCCTAACCATTGCCAAGATAATTACACACCATACACCCTCCGTACTGATGCTAGACTTATTTCCTAAAACACAAACCTGATCACATTGTTTCACTTCAGGACTGTTGACACTCTGTTGCCTTCAAAATCAAGCCCAAGAGCTGTGACTTTCAAAGTCTTTTAAAATGACCCTAATCACCCTATCTAACCTAATCTTCCTCTTTTCCTCAAAGTACTATCCATTCACCCTTGCTTAACTACTAGCAGTCCCCTGTACAAGCCTCAGGCCTCTGTGTCTTTCCTTATGCTGCTCTTGGACTTGAAAAGCCCTTGCTTTCACCCACCCATAATCTCCACATGTTAAAAGTCTCCTTTTCTTTCTGAAGTTCAGTTTAAACATCTTAACAAATAAGATTTCTTTCAGATAACATTTCTCACTAAATAAACACTTGCCCCCAACTAAATCAGAGACTCGGACTTTATTCCAAGTTAAGCAGCTAACTCTAAAACCTCTATTTCCAAACCACAGTTTGAGTAGCACTATATAATCTGATCTTTTCCATATAACATTCATTCCCCGTCAGTAAATTCCAAAAGGCACAAGTCACAAATGACTTTTCAAAATGTAGAAGCAATAAACGATATAATTCATACTCCAAAATGGAAGCTATTAAGTTTTAATTTAACATAAAATAGGCCTAACTGTATTACATGCAAATAACGGATGCTATATGGAGCAGAACATACATTAAAGGTTTAAATTTGGCTGGGTACAGTGGCTCATGCCTGTAATCCCAGGATTCTGGGAGACCAAGGTGGGTGGATCACTTGAGGCCAAGAGTTTGAGATCAACCTGGCCAACACGGAGAAACCCCATCTCTACTAAAAATACAAAAAATAGCTAGGCATGGTGGCACGCACCTGTAGTCCCAGCTGCTTGGGAGACTGAGGCAGGAGAATCGCTTGAACCTGGGAGGCAGAGGTTGCAGTGAGCTAAGATGATGTCACTGCACTCCAGACTGGGTGACAAAGCAAGACGTCGTCTCAAAAAAAACAAAAACAAAAACATTTAAACTCAAGCTCTATCACCTTCTAACTTACTGTGTGACCATGAGCAACCTACTAAGCCTCTTCGAGTCTCCCTTTATCTAAATCAAGGATAGCATCGGTACCTACCTTAGAATGTTGTAAAGGTTAAAGGATATAAAGCATTATCACAGTATTTGTACTAGTAACTACTAAACATTATTAAGCTCATAGAATACAGTATGTGTAAATACGCAATCACTTAGATTTTCTTCAGCTAGGGAACAGATTCAGGACTTTTCTTTATTGGTTAAGGTTCTTAAAAATAAGGTTCTTTGACAATTAATTACTTAAACAGCTGATAGAGATACAAAAAGGCTGGTGCAAGTGGCTCACACCTGTAACGCCAGCACTTTGGGACGCTGAGGTGGGAGGATTATCTGAGCCCAGGAGTTCAAGGCTAGCCTGGGCAAGATGGTGAGACCCTGTCTCTAATTTTTAAAAAAGGCAGATACAAATAGATCAGTAACAGCTGAACTCGAATATACATAGGTGTTAAACATATAATATTTTATGGTTATTATCAGAATATGGTGATAATAAATGGTTATCATAAATAACCATATTTATAATATTCATGATAATATTCATGTGTGATGTGGGCAATGGAGTACTACTGCACAGAAGGAAGTTGCTAAGCCTTTGTCTCACAGCATGGACTGAAAACCAATTATAACAAATACAAAACACTGTGACATGGATTAGGGCAGTGGTCCCTAATCCATAGTTAGTATTGGTATTGGTCTGTGACCTGTTAGGAAATGGGCCACACAACAGGAGGTGAGCAGAGGGTGAGTGAACATTACCACATGAGCTCTGCTTCCTGTTAGATCAGTGGCGGCATTAGATTCTCATAGAAGCACAAACCCTACTGTGAACGATGCATGTGAGGGATCTAACTCTGCACATATAATGCCTGATGACCTGAGGTGGAACAGGTTCATCCTGAAACCATCCCCTGCCTACCGTCCATGGAAAAATTGTTTTCCATGAAACCAGTCCCTGGTGCCAAAAAGGTTGGAGATCACTGGATTAGGGGATCCTGAAGTTTTGGGGGTTTTTTGAGACAGAGTTGCTCTGTCACCCACGTTGGAGTACAGTGGGTGATCACAGCTCACTGCAGCCTTAACCTCCTAAGCTCAAGAGATTCTCCCACCACAGCCTCCAGAGTAGCAGGGACTACAGGCATAAGCCACTACACCCAGCTAATTTTTTGTTTTATTTTTGTAGAGACAAGACCTCACTTTGTTGCCCAGACTGGTCTGGCCTCAAGTGATTCTCATGCTCCAGCCTCCCAAAGTCTTGGGATTACAGGTGTGAGCCATTGCACCCAGCCCTAAGTAAAGTTGTATCAAGAGGAAATTTCTAGTCAGCTCTCATGTATATGTAAGTATGCTTAGAATATATTATACAGACTAGGTTAACAATCTATAACTATTCAATTAACAGTGTGAACCAGTTTATTAATAAATTAAGCTAAATATATGTAGTAGATGTAATAATTCCATTTCTAAATCAGGGTCCTACTGTACTTCTGGCCCTAAGCAACAGGGCTGGAAACCCAGTCAAGCCACAGAATAATGCTCGGAGGGCTGGGCGCGGTGGCTCACACCTGTAATCTCAGGAATTTGGGAGGTTGAGTGGGCTCACTGCTTGAGTTCAGGAGTTTAAGACCAGCCTGGGTAACAAAGTGAGACCTTATCTCTACAAAAATATCAAAAAATGAGGCAGGAGGACCACTTGAGCCCAGGTGATTGAAGCTACAATGATCCATAATTGTGTCACTGAACTCCTGCCTAGGCGACAGAGATGGACGGATGAAAGGAAGACAGGCAGGCAATTGAAGGGCATCCTGGGATGGGTTCGACCCTAGAAAGAGGGGCTCGTGACTTGGAAAGTATGGCAGGGGGAGAAAAATAAGATAAAATAGGAAAAGAAAAAAATAATGCTTACAGAAGGTCATACATAACCCATTCTGTTCAAAACTCAAAATGCTGCTTGGGACACCCTTTAAGGATAAAGGTCTTCCCATTACGCCTTCCTATAGTATTTGAAACTTCACCTGACTCCAAAACTCTCAAGAGACTTAAAAGTTCAGGAAGATGGGCAACTAAAAAGCAGTTCAATATAAGCTTGACAAAGACTAAGACTAGTGATAATTAGCTCTGGCAAGAATGCAGAGAAAACAACATTTTCACATACATCATCTCTCAGTATCCATGGAGAGGACCGACATCAAATCCACGGATATTCAAGACCCTTTTATCAAATTATGTAGTAGTTGCATAACACCTACACACATCCGTCTATATACTTTAAATCATCTCTAGACTACTTAGAATATCTAATGCAAATACTACATAAATAGTTGTTATAATGTATTGTTTAGAGAATGACAAAAAGAAAATTCTGTACATTTTCAGTATAAATGCAACCATCCTTTCTTTCTCCAAATATTTTCTATCCAAAATTGGCTGAACCCAGGGATGTGTAACCCTTGGATACAGAAGGCCCACTGTCCTGGACATTAGAGTATAAACTGATATACTTTTTTGGAAAATGATTCAGCAATATCTATTAAAATTTTGAAAGCTTATACCTGCCTGGGTATGGTGGCTTGTAATCCCAGCATTTAGGGAGGATCTCTTGAGTCTAGGAGTTCGAGACCAGCCTAGTCAACATGGTAAAACACCACTCTACTAAAAATACAAAAATTAGCCGGGCATGGTAGTGAATGCCGGTAATCCCAGCTGCTCAGGAGGCTGAGGCAGGAGAATCACTTAAACCTGGGAGACATAGGTTGCAGTGAGCCAAGATCACATCACTGCACTTCAGCCTGGGCAACAGAGCAAGACTCCATCTCAAAAACAAACAAACAAACAAAAGAAACCATCCAAATTAGAAAGGAAGAAATAAAATTACCAGTTCGTAGATGATACGATCTTGTACGTAGAAAACCCTAAATGGTTCAGAAAAAAACTGTTAGAATAAATGAATTCAGCAAAGTAGTAAGATACAAAGACAATACAGGAAAATAAGTTGCATTTCTATACACAAAACAATGAACAATCCAAAAACGAAATTATAAAAATAATCCCATTTTCAGTAGCATCAAAAAGAATTAACTTAGAAGGTTGGGAAAGGGGTTAACAAAAAAAAAGTAAAAATTTAAAAAAAAATTAATGAGGCCGGTCACGGTGGCTCAAGCCTGTAATCCCAGCACTTTGGGAGGCCGGGGCGGGTGGATCACGAGGTCAAGAGATCGAGACCATCCTGGTCAACATGGTAAAACCCCGTCTCTACTAAAAATACAAAAAATTAGCTGGGCATGGTGGCGTGTGCCTGTAATCCCAGCTACTCAGGAGGCTGAGGTAGGAGAATTGCCTG
>NW_016107363.1:7143974-7168340 GCF_001604975.1 Cebus imitator
AAAAAAAAAAAAAAAAAAAAAAAAAAAAAAAAAAAAAAAAAAAAAAAAATGAATTAACGTAGGAATTAACCAAAGACGTAAAATATTTGTACAATGAAAACAATTAAACACTACTGAAAGAAACTAAAGACATAAATAAATAGAGACACATCCCATAATCATAGAAGTCTTAATACTGTTAAGATGCCAATACTACCCAAAGCAATCAATAGATTCAATGCAATCCCTATCAAACCTCTAATGATTTTTTTTGGCAAAATTAGAAATGCTCATCCTAAAACTTATATAGAATTTCAATGGCCAAAACAATCTTGAAAAAGAAAACAAAACTGGAGGATTCATGCTTCCTGATTCCTATTACAGAGCTACATTAATCAAAACAGTATGGTACTGGCATAGAGTTAGACATATGTCTAATATTCAAAAGAATATGAATAGAGAGCCCAGAAATAAACCTTCATATATACAGTTAAATAATTCTATACAAGGGTGCCAAGATCATTTAATGGGAAAGAACAGTCTCTTCATCAAATAGTGCTAGGAAAACTGGATATCTGCATACAAAACAATAAAGTTGGAGCCTAATATAACACCATATACAAAAACGAAGTCAAAATGGATCAATGACCTAAATGCAAGATCTGAAAGTGCAAAATTCTTAAAAGAAAACATCAGACAAAAGCTTCACAACATTGGATTTGGCAGTGATTTCTTGGATGTGACACCAAAGGCAAAAGCAACAACAGGAAAGACAAAGGGGACTTCATGAAAATTAAAAACTTTTATACGTCAAAAGGCACTATCAACAGACAGAATGGGAGAAAATATTTGCAAATCATATATCTGATAAAGGATTGATATGCAGAATATATAGAGAATGCCTAAAACTCAACCACTAAAAAACAAAGAACCCAATTCAAAAATGTGCAAAGGACTTGAATAGACATTTGTCCAAAGAAGATATATGATGGCCAATAAGCACACGAAAAGATGCTCAACATCACTAATCATTAGAGAAATCCAAACAAGGAGATACCACTTCACACCCATTAGGATAGCTATTATCAAAAAAAGTAGAAAATAAGTGTTGTCAAGGATGTGGAGAACTGGAACCTTTATGTACGGTTGGTAGAATGTAAAATGGTACAGCTACTATGGGAAACAATATGGCAGTTCCTCAAAAACAGAATTACCATACGATCCAGCAATTCCCTTTCTGAGTATATACCCAAAAGTAGGGTCTCAAAGAGATATTGGTACATCTATGATCATAGCAGCATTATTCACAATAGCTAAAATGTGAAAGCAACCCAAGTGTCCATCAACAGATGAATGGATAAGCAAAATATGATATAAAAATATATATTCAATAAAATATTATACAGCCTTAGAAAGGAAGGAAATTCTGACATATGCTACAACATGGATTAACCTTGAGGACATTATACTGAATGAAGTAAGCCAGTCACAAAAAGACAAAATCCTACATAATTCCACTTATGTAACATAGTTACATGGGTCCAAAATCATGGAGACAGAAAGTAGAATGGTGTATGGTAGGGATTGGAGGGAGGAGAAAATGAAGAATTACTGTCTAATATGTAAAACTTTCAGTTTTACAAGATGAAAAGACTTATGGAGATAAATGGTGATAATGGTTACAGAACATTATGAATGTAAATAATACCCTGAACTATATACTTAAAAATGGCTATAATGATAAATTTTATGTTACATGTATTTTATCACAATAAAAATTTTTAAGGCAGCTAGATATATGAGCCTAGAGTTCAGAGGAAGAAGTCTCAGCTTGAGATATAAATTTAGTTGTCATCAGCATATAAACAGAATTTAAAGCCAAGAGACAGGATGAGATCACCAAGGGGACAAATACAAATAGACAAGAGGTCCAAGGACACGGAGCAGTTCAAAGTTTCAAGGTCATGGAAACGAGGACCAACCAAAGGAAATCATAAAGAATGGCCAGTAAAGTACAAAGAAAACCAAGAGAAAGTGATATGTCCTGGAAGCTTTGTGAATAATGTTTTCCAAGAATGTGGGAGAGTTAACTGTCAAATAATGCTGATAGATCAAGTAAGGTAAGCGACAAACGCTGATCACTGGAAATAATCTGAAAGCCACTGTCGACCCTGGCAAGAACAGCATAGATATAGTGGAGGATAAATGCCTTACCAGCATGATTCCAAAGAAAATGGACAGAAAGGAATGAGAGGCCATACATATAGATAAATCTTTTAGGAAGTTTTGCTCTAAACAGAAGCAAATAAATCAGTAATGCTACTAGAGAACGTGAAGTCAACAGAATTTTATTTTTTATTTTTTCAGACGGAGTTTCACTCTTGTTGCCCAGGCTGGAGTGCAATGGTGCGATCTTAGCTCACTGCAACCTGTCTTCTAGGTTCGAGCGATTCTCCTGCCTCAGCTTCCTAAGTGCTCAGATTACAGGCATGTGCCACCACACCCAATTAATTTTGTATTTTTAGTAGAGACATGGTTTCTCCATGTTTGTCAGGCTGGTCTTGAACTCCTGACCTCAGGTGATCCACCCACCTTAGCCTCCCAAAGTGCTGGGATTTACAGGCATGAGCCACTGTGCCCAACCAACAGAATTTTTTTAATGACAGGAAAATTGTTGCAGGATCCTTGGGGTGTTGCTTTTCTGGTCAGAAACCTCTGTGGCTGGTGGCACCCTTGCCTGAGTTTTGCTCGGGCCTGTTGGGCTCATTCTGCCTACTTGGCCTGGTAGGGTACACTCGGTTTACGCTACTAGCCTGGATCCCATGCCTGCCAAGGGCAACCCAGGCGTGGAGTGTCAAAGGGTGTGTGAGCAAGCGAGCATGGGGTCCAGCCACTGGGCATAGGCATGCCACCTGCTGCAGCAGGGCAGGGAGCTCCAGGTACCAGCACAGGTGCCAGCTCTCTGTGAAGCTGTGGCTTAATCAGGCATACTGCAAGCAGCTTCCACAGCTGCCACTGGTTAACATGGTGGCACCTGGAGGCTTGGCACCTCCAGGGACTTCAGGGCCCCAAAGAGGGAGTCTCATCCCTGGCGTGGGGAGCTGCAGGTCTGGGCTACTTGAAGGGCTGCAGCTCTTCTCTTCACCTGCAGTGTGGCAAGCAAGGGGCATGTTTCAGCCCTGTTAGTTTTACAGCTCTTTCACCCTTGCCATTCAGCGGGTCCCGAGTTCTTGTCCTGTGTCCAGGAAGAATGAAGTAGGCAAACAAGTTGAGAGTAAGCAAGGCAAAGAGGAGCTTTATTGAGTGACAGAATACCTCAGAGGAGGTCCTGAAGTGGGTACCTCCTCTCTACAGGCAGGTCATTTCAACATCTGCTCAGCTCTGGCTGAGCCCAAGGCTTCTATGGGCCTCAGAGGGGAGACGGCCAGCTGGTCCACGAGCAGGATTGGAAAAGGCACCACGAGTTCCCACTTCTGTCTGTAGGGCTGAAGGTGGGGCCTCACCAGGGACCTAACCCCTTCCACCTAGAAACCTGTCTGCCTCCTGCTGCTGTTCATGGTGCCCAGTCTGTAGGTGCCAAGGGGTGCCTACAGACCACTGCTGAGCTGCCCTCAGCCTCCCATTGGCTTCTTTCCTATGCTCGTCGGCACCCAAAGTCCAGAGAGGGCCAAGGTGGCAGGAGGCTGGTGTGTCAACAGCTTGGAACTGGGAGCAGGCACTTCCAAGCCTGCAAGGGCAGGGGGGCCTTCCTGGGACCCCAAGAGTGCAGGGATGCCTGGGTCCACAGCCATGGTTTGAGTGACTGCAGCTGCACCTGGGGGTGTGGGGGCTGGATTCCTGCCTGCTCCACAGAGCAGGAGACCTGGGAGTGCAGCTGAGACTTGGGTGGCTGCAGCTATGCCCGGGAGAGCGGGGCTCCTGCCTGCTCCCCAACCCCACCAACAGCACAGGGAGGCCTGGGTCCACAGTCATGAGAAAGAACAGCATTACATAATGGTGTAATGCTAGAGGGATCAATTCAACAAGAAGAGCTAACTATCCTAAATATATATGCACCCAACACAGGAGCACCCAGATTCATAAAACAAGTTCTTAGAGACCTACAAAGAGACTGAGACTGCCACACAATAATAGTGGGAGATTTTAACATCCCACCATTGATATGAGACAGATCAATGAGACAGAAAATTAACAAGAATATTCAGGACTTGAACTCAGTTATGGATCAAGTGGACCTAATAGACATCTATAGAACTCTCTACCCCAAATCGACAGAACATACATTATTCTCAGTGCCACATGCCACTTATTCTAAAATCCATGGCACAATTGGAGGTAAAATACTCTTCAGTAAATGCAGAAGAGAAATCATAATAAACAGTCTCAGACCACAGTGCAATCAAATTAGAACTCAAGGTTAAGAAACTCACTTAAAACCACACAACTACATGGCAATTGAACAACCTGCTGCTGAATGACTCCTGGGTAAATAATGAAAGTAAGGCAGAAATCAAGAAGTTCTCTAAAACCAATGAGAATAAAGAGACAACAAGCTAGAATCTCTGGGACACAGCTAAAGCAGTGTTAAGAGGGTAATTTAAAGCACCAAATGCCCAAATCAGAAAGCTAGAAAGATCTCAAATCGACACCCTAACATCACAATTAAAAGAGCTAGAGAAAAAAGAGCAAACAAATCTAAAAGCTAGCAGAAAGCAAGAAATAACTAAGATCAGAGCAGAACTGACAGAGATAGAAACACAAAAAACCCTTCAAAAAAATATCAACAAATCTAGAAGCTGATTTTTTGAAAAAAATTAACAAAATAGACTGCATACTAGACCAATAAAGAAGAAAAGAGAGAAGAATTAAACAGACACAATAAAAAATGATAAAAAGGATATCACCACTAACCCCACAGAAATACAAACTACCAACAGAAAATAAACAACTCTATACAAATCAACTAGAAACTCTAGAAGAAATGGATAGTCTTAGACACATACAGCCTCCTAAGACTAAACCAGAAAGAAGTTGAATCTCTGAATAGACCAATAAAAAGTTCTGAAATTGAGGCAGTAATTAATAGCCTACCAAACAAAAAAAGCCCAGGCCCAGATAGATTCACAGCCAAATTCTACCAGAGATACAAAGGGGGACTGGTACCATTCCTTCTGAAACTATTCCAAACAATTGAAAAGGAGACTCTTCCCTAACTCATTTTATGAAGCCAGCATCATACTGATACCAAAACCCGGCAGAGACATAACAAAAAAAGAAAACTTCAGGCCATCGATGCAAAAACCCTCAATAAAATACTGGCAAACCTCAATAAAACACTGGCAAATCAAATCCAGCAGCACATCAAAAAACTTATCCACCACGATCAAGTTGGCTTCATCCCTGGGATGCAAGGCTGGTTCAACATATGCAAATCAATAAACGTCATCCATCTCATAACAGAATCAATGACAAAAACCACATGAGTATCTCAACAGATGCTGAAAAGGCCTTTGATAAAATTCAGCATCTCTTCATGTTAAAAACTCTCAATAAACTAGTTGTTGATGAAACATATCTCAAAATAATAAGAGCTATTTATGACAGACTCACAGCCAATATCATACTGAATGGGCAAAAGCTGGAAGCATTCCCTTTGAAAACAAGAATGCCATCTCTCATGACTCCTTTCAACATAGTATTGGAAGTTCTGGACAGGGCAATCAGTCAAGAGAAGGAAATCAAGGGTATTCAAATAGGAAGAGAGAAAGTAAAATTGTCTCTGTTTGCAGATGACATGATTCTATATCTATAAAACCCCATCATCTCAGCCCAAAAACTCCTTAAGCTGATAAGTCACTTCAGCAAAGTCTCAGGATACAAAATCAATGTGCAAATATCACAAGCATTTCTATACACCAACAACAGACAAACAGAGAGCCAAGTAATGAATGAACTCCCATTCACAATTGCTACAAAGAGAATAAAATACCTAGGAATACAGCTAACAAGAGATGTGAAGGGCCTCTTCAAGAAGAACTACAAACCACTGTTCAAGGAAATAAGAGAAGACACAAATAAATGAAAAAACATTCCATCCTCATGGATAGGAAGAATCAATAGCATAAAAATGGTCATACTGCCCAAAGTAATTTATAGGTTCACTGCTATTCCCATCAAACTACCACAGACATTCTTCAAAGAAATAGAAAAAACTACTTTAAATTTCATATGGAATCAAAAAAAGCCTGTATAGCCAAGACAATCCTAAGCAAAAAGAACAAAGCTGGAGGTATCACACTACTTGACTTCAAACTATACTACAAGGCTACAGTAATCAAAACAGCATGGTACTAATACCAAAACAGACATACAGACCAATGGAACAGAACAGAGACCTCAGAAATAACACCACACGTCTACAACCATCTGATCTTGACAAACCGGAAAAAAAAAAAAAGCAAAGCAGCGGGGAAAGGATTTCCTATTTAATCAATGGTGTTAAAAAAAAAAAAAAAAAAAAAACAACTGGCTAACCATATGCAGAAAACCGAAACGGATTTCTTCCTTACATTTTATACAAAAATTAACTCAAGATGGATTAAAGACTTAAATGTAAAACCCAAAACCATAAAATCCCTACAAGAAAATCTAGGCAATACCATTCAGGACACAGGCATGAGCAAAGGCTTCATAACGAAAATGCCAAAAGCAACTGCAACAAAAGCCAAAGTTGACAAATGGAATCTAATTAAACTAAAGAGCTTCTGCACAACAAAAGAAACTATCATCAGAGTGAACACGCAACCTACAGAATGGAGAAAAATTTTGCAATCTACCCATCTGACAAAGGACTAATATCCAGAATCTACTAGAAACTTAAACAGATTTACAAGAACAAAACAAACACCACCATCAAAAAGTGGGAAAAGATGAACAGACGCTTCCCAAAAGAAGACATTTATGTAGCCAACAAACACATGAAAAAAAAGCTGATCATTGATCACTAGAGAAATGCAAATCAAAATCACAATGAGATACCATCTCATACCAGTCAGAATGGTGATTATTATAAAGCCAAAAAACAATAGATGCTGGTGAGGCTGTGGAGAAATAGAAACGCTTTTACACTGATAGTGACAATATAAATTAATTCAACCATTGGAAGACAACAGTGTGGTGATTCGTCAAGGATCTAGAGCCAGAAATACCATTAAACCCAGCAATCCCATTACTGGGTATACACCCAAAGGAATAGAAATCATTCCACCATAAAGACACATGCACACATATGTTTACTGCAGCACTATTTACAATAGCAAAGACCTGGAACCAACCCAAATGCCCATCAATGAAAGAATGGATAAAGAAAATGTGGTACAGGTGTGGTGGCTCACGCCTGTGGCCGCTTGAGGTCAGGAGAGCAAAACCAGCCTGGCCAATGTGGTGAAACGCTGTCTCTTCTAAAATTACAAAAAAATTAGCCAGGTATGGTGGTGCATGCCTATAATCCCAGCTACTTGGGAGGCTAAGGCAGAAGAATCACTTGAACCCGGGAGGCAGAGGTAGCAGTGGGCCAGGATTGTGCCACTGCACTCCAGTCTGGGCAACAGAGCAAGACTTCATCTCAAAAAAAAAAAAAAAGAAAGAAAGAAAAGGAAAGGAAAATAATGTGGTACATAAACACCATGGAATACTATGCAGCCATAAAAAGAAATGAGATTCTGTCCTTTGCAGGGAGGGACATGGATGAAGCTGGAAGGCATTGTCCTCAGCAAACACAGGAACAGAAAACCAAACACCACATGTTCTCACTCATAAGTGGCAGTTTAACAATGAGAACACAGGGAGGGGAACAACACACATGGGGGCCAGTAGAGGGGGTAGAGGGGCAAGTGGAGGGAGAGCATTAGGACAAACAGCTTAAAACCTAGGTGACAGGTTGATAGGTGCAGCAAACCATCATGGCACACATATACCTATGTAACAAACCTACACATTTTGCACTTGTATCCCAGAACTTAAAGTAAAATTTAAAAGAAAAATTACCCTGTTTTATACACTAACAAGAACAGAGGAAAGGAGCGCTTGGCCCAACCGTGAGGATTAAGTGGATTTGGAAGGAGCTGTCCCATGCTGAATCACAAAGGCTGAGTAAGAGTTAGTCAGGGGAAGTAGGGAGGGGATTGAAACATCATGAAAAAACAAAGGTAAGAAACAACATAGTGTGGGGTTGGTGGGGGGAATCAAGAGGACTACTATGTGATGTATGAGACTGAGAATGACAGGAGATCAGGCTAGAGAGATAAGCAGTCACCAAGCCTTTTAAGACATATCATGCAGTACAACCTTTATCATACAGAGACCTTGCTACTATAGGGTATAGGCAGGGAAGTACTGAGATCAAACTGATATTTCATTGAATGAAGAAGTACCTGGAGGAGTACTAGACTAAAGGGTTGAAGGTCAATTAAGAGGCTACTGAAATAAGTAAAAAGGCACTGAATTAGGATAGTGTTAGAAGTAATAAAAGGCACTCAGTGACAGAAATTTTGTGTTCAGTGATAAAGGCAGCAGTTGGTAGCTTGGGCTACTGGACAGGTAATGCTAGTTTCTGTGTTTGGAAATACTAGAGCAAGGGTGGATAGTGAATAAATCACTTCAGTTTTGGATATGTTGCTTTTAGATTCACTGTAGGACATCTAGTGAGTAAAGGTAAGCTGACAGGCAGAAAATTCAGACTTCAGGGCTCAATATATCTAAAAAGCATCCACATTTGAATGGTCACCAAAATTATTCTAATATATGAAATGATCCAAAAATAACACAGGGAAACAATGACTGAACATTTAGGAACACACATTTGAGGAAAAACCAGTGGAAAAAAATGCTTGAAGGAATTTCATATAGTCAAAAAGTTACAAGGAAAATCAGGAAAAGTACTATCCAAGAGGCCAGGGAAACAGCTAAGGGCTAATACCTCTCTCTGCCAGTATACAAAGATAAACCATAAGGATTGGAAAAACTAACAGAGATCACGAGAGCTCAAAAAAAGTCACATCAAATAACAGTCTAGACTCTCTAACTCTGTTGTACTAACTTTTCAAAAATTAGCAGAACCTAATGGGACATCTCTTTCTGAGGTCTTAAAAGTAGTGAAGTCAATCTGAGTACAAAAGAGTAAAAGGACCAAACAAAGATGTACCCCTACCTATAGGAGATCATTTACAGTGATAGATTATTTACAGTGAAGAAAACTATTGATCTTATTGTAGTAAATTGGCACTACATATTTTTTATTTTTATTTTATTTATTTTATTTTTCTTGAGTCAGAGTTTCACTCTGTCGCCCAGGCTAGAGTGCAGTGGCCTGATCATAGCTCACTGCAGCCTCAACCTCCCAGGCACAGGCGATCCTCCTACCTCAGCCTCCCAGGTAGCTGAAACTACAGGTGCACATGACCACACTCAGCTAATCTTTGGTATTTTTTGTAGAGATAGGGTTTCACCATGTTGTCCAGGCTGGTCTCAAACTCCTAGATTCAAGTGACCTCCTGCCTCAACCTCTCAAAGTGCTAGGATTACAGGCGTGAACCACCACACCTGGCTAATGTACTTTTAATAAGTCAAAACTTGGTCAGGCCTGGTGGCTCATGCCTGTAATCCCAGCACTTTGGGAGGCTGAGGCAGGTGGATCATGAGGTCAGAAGTTCAAGGCCAGCCTGGCCAAGATGGTGAAACCCCATCTCTACTAAAAATGCAAAAGTTAGCCAGGCAGGTGCCTATAATCCCAGCTACTCAGGAGGCTGATGCAGGAGAACTGCTTGAACTCAGGCAGCAGAGGCTGCAGTGTGAGATGGAACCACTGCACTCCAGCCTGGGTGATACAGTGAGACTCTGTCTCAAAAAAAAAGTCAAAACTTATTGTCAAGCACGATAAAATGAATAGAGCATTTTTAAATTGTATCATTCTTGATTTCTTAAGTGTCACACATTATCTCCTCATTCACGACTTCAAGTAAACTCAACTATTGACAATATAAATGTCTTACAGCCCTATGTAACAAGGAAAAGTATTTAAGCATGGATGATGTAAAAACCTATGCTAGTAATTAGACAAAAATAATACAAATACAATAAAAATGTATCAGAAATGGAAAGAATCTTTGATGTTACATGAAAAAAAGATGAGAAAAGGTGAAAATAAATAGAGCAAGGGTCAATTTCTGTTTCTTGCTTTTGGCTCTACTTTACCACTTTTTGGCAGACAACCTGTCAAATTAAAAAATCACTTAGCCGCACATGGTGGCTCACACCTGTAATTCCAGCACTTTGGAGGCTGAGACGGGCGGATCATGAGGTCAAGAGATCGAGACCATCCTGGCCAACATGGTGAAACCCCATCTCTACTGTAAGTACAAAAATTAGTGGGCTGGGTGTGGTGGCTCACACCTATAATCCAAGCACTTAGGAGGCCAAGGCGGGTGAATCACCTGAGGTCAGGAGTTCAAGGCTAGACTGCTCAACATGGTGAAACCCTGTCTTAAAAAAAAAAAAAAAAAAAAAAAAAAAAAAAAAAAAAAAAAAAAAAAAAAAGAAAAGAAAAAAAGAAAAAAAAAATTAGCTGGGCGTGGTGGCGCACACCTGCAATCCCAGCTACTCGGGAGGCTGAGGCAAAAGAATCACTTGAACCCAGGAGGCAGAGGTTGCAGTGAGCTGAGATTGCACCATTGCATTCCAGCCTGGCGACGGAGCCAAACTCCGTCAAAGAAAAAAAAAAAAAGAACCAAAAATTGCTTACTCTTAGATGACTGTACTATGCTATACTAACTGGGAATGACTCACAAATGTTTGGTCCCACCCATACAGAAGAACTCTATAAGGAACTTTCAAAAAGACAACAGGAAGCATATTTTCAGATGAGCACCTAAAACAAAATCAGCAAAGAGTAGAAAGGACATGACCAAATTATTTACTTAAAATGGAGAAGTTAATTCCATTTTCTTGGAGTGAGGTGGGGGAAACTCCCAAGGTGTGAGTCATTGGATTAAAGAACAACTGGATCCAGAATTTAGCTGAGCTAGAAAAGCAGGATTCAGAACACAGCAGAGCAAGCATGCAGCTCTCTGGCCCAGAAAGAAAAAAAAAGCCATGTTGGATTTGTGCCTCCAGAGTTTGAGTCAGAGAGAGAGAAAGAGAGTGGAAAGGAAGGCATGACCAGATTTGACTTCAGCACATAAAGAGAATCTAAAGCTGTTTTATCTTTTGGTTTATTTCTTTCTTTATTTATCCACTACTAAAACATTTAAATTACATTCAAGGAAACAAAAATGAAAGTTATTTCAAAATCTTACACCTACAAGGATCTAGATGGCTTTGCCACAGTGCTTGGCACATGTACTAGACCAACAAAGTTAGTATCATCACAACCTCTCTAGCATTAGCACTAATTTGATTTTGTTAATTTAGTATAACCAACAAATTTATAAAATATTTATTGCTGTAGTCACTAGCAAGAATGAACGAATGTTCATTCACTAGACTATATGCATTTATCTTGAATAAATTGACTACTTAATTCCTTGGCCTATTTATCTTTAATAATCTTGATGGCCTTTGTTAAAACTGGAAAAGGAATTTTATATGCAAGCATGTCCAATTTCTATTAAAGAATTTTATATATCTTACATATTCATTTTTCTATCCTAATATATGCAAGCATGTCCAATTTCTATTTTTGTCATTTTTCATGGAATCAAAGTTTTCAATGTTTATTTAGATGTTCACTATTTTTACTTGCCTTCATTTGGTTCTAGACTGTAGTAGTTGCTCATCTACCAACAAATTCTGAAGTAGTTTTCATTATTACAGTCATACTGCATGCCTTAGAACTTTTCATTTACCTACTCCAATCACTGCACTTTAACTCTCTTATACCATTTAATTATGTATTTCTTCTCAAGTATAGTGCTATCATTCATTTTTTAAAGAAACTTTTCTTGTGGCTAAGTAATTACATAAAATTAAATGGACTCCAGACAATTCTACTCCTAGGTATCTACCCAACAGAAATGAAAGACACAAAGAATTATACACAAATGTTCCTGCCAGCAATGTTCATAATAATCAAAAATTGGAAGCAATCTGAATGTCCTTCAAACACTGTATAAACAAAATATAGTATAGCTGCAATAAAAATGAATTAACTATTGATAGATTTTACAACATGTATGAACCTCGAAAACGTAATGCTAAGTGAAAGAAACCAGCCAGATAAGAAAACTACATCTTATATGACACTATTTGTTTGAAATTTCTAAAATATGCAAATCTATTACAGACAAAGAGCAGGCTGGCCAAGGTGGCTCAAGCCTGCAATCCAGCACTTTGGGAGGCCAAGGCGGGTGGATCACTTGAGGTCAGGACTGCTAGGCCAGCCTGGCCAACATGGTGAAGCCCTGTCTCTATTAAAAATATTTTTTTAAAAATAGCTGGGCTTGGTGGTACACATCTGTAATCCCAGCTACTTGGGAGGCTGAGGCAGGAGAATCACTTGAACCCAGGAGGCAGAGGTTGTAGTGAGCCTAGATCTCGCCATTGCACTCCAGCCTGGTCAGAAAGAGCAAAACTCCATCTCAAAGAAAAAACACAAAGCAGATTAGTAGTTGCCTAAGGCTGGGGTTGGGATATGGAATTAACTGTAAATGGCATAGGGAAATGTTTTTTGAACTGATGCAACTCTTTTACAATTGAATTATAGTGATGGTTGCATAACTGTATAGAATTACAAAAAAAATCATTGACTTCAATCAAGTGACTTACATTTATAATAGGTGAATTTTTTGAAATGTAAATTTTATCTCAAGCTGTTTTTAAGAAGCCAATGAACAGAGGAAGGATAAAAACAACAAACTATAAATACACACACACATATTTTAAATAACCTTGAAATTTAAGGGATTAGATTTGTCACTGTTAACTGTAGCAAAAAGTATTTTAAATAATAAATATTCAGTGCTTCCAAAAGTACCATAAAAGAAACTTTTCACAAGCTGATCACCATGAGAATGCAAATTAGCACAACCTGTCTGGAAAGTGGTTTGGCAAGGGAACATTAATAATGTGCCCTTTCATCTACTTCTGAGAATCTACCCTAAAGAAATAATTTTATAAATGAATAAAGATCAGGGTATTAAGATACTGAGCAAAGCACGACTTATTTGGGAAGAAAAAAAAAAAAAAGGAAAAACAGTAAATATTCAACAATGGAAGAATGGGTAAGAAGATTACAGCTCATCCATGAATACAACGTGCCCTTAAAAACTGTCAGTGGGCCTGCAGCATGGTGCAGAGGATGACAACATCCTGGTCACTACTGCCTGCATTGGAGAGGAAGACACCCACCTCCCTTTCACACTGTGTGGTGGGCTCACCCAGATGCCAGCTAGCAGAGTGCTGATAGCTCTCTGTAATTATGCAGATGATGCAAACTTGAAATTAGGAAATGTGACCTCATTGGTTAGAAGAGGGCTCTCCTATCACAACAGTGCTCCAGGGAAGATGGACTCAAATATTGCAGGATGATGCAGACTGCTAACCAAATGTAATTAAAAATGGATCTTTCTATTTATACAGCAAATCAGCTGTATAAACAGAAAATTATCCACATTTCTGTCATTTTTCTGATGTCAGGAAGATTGTTCGGATAAGGAGGAGGGGAAGGACTTGAAGTCAGGATAAATCCCACAGATCATCTCATCATGGCCTACTTGGCTCATGGCTTTAGCTTTACTCATGAACTTTCTGTCCCAGAAATTCTTGTAGAGCTTACAGGACAAAGAGCAGGTTGTGCTAAAGGAAAAGTAGGATCAATGCATATGTATGCCAAGAACTTCTACAGGAGCCATGGCACTGTCGGAGCTCAGGTCTCCTGGGACCTGGTATTGGCTTGGTCTGTGAGTATAACAGGAAAGATGAGGTCTGAATGACTTTATATTTAAAGCCTACAATATAGAGGCTTTGTGGAAATTATATTTTCATCTGTGTGAATAAAATTGCTATGGAATGAGAGCATCTGCAAGATAGCAGCACCTAGCAGTAATTACTATAAGAGAGGCAATTTTGTACCTGGACTAAGGAAGGATAGGATGGATATTCTATGGCTCCATGAGACACAAAAGTTTGCCTATTGTATATGTGGAAAGGGGATCATACTGATGAAGCTGCAGACTGATGAAGCTGCCATTATCAAGGCACAGTGTGAGTGATCCTGGAGTCAGTTGTACACAAGAAGAAATTCAAGAAGCAAGAGGACTGACTTTATTATGCTTCTCAAAGATAAAATGATATATAGCAATCTTGCCAGTGTTAAAGAATGAAAAAATGGCCGGGCATGGTGGCTCACACCTGTAATCCCAGCACTTTGGGAGGCCCAGGCAGGCAGATCACCTGAGGCCAGGAGTTTGAGACCAACGTGGCCAACATGGTGAAACTGTCTCTACTGAAAATACAAAAATTAACCTGGTGTGGTGGTGCATGCCTGTAACTCCATCTGCTCAGGAAGCCGAGGCAGGAAAATCACTTGAGCCAAGAAACAGAGGTTGCAGTGAGATGACTACATGATGCCACTGCACTCCAGCCTGGGTGACACAGCAAGTCTCCATCTCAAAAAAAAAAAAAGAAATGAAAAGAATTAAAGGAAACTGATGTTGACACAACTGATCCCAAACTAACTTTGGAAGAATTAGGCCATTTATTACATTTATTGCATTTTGAAGTTTATAATGTAAATCAGTGGATCCAGTTTAAGTATATTTTTGTTTTTTTTTAAGACAGGGTCTTGCTCTGTTGCCCAGGCTGGACTGCAGTGGCACAGGCATAGTTCACTGTAATCTCAAATCTCTGGGCTCATGCAATCCCCCTGCTTTAGTCTCCAGAGTAGAATCAGATTTAGTTTAGCTCTGTTGTCAGGCTGGAGTGCAATGGCGCAATCTCGGCTCACTGCAACCTCCAACTCCCTGGTTCAAGTGATTCTCCTGCCTCAGCCACCCGAGTAGGTGGAATTACAGGCACGCACCACCATGCCCAGCTAATTAATTTTTGGTGTTTTTAGTAGAGATGAGGCTTCACCATGTTGGCCAGGACAGTTTCGATCTCCTGACCTCGTGATCCACCTGCCTCAGCCTCCCAAAGTGCGGGGATTACAGGCGTGAACCACTGCGCCTGGCAGAATCAGATCATTTTAAGGGACACTTTAAATTTGTTATTATGCCTCAATGGAACATCCATGGTCAACTTTAAGAAACTTTGTATTCTTAACTTTGTTAAGAGAAATAAAGCTCATAAAACAAGCAAACCAAAAAGCTCATAAATATGTTTGTACTATGGCATAAAATTAAGTTTTATAAGTTAGGGGGAAAATGTCATGGGTTCCAAAGGTCCAGTGGTACAATAAAAATACATCGTCTTGATGTTCCAGAGCGTCCCAATTTTCCTTCACAGAAGCAAACATGTTATCGGCCTCTTATATAATCAAAAAATGAAAATTTTACTGAAAAAAAAACCAGCAAACACAAAAATCTCAAAATGTTTAAAGGAAAAGTTCATAAATTCTTACATTCAGAAAGAAAAACATGTGGAGAGAAATAAAATTACTAAGTAATTAACAGGACCCAAGTTAGCAGAAGATACAAAAAGTACACATGAGGAATTTGGAGGCATTGAGTTAAATCTCTGCAGCATGTAGGGTAGGAATTCTTTGACAGCTATACTTATGCAAACAACATCCTAAAATAAAATCCAGTTCCTAAGGCAAGAGCCTTTCCTCCATCAGTAGGTCACAAAGCTGTCTTGGGCTGGCTTTACCTAATTGTCAAGCCAGAAGACACACTACCTCTCTCCTGTAATGAATTAGTAAGGTATATTTAATGAACAAAAGTTATTACAATTAGCAGAGAATATCCTTTAACATCAGTTATAAGTATCCCTTAACATCTGTTATTGTATCCCTTAACTGTGACAAACTCCTACCTTTTGATTCCTGGCAATGTTACTCTAACTTATACTCTTTTTTTTTTTTTTTTTTTTTTGAGACGGAGTTTCGCTCTTGTTACCCAGGCTGGAGTGCAATGGCGCGATCTCGGCTCACCGCAACCTCCGCCTCCTGGGTTCAGGCAATTCTCCTGCCTCAGCCTCCTGAGGAGCTGGGATTACAGGCACACGCCACCATGCCCAGCTGAATTTTTGTATTTGTAGTAGAGACGGGGTTTCACCATGTTGACCAGGATGGTCTCGATCTCTTGACCTCGTGATCCACCCGCCTCGGCCTCCCAAAGTGCTGGGATTACAGGCTTGAGCCACCGCGCCCGGCCTCTAACTTATACTCTTAACATAGAAATGATGACTGGACTCCTGCATTGGGCTACTTCTACAGCTACACCATGCAGAGATGGGGAGAGTTTCTGAAGATCTAAGAATAAATATATTAAAATACAATTTCCATTCTTACCCCATAAGGAAATAATATAGTCATTTTTATTATGACTGCAACTATAAAGTGAGTGAGGTACTCTAGAGTGACTTGCTCACCAACAACATTTCCAAAGCAATACAATAACTGAGTCACTATTCACTGAAGACTTAATTATCTCATACAGTCAGTGAAATAAAATAATATTATAAAAGTAACATTTCTACAGTCTTTGTTCAGAGTTCCAAAAGTGAATTTCAATATGGTTGCTGACTCTGAAAGTGATTTTCAGATTTATCTCTTAATAGCATTTGGCTACATTTCTTTTCTGGGATTAATAACATTTCTGCGTCAATTGAGTTAAACTAGAGGTCATGTTTTACCAACTTTTTGCTTAGTTTATGCTATAATGTTAGCTTTTCCTAGAATGGGCTAGTCAGCTGAGCTATAACATATATTCTCTTGGGTTTTATGCCATTTCCTAATTTTAAAATTAAAACATCACTTGAAGAAAAATAGCTACAACCTAGCAGGCCCTGCAACTTAGATTAAGCTGCATACAACATTAGCTTCAAAACAGAGTCAGAAAACACTCTAGAAAATCAAGTATGAGACTTTTAGTGCTAAAAAGGTCTACAAAATACCCTCATCAATGAGGTAACTTAGGGCCTCAAAGAAGCTGCCTTTATAAGAACAAGACAAGTAAACAAAGCCAAGTCCAAAGTCCAAAATATTCCACTTCACAAATAGCCTCAGCAATCCTGAAAATATCTAAATAAAAAATTAAACTTTCAAATGACAGACAAATTTAAGAAACCACCCACTTGACTAAAAATATTCTTGGTAATAAATGACTGCTTTGAAAGGATCTGACATATAGGCCAGGCACGGTGGCTCACACCTGTAATCCCAGCACTTTGGGACGCAGACGTAAGATGATCACGAGGTCAAGAGATTGAGACCATCCTGGCCAACATGGTGAAACTGTCTCTACTAAGAATACAAAAACTAGCTGGATGTGGTGGTGCGTGCCTGTAGTTCGATCTACTTTGGAGGCTGAGGCAGGAGAATCGCTTGAACCTGGGAGGCAGATATTGCAGTGAGCCGAGATTGCACCACTGCACTCCAGCCTGAGACTCCATCTCAAAAAAAAAAAAAGTATCTTAGTATCTTACATACCAATAAAACTAGTTAACACTTATTTAGTCCTCACTGTGTGCCATGCCATGTATGAAGGCCTTTACATATATTAACTCATTTAATTCTCACAGCTGCATGAGGTATTATTATTATCTGCACTTTATAAACAACAAAAAAAAACCCTAAGGCACTAAGAAGCTAAATTTCTTGCCAAAAGTCACCAAGGTAATAAGAGGTGGAATCAAGATACGAACCCATGCAGTGACCTCCACAGCTGTCATCCCTAATTCCTTACTCCTGACTTCCCCAATCTTTACCACTCTCCCATACTGTCTTTTTTATTTTAGTCCAACTCATCATCTTGCAGATAAGCAAAACTGTGCTTGCTCCTCAAGGAAGAGATAAAATTCATTCAAGGTTTATAACTATTTAATAACACAACTGGTACTAAACTCAGGTTTCCTATTCACATTATGAGGCTTTTCACCACATTTAATCTTTTTCAAAAATAATTTATTTTGTTTTTCTGACATTCCACTCTCCTGCTTTTTTTTTTTTTTTTTTTTTTTTTTTTTATTTTTTTTTTTTTTTTTTTTTTTTTTTTGAGTCAGAGTTTCACTCTTATTGCCCAGGCTGGAGTGCAATGGTGCAATCTCGGCTCACCACAACCTCCACCTCCCGGGTTCAAGCAATTCTCCTGCCTCAGCCTCCTGAGTAGCTAGGATTACAGGTGTGTACCACCACATCTGGCTAATTTTGTATTTTTAGCAGAAACAGGGTTTGTCCATGTTGGTCAGGCTGGTCTCAAACTCCCAACCTCAGGTAATCCGCCTGCCTTGGGCTTCCAGAGTGCTGGTATTACAGGCCTGAGCCACCGTGTCTGGCTTTTTATTTTATTTTATTTTTTAAAGATACAGGATCTTGCTCCAACACCCAGGCTGGAGGGCAGTGGCACAATCATAGCTCACTGTAACCTCCAACCCCTGGGCTCAGGTGATCCTTCTGCCTCAGCCTCCCAAGAAGCTGGGACTATAGGCACATGCCACCATGTCTGGCTAATTAAAAAAAAAAATTACAGAGACGGGATCCTACTATATTGCCCAAGCTGGTCTCGAACTCCTGGTGTCAAATGATCCTCTCACCTCAGTCTCCCAAAGTGTTGAGATTACAAGCATGAGTCACTGCATCTAGCCCTTGCCCTGAATTTTTTAAAAATTTTAGAGACATATGGTTGTATTTTTGACATTTTCACTAATATTAACTCATGGCACTTATAATAGTTCATTTATATTTTCCCATGGCATTAAGTATTTTTGACAATGTGACTTAATGACTATATGACATTTCATAAATTTCATTAGTTTACTTAACCATGTGTCTACTGACTATATGTGGTTAATTTTTTTACAATTAGCCTCTGTGATGAAACTGTTATACACACATCTTTATGTAACATCTCTGATAATGTTCTTAGATTAGGTCTCTAGAAATGGCATTACTGTGACTTAAAGGGTATAATAATAGCTAATACTTATATGGTGATTACTATTGCCAAACCGTTCTAAGTACTTTGCAGATATTCTAAGTTATACATATCCACAGATATTCTAAGTGCTTTACAACTATATCCTAGCTAATCTTTGCAACAATCCTATGAGGGAGGAAAAGAAGGTCCAGAGATAACAAGTGACTTGTCCAAAATCAGCCAGGAAGTGGCACAGCCACAATTCACACCCAGGTAGCAACAATAAAAAGATAACTCAATTTTTCAAATGGATATAAATCAATATTTCTACAAAAAATATACATACATATCCAATAAGGAGACAAAATGATGCTCAATTATTAGTCACTAGATTATCAGATTATTAGTCATTAAGGAAATACAAATCAAAATCACCAGATACCATTTCATACTCATTTGATGGCTACAAATAAGACTGACATTAAGAAGTACTGACCAGGAAGTGGAGAAATTCCTGGTGGGAATGGTATAGACACTTTGGAAAACATTTTGGCAGTTCCTCAAAGTGTTAAAAATGGAGTTACCATATGACCTAACAATTCCATTCTAAGGTATATACCCAAGAGAACTGAACATAAATTCACAGAAAAGCTTGTACACAAACTTTCATAGTGACATTATTCATAACAGCCGAAAGTAGAAAATAGAAACTCAAATGTCCATCAGCTGATTGCTGGATAAATAAAAATGTGGTAGCTATTTCTACAATGGAATTTTATCCAGCAATGCAGTACTTATATAAACTGCAACTTATAGCCAGGTGGGGTGGCACGCGCCTATAGTCCCAGCTATTAGAGAGGCTGAGGCAGGAGAATCATTTGAACCCGGGAGGCAGAGGTTGTAGTAAACTGAGATTTGGCACTCCAGCCTGGGTGACAGAGCGAGACTCTGTTTCAAAAACAAAACAAAACAAAAACTGCAACTTAGAGGAACCTTGAAAATGCTAAATGAAAGAAGCCAGAAAAAAAAAGACCACATGTTGTATCATTCCATCTATACAAAATGTCCAGACAGGCAAATCTATAGAGGCAGATTAGTGGTTGCCAGTGTCTGGAGGGAGGAGAAAATAGAGAGTGACTACTAATGAATACAAGGTTTCTTTTGGGGTGACGAAAATGTTCTGGAATTAGGCAGTAGTAACAGATGCACAATTTTTGAATATACTAAAGACCACTACAGTGTATACTTAAAAAGTAAAAATGAACTAAAATGGTTGAGAAATTCATAAAGAAAACATAAATTTTGAAATAAAGTGCTTCTAATTGGTAACTTAAGATTTTAAATATATGAATTTTGAGGGAGAATCAGGACAGTAAAAGCCAAAGGAGAAAGACAAAGTCTTTGCGGTAACTACAGACAATGGAGACAAAGATGGAAATGTCAAAACTGTCAGAAAATTAAGAACCAAGAGAGTTACAGAATTTTGAAAAGTTCTATTGAAACACATACTAAGAAGTTAGAAAAGTGAGTTTCAGAATAGGGAGAAAATAAAAGAATAGCCTCCAAAACTAAATCACCAAATGACTCATCTAAAAAGTTTCCTGATGACTTAAAAAACAATTTGTTGTTTTTCAGAAAGGGTCTCTCTCTCTGTGTCACCCAGGCTGGAGTACAGTACATCCAACACATCTCACGACAGTCTCAACCTCTTGGGTTCAAGTGATCCTCCCATCTCAGAGTCCTGAGTAGCTGGGACTACAGGAACACACCATCACGTGAGCCCAGCTAATTTTTATTTATTTTTTTATTTTTTATTTTTTTACCAGAAAGACAGGATCTCACCTTCTTGCCCAGGCTGATCTTGAACTTCTGGGCTCAAATGATCCTCCCACCTCAGCCTCCCAAACTATTGGGATTACAGGCATGAGCTACCACACCAGCTTTAAAAAATAATTAAGCAAAGGTTTACCCATCAGAAAGGAACAAGGTTAAAAAGGTAAATATATGATCTAAATTTATAAAACTGAAGGAGATATGGGCATATTTCACCCAATGCTAGTAATTGAGGACAAAACTAAAATTTAACCAGAATACTTAGGATTTGTATGAAAGTATTGCTTTTGCACAGTAAATTTATAAGACAAATTAATTATGGTGGATTTGATGTCAATATTTCAGAAGCACTCTCATTTGTTCTAAATAGGCTGAGGTAATGATGAAAGATGGATGATGGCATACTGAACACTAGAATGTCAGCTCCATGGGGACAGAAACTTTTGTTTATCGATTATATAATTGACCTCAGCACACAGGAAGTACTCAATAACACTAGCTAACTGAATCAACAGCACTTTGAAATCTATAAAATATTGTACATGTTTTATAAATTCATATGAGAAATGAAATGTTAATGAATAAAAAAAGTCAGTGATATCTTAGACCTAAAACTAGAATTTAAGGGAAGAAAAGAATTAACATCAAAATACTGCACTGATTGGAAGAACATAAGAAGCCTACAGGATGTAGTGGTATTTGCCTGTAGTCTTAACTACTTGGAGGCTGATGTGGAAGGATCACTTGAGCCTAAGAGGTTTTTTTTCCTTGAGACAGGGTCTCATTTATCATCCAGGCCAGAGTGCAGTAGCCTGATCTTGGCTCACTGCAACCTCTGCCTCCTGGACTTCAGTGATCCTCCCACCTCAGCCTCCCAAGTTGCTGGGACCACAGGTGTGTGCCACAACACTCGGCTAATTTTTGCAATTTTTTGGTAGAGATGCGGTTTTGCCATGTTGCCGAGGCTGATCTCAAACTCCTGAGCTCAAGCAATCCACCCCTCTTGGCCTTCCAAAGAGCTGGAATTACAGGAGTGAGCCACTGCACCTGGCCAAATCTAAGTTTGAGTTCAGCCTGGGCAATGTAACGTAGCCCAGACTTTTAAAATCTCTTTTAAAAAATTTAAAAACCTACATAACTTGCTTGTGTTGTGAAATGTTTAAACATATTAATAAATTTCGCATGTTTTACACTGCCAATATTATAAAAAAATATAAATGAGTCTATACATTTCTAAAGAGTTAACTACTTAAATGGTACAAATACCTATACACTTAGAATTCATCATGGTCAATTTAAAGGAACACACAATGTAGAATATAAAATCCCCTATAGATGAAGATATAATTTAAGTGAAACAGAATAGACAACCAATACCAAGGAGATCTAAGGAGAAAATATAAAACCTAACTGTTAAAGCTATTCAATATAAATTAAACTAACAACAATAAACACAGAAGCAAATAAGACAGTCCGTCAACTTAAAAAGAATTCAGGCAAATGTGACAACACATTAATTATATGCTGTCACATTTGTCACTATTGTAGCTTTTTTTTTTTTTTTCTGAGACGGAGTTTCGCTCTTGTTACCCAGGTTGGAGTGCAATGGCACGATCTCGGCTCACTGCAACCTCTGTCTCCTGGGTTCAGGCAATTCTCCTGCCTCAGCCTCCTGAGTTGCTGGGATTACAGGCACGCGCCACCATGCCCAGTTAATTTTTTGTATTTTTAGTAGAGACAGGGTTTTACCATGTTGACCAGGATGGTCTCGATCTCTTGACCTCGTGATCCACCCGCCTCGGCCTCCCACAGTGCTGGGATTACAGGCTTGAGCCAACGCGCCAGGCCCTACTGTAGTTTTTTAACTGTTTTTCCTTTTTAGGTAAGGACAATTTCTAACAATGACTGTTTCAGCTAATATACTTATAAGTTTACATGGAGAAGAAGATAGACCATTGCTCTTATTTTAATCAATATATATATAAAAAGTATAAATAGTAAAATCAATACCATCAAAATAAAGGTGTTTTATATAAAAATATCACTAAGAAGACTGCAACTAAATATTTACTCAACACAATTATTACAAAATTTTGTTTTTCCAAAGTGCTCTATTGTTAAAGATAAATGTCACTAGTTAGCTCATTTCACTTCTTTTTAAGTAAGATACTTGCAAATAACTGACATGCAATTAAAGCTGTAACTCAAAGTTTAAACAATTCCCTTTGAACACAATAAAAAGACCACTAAAATGTCCTGGTATACTTCTTACATTTTAATAGTTTTTTGATTTAGCTGTTAAGGACTTTAATCTAAAATATCAAGCAAAATTTGAGATCATTAATAGGTCATTAATAGAAATCTATTGAAATTAATGAATCAGTTTGAACTCTGAAGTTTAGTAAAAGATGTAAATTGGCTCAAATATAAGAGATCTCTACTACTCATTAAAATTACAATTTTTAAATACTTAATCTGAGCCAATTTAGATGCTATGCAAAAACACTTAAGTAAGTTTTGAGTTTTCTGATAAAATAGAAATTCATTTGATAGTTTATTGAAATGAACTTTAAAAGAACAGTCATAACTCAGAAAATTATTCATACCTTAACTTTTTTTCCCCCTTCTTAAACCGTTTTTCAAGACCCTGAGATATGTACACTGTTTCAGGGATGTTATCTTAGTAGCAGAGCCGGATTTACAATAAGGAAGTGACAGTGCAGATTCTGGGTTTTGACATACATGCTTTACCATAGAAAACATTGTGCAAGTAAAGAATACTAAGGCTCAGAGATACTACATATACTAAATAAAATGATAGTTTTTTTTTTTTTTCTTTCTTTCTGAGACGGAGTCTCATTCTGTTGCCCAGGCTGGAGTGCAGTGGTGCAGTCTTGACTCACTGCAACCTCTGCCTCCTGGGTTCAAGTGATTCTTCTGCCTCAGCCTCCCAAGTAGCTGGGATTACAGGCATGCACCACAATGCCCAGCTAATTATTTTTTGTATTTTTAGTAGAGATGGGGTTGTGCCATGTTGGCCAGGCTGGTCTCAAACTCCTGATCTCAAGTGAGATATCCGCCTGCCTCAGCCTCCCAAAGGGCAGGGATTACAAGTGTGAGCCAACGCATCTGGCCAATTTTTTAAAAGTAAGACTGCTGCTGCTATATTTATACTGGGCTGAAACGTATAAAAAGCCATTCCTCTTCCCCCATGCCCCTGTCCAAAATAAGCTTTTCCATCCTAGAACTCAGAAAATGTATATAAAATATATATATTTTAGGGCCAGGTGTAGTGGCTCACACCTGTAATCCCAGCACTTTGGAAGGCCAAGGTGGGAGCACCACGAGGTCAGGAGTTCGAGACTAGCCAGACCAACATAATGAAACCCCATATCTACTAAAAATACAAAAATTAGTTGGGCATGGTGGCATGCACCTGTAATTCCCTCCAGCCTGGGCAATAGAGAGAGATTCCGCCCAAAAA